>NC_090445.1:12343057-12647557 GCF_031143425.1 Pleurodeles waltl
CTCCCCCAGGAACTGTGAAAATTGCACTGTGTCCACTTTTAAAACAGCTATTTGTGTTTTATGTGAAAAGTATAAATGCTACTGTAATTATTCAAAGTTCCTAAAGTACTTACCTGCAATGCCTTTCAAATGAGATATTACATGTAGAATTTGAACCTGTGGTTCTTAAAATAAACTAAGAAAAGATATTTTTCTATAACAAAACCTATTGGCTGGATTTGTCTCTGAGTGTGTGTTCCTCATTTATTGCCTGTGTGTATGTACAACAAATGCTTAACACTACTCCTTTGATAAGCCTACTGCTCGACCACACTACCACAAAATAGAGCATTAGTATTATCTCTTTTTGCCACTATCTTACCTCTAAGGGGAACCCTTGGACTCTGTGCATGCTATTCCTTACTTTGAAATACCACATACAGAGCCAACTTCCTACAAGGGTGAGTAGGGTAAATAGAACAAGGCATTGTAGGAGGGTGAGCGGGGTAAACAGAACAAGGCGTTGGAGGAGGGTGAGTGGGGTAAATAGAACAAGGCACTGGAGGAGGGTGAGCATAGTAAATAGAAGAAGGCATTGGAGAGGGGTGAGCAGGGTAAACAGAACAAGGCATTGGAGAGGGGTGAGCAGGGTAAACAGAACAAGGCATTGGAGGGGTTGAGCGGGGTTAATAGAGCAAGGCACTGCAGGAGGGTGAGCGAGGTAAATACAACAAGGCACTGGAGGAGGGTGAGCGGGGTAAATAGAACAAGGCGTTGGAGGAGGGTGAGCGGGGTAAATAGAACAAGGCGTTGGAGGAGGGTGAGCAGTGTAAATAGAACAAGGTGTTGGAGGAGGGTGAGCTGAGGTAAATAGAACAAGGCATTGGAGGAGGGTGAGCGGGGTACATAGAACAAGGCATTGGAGGGTGAGTGGGGTACATAGAACAAGGCATTGGAGGGGGTGAGCGGGGTAAACAGAACAAGGCATTGGAGGAGGGTGAGCGGGGTAAATAGAACAAGGCAATGGAGGAGGGTGAGCAGGGTAAATAGAACAAGGCATTGGAGGAGGGAGAGCAGGGTAAATAGAACAGGGTGTTAGAGGAGGGTGAGTGGGGTAAATAGAGCAAGGCACTGCAGGAGGGTGAGCGAGGTAAATACAACAAGGCACTAGAGGAGGGTGAGCGGGGTAAATAGAACAAGGCATTGGAGGGGGTGAGCGGGGTACATAGAACAAGGCATTGGAGGAGGGTGAGCAGTGTAAATAGAACAAGGCATTGAAGAAGGGTGAGCGGGGTAAATAGAACAAGGCTTTGGAGGAGGGTGAGCGGTGTAAATAGAACAAGGCATTGGAGGAGGGTGAGCGGGGTAAATAGAACAAGGCACTGGAGGAGGGTGAGGGGGGTAAATAGAACAAGGCATTGGAGGAGGGTGAGTGGGGTAAATAGAACAAGGCATTGGAGGAGGGTGAGCGGGGTAAATAGAACAAGGCATTGGAGGGTGAGCGGAGGTAAATAGAACAAGGCATTGGAGGGTGAGCGGAGGTAAATAGAACAAGGCATTGGAGGAGGGTGAGCGGGGTAAATAGAATAAGGCATTGGAGAGTGAGCAGAGGTAAAAAGAACAAGGCACTGGAGGGTGAGAGGGGTAAATACAACAAGGCACTGGAGGGTGAGAGGGGTACATAGAACAAGGCACTGGAGGGTGAGAGGGGTACATAGAACAAGGCACTGGAGGAGGGTGAACGGGTAAATAGAACAAGGCACTGGAGGGTGAGCGGGGTACATTGAACAAGCCAGGAAGAAAATACGACAATGAAGGGGGCAAACAGAAGGTATTAGGGAGTTACACAATATTTAAAAGAAATTGGCGTTTGGCAGTATATCACAGTATGCACAGCTAGCACATATCAGGTTTGGAATGTATGGTGTGAAGTCACACTATGTGACAATACATTGAGGCATTGCACGGACAACAAGATGCATGCAAACAGCAATTTATACCAACATCTTAGGGCACCATACTACAGCTGGGTGAAAAAACCTTTGTTGCTGTATGAACCCATGAAGAGTATAGGGGGTATATACTGCTGTACACAAAGGGCTGTGTTAAACCATGCAGTCTATAAGGGGTATATACCTCTGTACACAAAGGGCTATGTGAAACCATGCAGTCTATAAGGGGTATATACTGCTGTACACAAAGGGGTGTGTGAAACCATGCAGTCTATAAGGGGTATATACTGCTGTACACAAAGGGCTGTGTGAAACCAGGCAGTCTATAGGGGGTATATACTGCTGTACACAAAGGGCTGTGTGAAACCAGGCAGTGTATAGGGAGTATATACTGCTGTACACAAAGGGCTCTGTGAAACCATGCAGTCTATAGGGGGTATATACCTCTGTACACAAAGGGCTATGTGAAACCATGCAGTCTATAAGGGGTATATACTGCTGTACACAAAGGGCTGTGTGAAACCATGCAGTGTATATGGGAGTACATACTGCTGTACACAAAGGGGTGTGTGAAACCGTGAAGTGTATGGGGGTATATACTGCTGTACACAAAGGGCTGTGTGAAACCATGCAGTGTGTAGAGGAGTATATACTGTTGTACACAAAGGGCTGTGTTGTACAGGGGAGTATATACTGCTGTACACAAAGAGCTGTGTGAAACCATGCAGTGTGTAGGAGAGAATATACTCCTGTACACAAAGAGCTCTGTGAAACCATGCAGTCTATAAGGGGTATATACCTCTGTACACAAAGGGCTATGTGAAACCATGAAGTGTATAGGGAGTATATACTGCTGTACACAAAGGGCTGTGTGAAACTGTGCAGTGTATAGGGGAGTATATACACTGCTGTACACAAAAGGCTATTGTAGGAAGTTGGCTCTGTATGTGCTATTTCAAAGTAAGGAATAGCATGCACAGAGTCCAAGGGTTCCCCTTAGAGGTAAAATAGTGGTAAAAATAGATAATACTAATGCTCTATTTTGTGGTAGTGTGGTCGAGCAGTAGGCTTATCCAAGGAGTAGTGTTAAGCATTTGTTGTACATACACATAGACAATAAATGAGGTACACACACTCAGAGACAAATCCAGCCAATAGGTTTTTATATAGAAAAATATCTTTTCTTAGTTTATTTTAAGAACCACAGGTTCAAATTCTACATGTAATATCTCATTCGAAAGGTATTGCAGGTAAGTACTTTAGGAACTTCAAATCATCAAAATTGCATGTATACTTTTCAAGTTATTCACAAATAGCTGTTTTAAAAGTGGACACTTAGTGCAATTTTCACAGTTCCTAGGGGAGGTAAGTATTTGTTAGGTTAACCAGGTAAGTAAGACGCTTACAGGGTTTAGTTCTTGGTCCAAGGTAGCCCACCGTTGGGGGTTCAGAGCAACCCCAAAGTGACCACACCAGCAGCTCAGGGCCGGTCAGGTGCAGAGTTCAAAGTGGTGCCCAAAACACATAGGCTAGAATGGAGAGAAGGGGGTGCCCCGGTTCCGGTCTGCTTGCAGGTAAGTACCCGCGTCTTCGGAGGGCAGACCAGGGGGGTTTTGTAGGGCACCGGGGGGGACACAAGTCCACACAGAAATTTCACCCTCAGCAGCGCGGGGGCGGCCGGGTGCAGTGTCGAAACAAGCGTCGGGTTCGCAATGTTAGTCTATGAGAGATCTCGGGATCTCTTCAGCGCTGCAGGCAGGCCAGGGGGGGGTTCCTCGGGGAAACCTCCACTTGGGCAAGGGAGAGGGACTCCTGGGGGTCACTTCTCCAGTGAAAGTCCGGTCCTTCAGGTCCTGGGGGCTGCGGGTGCAGGGTCTCTCCCAGGCGTCGGGACTTTGGATTCAAAGAGTCGCGGTCAGGGGAAGCCTCGGGATTTCCTCTGCAGGCGGCGCTGTGGGGGCTCAGGGGGGACAGGTTTTGGTACTCACAGTATCAGAGTAGTCCTGGGGTCCCTCCTGAGGTGTCGGGTCTCCACCAGCCGAGTCGGGGTCGCCGGGTGCAGTGTTGCAAGTCTCACGCTTCTTGCGGGGAGCTTGCAGGGTTCTTTAAAGCTGCTGGAAACAAAGTTGCAGCCTTTCTTGGAGCAGGTCCGCTGTCCTCGGGAGTTTCTTGTCTTTTCGAAGCAGGGGCAGTCCTCAGAGGATGTCGAGGTCGCTGGTCCCTTCGGAAGGCGTCGCTGGAGCAGGATCTTTGGAAGGCAGGAGACAGGCCGGTGAGTTTCTGGAGCCAAGGCAGTTGTCGTCTTCTGGTCTTCCGCTGCAGGGGTTTTCAGCTGGGCAGTCCTTCTTCTTGTAGTTGCAGGAATCTAATTTTCTAGGGTTCAGGGTAGCCCTTAAATACTAAATTTAAGGGCGTGTTTAGGTCTGGGGGGTTAGTAGCCAATGGCTACTAGCCCTGAGGGTGGGTACACCCTCTTTGTGCCTCCTCCCAAGGGGAGGGGGTCACAATCCTAACCCTATTGGGGGAATCCTCCATCTGCAAGATGGAGGATTTCTAAAAGTTAGAGTCACTTCAGCTCAGGACACCTTAGGGGCTGTCCTGACTGGCCAGTGACTCCTCCTTGTTTTTCTCATTATTTTCTCCGGCCTTGCCGCCAAAAGTGGGGCCTGGCCGGAGGGGGCGGGCAACTCCACTAGCTGGAGTGTCCTGCTGGGTTGGCACAAAGGAGGTGAGCCTTTGAGGCTCACCGCCAGGTGTGACAATTCCTGCCTGGGGGAGGTGTTAGCATCTCCACCCAGTGCAGGCTTTGTTACTGGCCTCAGAGTGACAAAGGCACTCTCCCCATGGGGCCAGCAACATGTCTCGGTTTGTGGCAGGCTGCTAAAACTAGTCAGCCTACACAGATAGTCGGTTAAGTTTCAGGGGGCACCTCTAAGGTGCCCTCTGGGGCGTATTTTATAATAAAATGTACACTGGCATCAGTGTGCATTTATTGTGCTGAGAAGTTTGATACCAAACTTCCCAGTTTTCAGTGTAGCCATTATGGTGCTGTGGAGTTCGTGTTTGACAGACTCCCAGATCATATACTCTTATGGCTACCCTGCACTTACAATGTCTAAGGTTTTGTTTAGACACTGTAGGGGTACCATGCTCATGCACTGGTACCCTCACCTATGGTATAGTGCACCCTGCCTTAGGGCTGTAAGGCCTGCTAGAGGGGTGTCTTACCTATACTGCATAGGCAGTGAGAGGCTGGCATGGCACCCTGAGGGGAGTGCCATGTCGACTTACTCGTTTTGTCCTCACTAGCACACACAAGCTGGCAAGCAGGGTGTCTGTGCTGAGTGAGAGGTCTCCAGGGTGGCATAAGACATGCTGCAGCCCTTAGAGACCTTCCTTGGCATCAGGGCCCTTGGTACTAGAAGTACCAGTTACAAGGGACTTATCTGGATGCCAGGGTCTGCCAATTGTGGATACAAAAGTACAGGTTAGGGAAAGAACACTGGTGCTGGGGCCTGGTTAGCAGGCCTCAGCACACTTTCAATTGTAAACATAGCATCAGCAAAGGCAAAAAGTCAGGGGGCAACCATGCCAAGGAGGCATTTCCTTACACAACCCCCCCCCCAAACGAAAGAGGATGAGACTAACCTTTCCCAAGAGAGTCTTCATTTTCTAAGTGGAAGAACCTGGAAAGGCCATCTGCATTGGCATGGGCAGTCCCAGGTCTGTGTTCCACTATAAAGTCCATTCCCTGTAGGGAGATGGACCACCTCAACAGTTTAGGATTTTCACCTTTCATTTGCATCAGCCATTTGAGAGGTCTGTGGTCAGTTTGAACTAGGAAGTGAGTCCCAAAGAGGTATGGTCTCAGCTTCTTCAGGGACCAAACCACAGCAAAGGCCTCCCTCTCAATGGCACTCCAACGCTGCTCCCTGGGGAGTAACCTCCTGCTAATGAAAGCAACAGGCTGGTCAAGGCCATCATCATTTGTTTGGGACAAAACTGCCCCTATCCCATGTTCAGAGGCATCAGTCTGCACAATGAACTGCTTAGAATAATCTGGAGCTTTTAGAACTGGTGCTGAGCACATTGCTTGTTTCAGGGTGTCAAAGGCCTGTTGGCATTCCACAGTCCAGTTCACTTTCTTGGGCATTTTCTTGGAGGTGAGTTCAGTGAGGGCTGTCGCAATGGATCCATATCCCTTCACAAACCTCCTGTAATACCCAGTCAAGCCAAGGAATGCCCTGACTTGAGTCTGGGTTTTTGGAGCTACCCAGTCCAGAATAGTCTGGATCTTGGGTTGGAGTGGCTGAACTTGGCCTCCACCTACAAGGTGTCCCAAGTAAACCACAGTTCCCTGCCCTATCTGGCATTTGGATGCCTTGATAGAGAGGCCTGCAGATTGCAGAGCCTTCAAAACCTTCTTCAGGTGGACCAGGTGATCCTGCCAGGTGGAGCTAAAGACAGCAATATCATCAAGATAAGCTGTGCTAAAGGACTCCAAGCCAGCAAGGACTTGATTCACCAACCTTTGGAAGGTGGCAGGGGCATTCTTTAAACCAAAGGGCATAACAGTAAACTGATAATGCCCATCAGGTGTGGAGAATGCTGGTTTCTCTTTTGCTCCAGGTGCCATTTTTATTTGCCAGTACCCTGCTGTCAAGTCAAAGGTACTTAAGAATTGGGCAGCACCTAATTTGTCTATGAGCTCATCAGCTCTTGGAATTGGATGAGCATCTGTCTTGGTGACAGAATTGAGCCCTCTGTAGTCCACACAAAACCTCATCTCTTTCTTTCCATCTTTGGTGTGAGGTTTGGGGACTAAGACCACTGGGCTAGCCCAGGGGCTGTCAGAGCGCTCAATTACTCCCAATTCCAGCATCTTGTGGACTTCCACCTTGATGCTTTCCTTAACATGGTCAGACTGTCTGAAGATTTTGTTCTTGACAGGCATGCTGTCTCCTGTGTCCACATCATGGGTACACAGGTGTGTCTGACCAGGGGTTAGGGAGAAAAGCTCAGGAAACTGTTGTAGGACTCTCCTACAATCAGCCTGCTGTTGGCCAGAGAGGGTGTCTGAGTAGATCACTCCATCTACTGTGCCATCTTTTGGGTCTGATGACAGAAGATCAGGGAGAGGTTCACTCTCTGCCTCCTGATCCTCATCTGTTACCATCAACAGATTCACATCAGCCCTGTCATGGAAGAGCTTAAGGCGGTTCACATGGATCACCCTCTTGGGGCTCCTGCTTGTGCCCAGGTCCACCAGGTAGGTGACCTGACTCTTCCTCTCTAGCACTGGGTAAGGGCCACTCCATCTGTCCTGGAGTGCCCTGGGAGCCACAGGCTCCAGAACCCAGACTTTCTGCCCTGGTTGGAACTCAACCAGTGCAGCCTTTTGGTCATACCAAAACTTCTGGAGTTGTTGGCTGGCCTCAAGGTTTTTGGTTGCCTTTTCCATGTACTCTGCCATTCTAGAGCGAAGGCCAAGTACATAGTCCACTATGTCCTGTTTAGGCTCATGGAGAGGTCTCTCCCAGCCTTCTTTAACAAGGGCAAGTGGTCCCCTTACAGGATGACCAAACAGAAGTTCAAAGGGTGAGAATCCTACTCCCTTCTGTGGCACCTCTCTGTAAGCGAAAAGCAGACATGGCAAGAGGACATCCCATCTCCTTTTGAGTTTTTCTGGGAGCCCCATGATCATGCCTTTTAATGTCTTGTTGAATCTCTCAACTAAGCCATTAGTTTGTGGATGGTAGGGTGTAGTGAATTTATAAGTCACTCCACACTCATTCCACATGTGCTTTAGGTATGCTGACATGAAGTTGGTACCTCTGTCAGACACCACCTCCTTAGGGAAACCCACTCTGGTAAAAATACCAATGAGGGCCTTGGCTACTGCAGGGGCAGTAGTCGACCTAAGGGGAATAGCTTCAGGATACCTGGTAGCATGATCCACTACTACCAGGATATACAGATTTCCTGAGGCTGTGGGAGGTTCTAGTGGACCAACTATGTCCACACCCACTCTTTCAAAGGGAACCCCCACCACTGGAAGTGGAATGAGGGGGGCCTTTGGATGCCCACCTGTCTTACCACTGGCTTGACAGGTGGGGCAGGAGAGGCAAAACTCCTTAACCATGTTGGACATATTGGGCCAGTAGAAGTGGTTGACTAACCTCTCCCACGTCTTGGTTTGTCCCAAATGTCCAGAAAGGGGAATGTCATGGGCCAATGTTAGGATGAACTCTCTGAACAGCTGAGGCACTACCACTCTCCTAGTGGCACCAGGTTTGGGGTCTCTGGCCTCAGTGTACAGGAGTCCATCTTCCCAATAGACCCTATGCGTTCCATTTTTCTTGCCTTTGGACTCTTCAGCAGCTTGCTGCCTAAGGCCTTCAAGAGAGGGACAGGTTTCTTGTCCCTTACACAGCTCCTCCCTTGAGGGTCCCCCTGGGCCTAAGAGCTCAACCTGATAAGGTTCAAGCTCCAAAGGCTCAGTTCCCTCAGAGGGCGGAACTTCTTCCTGAGAAGAGAGGTTCCCTTTCTTTTGCTGTGTTGCAGTTGGTTTCCCAACTGACTTTCCTTTCCTCTTGGTAGGCTGGGCCATTCTTCCAGACTCCAGCTCTACTTGTTCACCCTGTGCCTTGCATTGTGCTCTTGTTTTCACACACACCAGTTCAGGGATACCCAGCATTGCTGCATGGGTTTTTAGTTCTACCCCAGCCCATGCTGAGGACTCCAGGTCATTTCCAAGCAGACAGTCCACTGGGATATTTGAGGAGACCACCACCTGTTTCAGGCCCTTGACCCCTCCCCATTCTAAAGTAACCATTGCCATGGGATGTACTTTTCTCTGATTGTCAGAGTTGGTGACTGTGTAAGTATTTCCAGTCAGGTATTGGCCAGGGGAAACCAGTTTCTCTGTCACCATGGTGACACTGGCACCTGTATCCCTCAGGCCCTCTATTCTAGTCCCATTAATTAAGAGTTGCTGTCTGTATTTTTGCATGTTAGGCGGCCAGACAGCTAGTGTGGCTAAATCCACCCCACCCTCAGAAACTAGAGTAGCTTCAGTGTGGACCCTGATTTGCTCTGGGCACACTGTTGATCCCACTTGGAGACTAGCCATACCAGTGTTACCTGGATGGGAGTTTGGAGTGGAACCTTTCTTGGGACAGGCCTTGTGTCCAGTTTGGTGTCCATGCTGTTTACAGCTATGACACCAGGCCTTTTTGGGATCACAGTTTTTACCCTTGTACCCATTGTTTTGTGAAGAGGCTCTGGGCCCACCCTCCTGTGCAGGTTTTTGGGGGCCTGTAGAAGACTCTTTACTATTTTTAGTTTTGGTTGTCTCATCACCCTTCCCCTGGGGAGTCTTTGTGACCCCTTTCTTTTGGTCACCCCCTGTTGAAGTCTTGGACACCCTTGTCTTGACCCAATGGTCCGCCTTCTTTCCCAATTCTTGGGGAGAAATTGGTCCTAGGTCTACCAGATGCTGATGCAGTTTATCATTGAAACAATTACTTAACAGGTGTTCTTTCACAAATAAATTGTACAGCCCATCATAATTACTTACACCACTGCCTTGAATCCAACCATCTAGTGTTTTCACTGAGTAGTCAACAAAGTCAACCCAGGTCTGGCTCGAGGATTTTTGAGCCCCCCTGAACCTAATCCTGTACTCCTCAGTGGAGAATCCAAAGCCCTCAATCAGGGTACCCTTCATGAGGTCATAAGATTCTGCATCTTTTCCAGAGAGTGTGAGGAGTCTATCCCTACACTTTCCAGTGAACATTTCCCAAAGGAGAGCACCCCAGTGAGATCTGTTCACTTTTCTGGTTACACAAGCCCTCTCAAAAGCTGTGAACCACTTGGTGATGTCATCACCATCTTCAAATTTTGTCACAATCCCTTTGGGGATTTTTAACATGTCAGGAGAATCTCTGACCCTATTTATATTGCTGCCACCATTGATGGGTCCTAGGCCCATCTCTTGTCTTTCCCTTTCTATGGCTAGGAGCTGTCTCTCTAAAGCCAATCTTTTGGCCATCCTGGCTAACAGGAGGTCATCTTCACTGAGAGCATCCTCAGTGATTTCAGAAATGTGGGACCCTCCTGTGAGGGACTCACTATTTCTGACTAACACAGTTGGAGACAGGACTTGAGGGGTCCTGTTCTCCCTATTTAGGACTGGAGGAGGGACATTGGCCTCCAAGTCACTAATTTCTTCCTCTGTGAGGTCATCATCAGAGGGGTTGGCTTTTTCAAACTCTGCCAACAGCTCCTGGAGCTGAATTTTGGTAGGTCTGGAGCCAATGGTTATTTTTTTGATATTACAGAGAGACCTTAGCTCCCTCATCTTAAGATGGAGGTAAGGTGTGGTGTCGAGTTCCACCACATTCATCTCTGTATCAGACATTATTTTGCTAAGAGTTGGAAGACTTTTTAAAGAATCTAAAACTGTTTCTAGAATCTAATTTCAAACTTTTAACAAACTTTTAAACTCTAAAAGACAATGCTAAACAGGGACTTAACACACAAGGCCCTAGCAGGACTTTTATGAATTTAGAAAAATTTCAAATTGCAAAAATGAATTTCTAATGACAATTTTGGAATTTGTCGTGTGATCAGGTATTGGCTGAGTAGTCCAGCAAATGCAAAGTCTTGTACCCCACCGCTGATCCACCAATGTAGGAAGTTGGCTCTGTATGTGCTATTTCAAAGTAAGGAATAGCATGCACAGAGTCCAAGGGTTCCCCTTAGAGGTAAAATAGTGGTAAAAATAGATAATACTAATGCTCTATTTTGTGGTAGTGTGGTCGAGCAGTAGGCTTATCCAAGGAGTAGTGTTAAGCATTTGTTGTACATACACATAGACAATAAATGAGGTACACACACTCAGAGACAAATCCAGCCAATAGGTTTTTATATAGAAAAATATCTTTTCTTAGTTTATTTTAAGAACCACAGGTTCAAATTCTACATGTAATATCTCATTCGAAAGGTATTGCAGGTAAGTACTTTAGGAACTTCAAATCATCAAAATTGCATGTATACTTTTCAAGTTATTCACAAATAGCTGTTTTAAAAGTGGACACTTAGTGCAATTTTCACAGTTCCTAGGGGAGGTAAGTATTTGTTAGGTTAACCAGGTAAGTAAGACGCTTACAGGGTTTAGTTCTTGGTCCAAGGTAGCCCACCGTTGGGGGTTCAGAGCAACCCCAAAGTCACCACACCAGCAGCTCAGGGCCGGTCAGGTGCAGAGTTCAAAGTGGTGCCCAAAACACATAGGCTAGAATGGAGAGAAGGGGGTGCCCCGGTTCCGGTCTGCTTGCAGGTAAGTACCCGCGTCTTCGGAGGGCAGACCAGGGGGGTTTTGTAGGGCACCGGGGGGGACACAAGTCCACACAGAAATTTCACCCTCAGCAGCGCGGGGGCGGCCGGGTGCAGTGTCGAAACAAGCGTCGGGTTCGCAATGTTAGTCTATGAGAGATCTC
The DNA here is from genome assembly GCF_031143425.1 of Pleurodeles waltl. Classification (NCBI taxonomy): domain Eukaryota; kingdom Metazoa; phylum Chordata; class Amphibia; order Caudata; family Salamandridae; genus Pleurodeles; species Pleurodeles waltl. The sequence continues at coordinate 12,354,489 of NC_090445.1, forward strand.
GGGATCTCTTCAGCGCTGCAGGCAGGCCAGGGGGGGGTTCCTCGGGGAAACCTCCACTTGGGCAAGGGAGAGGGACTCCTGGGGGTCACTTCTCCAGTGAAAGTCCGGTCCTTCAGGTCCTGGGGGCTGCGGGTGCAGGGTCTCTCCCAGGCGTCGGGACTTTGGATTCAAAGAGTCGCGGTCAGGGGAAGCCTCGGGATTCCCTCTGCAGGCGGCGCTGTGGGGGCTCAGGGGGGACAGGTTTTGGTACTCACAGTATCAGAGTAGTCCTGGGGTCCCTCCTGAGGTGTCGGGTCTCCACCAGCCGAGTCGGGGTCGCCGGGTGCAGTGTTGCAAGTCTCACGCTTCTTGCGGGGAGCTTGCAGGGTTCTTTAAAGCTGCTGGAAACAAAGTTGCAGCCTTTCTTGGAGCAGGTCCGCTGTCCTCGGGAGTTTCTTGTCTTTTCGAAGCAGGGGCAGTCCTCAGAGGATGTCGAGGTCGCTGGTCCCTTCGGAAGGCGTCGCTGGAGCAGGATCTTTGGAAGGCAGGAGACAGGCCGGTGAGTTTCTGGAGCCAAGGCAGTTGTCGTCTTCTGGTCTTCCGCTGCAGGGGTTTTCAGCTGGGCAGTCCTTCTTCTTGCAGTTGCAGGAATCTAATTTTCTAGGGTTCAGGGTAGCCCTTAAATACTAAATTTAAGGGCGTGTTTAGGTCTGGGGGGTTAGTAGCCAATGGCTACTAGCCCTGAGGGTGGGTACACCCTCTTTGTGCCTCCTCCCAAGGGGAGGGGGTCACAATCCTAACCCTATTGGGGGAATCCTCCATCTGCAAGATGGAGGATTTCTAAAAGTTAGAGTCACTTCAGCTCAGGACACCTTAGGGGCTGTCCTGACTGGCCAGTGACTCCTCCTTGTTTTTCTCATTATTTTCTCCGGCCTTGCCGCCAAAAGTGGGGCCTGGCCGGAGGGGGCGGGCAACTCCACTAGCTGGAGTGTCCTGCTGGGTTGGCACAAAGGAGGTGAGCCTTTGAGGCTCACCGCCAGGTGTGACAATTCCTGCCTGGGGGAGGTGTTAGCATCTCCACCCAGTGCAGGCTTTGTTACTGGCCTCAGAGTGACAAAGGCACTCTCCCCATGGGGCCAGCAACATGTCTCGGTTTGTGGCAGGCTGCTAAAACTAGTCAGCCTACACAGATAGTCGGTTAAGTTTCAGGGGGCACCTCTAAGGTGCCCTCTGGGGCGTATTTTATAATAAAATGTACACTGGCATCAGTGTGCATTTATTTTGCTGAGAAGTTTGATACCAAACTTCCCAGTTTTCAGTGTAGCCATTATGGTGCTGTGGAGTTCGTGTTTGACAGACTCCCAGATCATATACTCTTATGGCTACCCTGCACTTACAATGTCTAAGGTTTTGTTTAGACACTGTAGGGGTACCATGCTCATGCACTGGTACCCTCACCTATGGTATAGTGCACCCTGCCTTAGGGCTGTAAGGCCTGCTAGAGGGGTGTCTTACCTATACTGCATAGGCAGTGAGAGGCTGGCATGGCACCCTGAGGGGAGTGCCATGTCGACTTACTCGTTTTGTCCTCACTAGCACACACAAGCTGGCAAGCAGGGTGTCTGTGCTGAGTGAGAGGTCTCCAGGGTGGCATAAGACATGCTGCAGCCCTTAGAGACCTTCCTTGGCATCAGGGCCCTTGGTACTAGAAGTACCAGTTACAAGGGACTTATCTGGATGCCAGGGTCTGCCAATTGTGGATACAAAAGTACAGGTTAGGGAAAGAACACTGGTGCTGGGGCCTGGTTAGCAGGCCTCAGCACACTTTCAATTGTAAACATAGCATCAGCAAAGGCAAAAAGTCAGGGGGCAACCATGCCAAGGAGGCATTTCCTTACAGCTATGTGAAACCATGCAGTGTGTAGTGGAGTATATACTGCTGTACACAATGGGCTGTGTGAAACCATGCAGTGTGTAGGGGAGTATATACTGCTGTACACAATGGGCTGTGTGAAACTGTGCAGTATATAGGGGAGTATATACACTGCTGTACACAAAAGGCTATGTGAAACCATGCAGTGTGTAGGGGAGTATATCCTGCTGTACACAAAGGGGTGTGTGAAACCATGCAGTGTATGGGGGAGTATATAATGCTGTACACAAAGGAGTGTGTGAAACGCAGAGTATAAGGGGTATATACTGCTGTACACAAAGGAGTGTGTGAAACCACGCAGTGTATAGGGGAGTATATACTGCTGTACACAAAGGGCTGTGTGAAACCACGCAGTGTGTAGGGGGTATATACTGCTGTACACAAAGGGCTGTGTGAAACCATGCAGTGTATAGGGAGTATATACTGCTGTACACAAAGGGCTGTGTGAAACCATGCAGTGTATAGGGGGTATATACTTCTGTACACAAAGAGCTGTGTGAAGCCATGCAGTGTGTAGGGGGTATATACTGCTGTACACAAAGGGCTGTGTGAAACCGTGCAGTGTATAGGGGGTATATACTGCTGTACACAAAGGGCTGTGCGAAACCGGGCAGTGTATAGGGGAGTATATACTGCTGTACAGAAAGGGCTGTGTGAAACCACGCAGTGTATGGGGGGTATATACTGCTGTACACAAAGAGCTGCGTGAAACCACGCAGTGTATAGGGGAGTATATACTGCTGTACACAAAGGGCTGTATGAAACCACGCAGTGTATGGGGGAGTATATACTGCTGTACACAAAGGGCTGTGTGAAACCACGGAGTGTATAGGGAGTATATACTGCTGTACAAAAAGGGCTGTGTGAAACCACGCAGTGAATAGGGGAATATATACTGCTGTACACAAAGGGCTGTGTGAAACCACGGAGTGTATAGGGAGTATATACTGCTGTACACAAAGGGCTGTGTGAAACCACACAGTGAATAGGGGAGTATATACTGCTGTACACAAAGGGCTGTGTGAAACCACACAGTGAATAGGGGAGTATATACTGCTGTACACAAAGGGCTGTGTGAAGGACACTGACGAATGTACACTTTTCCAAAGAGTGAGACAATCAAGGTGATGAAGGTGATGTGGCGTAAGACACTGCAGAATACGTAGGTGTGTGAAGCAGTGAAGACGATGTAGGTGCATGTGGAGCGAGACACTGCAGAATATGTAGCTGTGCAAGCAGTGAAGACGATGGAGGTGCATGTGGAGCGAGACACTGCAGAATACGCAGGTGTGCAAGCAGTGAAACAGTGAAGGCGATGGAGGTGCATGTGGAGTGAGACTGCAGAATACGTAGGTGTGCAAGCAGTGAAGATGACAGAGGTGCATGTGGAGCGAGACACTGCAGACTATGTAGCTGTGCAAGCAGTGAAGGCGATGGAGGTGCATGTGGAGCGAGACACTGCAGAATACGTAGGTGTGCAAGCAGTGAAGATGACAGAGGTGCATGTGGAGCGAGACACTGCAGAATATGTAGCTGTGCAAGTAGTGAAGGCGATGGAGGTGCATGTGGAGCGAGACACTGCAGAATATGTAGGTGTACAAGCAGTGAAGACGATAGAGGTGCATGTGGAGCGAGACACTGCAGAATACGTAGGTGTGCAAGCAGTGAAGACGACAGAGGTGCATGTAGAGCGAGACTGCAGAATACGTAGGTGTGCAAACAGTGAAGCAGTGAAGATGATGTAGGTGCCTGTGGAGTGAGACATTGCAAAATATGTAGGTGTGCAAGCAGTGAAGACGATGTAGGTGCCTGTGGAGTGAGACACTGCAGAATATGTAGGTGTGCAAGCAGTGAAGACGATGTAGGTGCATGTGGAGCGAGACATGCAGAATATGTAGGTGTGCAAGCAGTGAAGACTATGTAGGTGCATGTGGAGCGAGACACTGCAGAATATGTAGGTGTACAAGCAGTGAAGGCAATAGAGGTGCATGTGGAGTGAGACACTGCAGAATATGAAGGTGTACAAGCAGTGAAGACGATGGAGGTGCATGTGGAGTGAGACACTGCAGAATATGTAGGTGTGCAAGCAGTGAAGACGATGTAGGTGCATGTGAAGCGAGACACTTCAGAATATGTAGGTGTACAAGCAGTGAAGGCGATAGAGGTGCATGTGGAGCGAGACACTGCAGAATATGTAGCTGTGCAAGCAGTGAAGACGATGGAGGTACATGTGGAGCGAGACACTGCAGAATATGTAGCTGTGCAAGCAGTGAAGGCGATGGAGGTGCATGTGGAGCGAGACACTGCAGAATACGTAGGTGTGCAAGCAGTGAAGACGATAGAGGTGCATGTGGAGCGAGACACTGCAGAATATGTAGGTGTGCAAGCAGTGAAGACGATGTGGGTGCATGTGGAGCGAGACACTGCAGAATACGTGTGTGTGCAAGCAGTGAAGACGATAGAGGTGCATGTGGAGCGAGACACTTCAGAATATGTAGGTGTACAGGCAGTGAAGGCGATAGAGGTTCATGTGGAGTGAGACACTGCAGAATATGTAGGTGTGCAAGCAGTGAAGACGATGGAGGTGCATGTGGAGCGAGACACTGCAGAATACGCAGGTGTGCAAGCAGTGAAACAGTGAAGACAATGGAGGTGCATGTGGAGCGAGATGCTGCAGAATATGTAGCTGTGCAAGCAGTGAAGACGATGTGGGTGCATGTGGAGTGAGACACTGCAGAATATGTAGGTGTGCAAGCAGTGAAGACGATGTAGGTGCATGTGGAGCGAGACACTGCAGAATATGTAGGTGTACAAGCAGTGAAGGCAATAGAGGTGCATGTGGAGTGAGACACTGCAGAATATGAAGGTGTGCAAGCAGTGAAGATGATGGAGGCGCATGTGGAGTGAGACACTGCAGAATATGTAGGTGTGCAAGCAGTGAAGACGATGTAGGTGCATGTTGAGCGAGACACTGCAGAATATGTAGCTGTGCAAGCAGTGAAGGCGATGGAGGTGCATGTGGAGCGAGACACTGCAGAATACGTAGCTCTGCAAGCAGTGAAGACGATAGAGGTGCATGTGGAGCGAGACACTGTAGAATATGTAGGTGTGCAAGCAGTGAAGACGATGAGGGTGCATGTGGAGTGAGACACTGCAGAATACGTAGGTGTGCAAGCAGTGAAGACGATAGAGGTGCATGTGGAGCGAGACACTTCAGAATATGTAGGTGTACAGGCTGTGAAGGCGATAGAGGTTCATGTGGAGTGAGACACTGCAGAATATGTAGGTGTGCAAACAGTGAAGACGATGGAGGTGCATGTGGAGCGAGACACTGCAGAATACGCAGGTGTGCAAGCAGTGAAATAGTGAAGACGATGGAGGTGCATGTGGAGCGTGACACTACAGAATACGCAGGTGTTCAAGCAGTGAAGACGGAGGTGCATATGGAGCGAGACTGCAGAATACGCAGGTGTGCAAGCAGTGAAAGCGATGGAGGTGCATGTGGAGTGAGACACTGCAGAATATATAGATGTGCAAGCAGTGAAGACGCTGGAGGTGCATGTGGAGCGAGACACTTCAGAAAACGTAGCTGTGCAAGCAGTGAAGACAAAGGCTGACGAGTGACAACTGGACATGGACTGGACACTCCACCTGCCACCCTTTGAGATTCTATCTGCCTCCCCTGTGGTCCTGGCTGGCATTGGTGTACTCCTGTGGTGGGTTGGGACAGACTAAAGTTAGAAGTTAAACTCTTTGGCCAAGATGAACCTGGTTAGTGTACCCAACCTTCGGTCCATTGTGGTCAGTGTCAAATTGCACCTAGGTCTTGTTCTACTGCACCCACTGACCACCACTGGGACTTTCTGCTTCTTGGCAGTAAATCTATTTAAAAGCTTTAAAATTTCATTTGTCCGGTTCCCCTTATTAGATTTTTGTCATTTTGGTGTCATTTGGTTTATTAAAGTTTAAACTTTTTCTAATTAGTTGTGGGATTTTTATTGTTTTTTATTTCAACCTTACTGCTTTTTTATCACTGCATTAATACTTTACACATTGCCTCAAGGATAAGCCTGTCTGCTCTGTGCCACAGCTGCCAGGGTATTGGGCTCAGGTTAATTTAGTGACTAAGCGTTCGCCCGGACAAGGATTATTATTACTTGAGGTGGGCATTTACCACCCCCTTCAACTAATAACCCAATTTCTTACAGAGCAAAATCATTCTATACCACCCATCAAATGCTTCATTAAAAAGGAGACGCTACCTTAATATTCAGCTCATCTCTATAGGTCACATAGAATATATCCAATGTCTAAGGTCGCTGGGTGATAACTACTATTCATATGGGCAGCTTTGAAATGCACATTCAATCTAAACATGGCCCAAGCAACAATACGCCGTTAAATTCATCGCAGACACAAGCGAAACTAGCAGTAAGAGTGAGCATATGACTGAGGGGGATTTCAACTGTACTAGCTCCGCACATCTTGAGACCACAGATATCCACTGGCACAACCACGTCCCGTGTGAGGAATGCCATCTCATTCATGATAGATACACGTGGAATTATCCACAATGGAAGCATCCCCAGGACAAAGTGTAATTCTGCTACTCAACAGTACACAAACAATGCTCTAGAACCAATGGCACACCCTACTAGCAAACTCAGTGGTCAATTACCATCCAGCATGCTCCTTAACACCAAGACCAAAGATAGTAAGACACCTAGGTAATGTAGATAGACCACACCGGCTATTTAACCCAGCACTTTTAAAAGATAAAACTTTTATTGCAGAATTAAGGGCACACGCTACAACATTTCAGGCAGAGATCCTGGAAGGCCGGAACCCGTAGTTTTACATATTCACACTGTAAGACAACACATGCTACAAAATGCCTAGGTAGCAACACTTCAAGCCCACCTAGCTTCACTAGAAGAACACCATGCTTGATATATCCAAGTTCAGCGTCTCACACATAAAATGATCTGGATCACAAATACAGCATTTTATAGCACCAAAGCAAGTCAACAACGTCTATAAACTATGGGTAGGAGATGGGTAGTAAAGCAGGGCTCCTTCTGGCTGTTCAGGCTTGAGATGATTTAGTGTAGCAATATGTCAGTGAATAGGATCAAATCAAATCAAATCATTAATATTTATAAAGCGCGCTACTCATCCGTGCGGGTCTCAAGGCGCTAGGGGGAAGGGGTTACTGCTGCTCGAAGAGCCAGGTCTTGAGGAGTCTCCGGAATACGGAGTGGTCCTGGGTGGTCCTGAGGCTGGTGGGGAGGGTGTTCCAAGTCTTGGCCGCCAGGTAGGAGAAGGACCTCCCACCCGCTGTGGAGCGGCGGATGCGAGGGACGGCGGCGAGAGCAAGGCTGGTGGAGCGGAGAAGCCGGGTGGGGGCGTAGAAGCTGAGGCATCGGTTGAAGTATTCTGGTCCCTTGTTGTGGAGGGCTTTGGGAGCGTGGGTGAGAAGTCGGAAGGTGATCCTCTTGCCGACGGGGAGCCAATGCAGTTGTCTCAGGTGGGCGGAGATGTGGCTGTTGCGGGGTATGTCGAGGATGAGGCGGGCGGAGGCGTTTTGAATACGTTGCAGACGTTTCTGGACTTTTGCGGTGGTCCCAGCATAAAGGGTGTTGCCGTAGTCCAGGCGGCTAGTGACGAGGGCATGGGTCACGGTCTTTCTGGTGTCGGCGGGGATCCAGTGGAAGATCTTACGGAGCATGCGGAGGGTGAGGAAGCAGGAGGAGGACACGGCGTTGACTTGTTTGGTCATGGTGAGAAGGGGGTCCAAGATGAAGCCGAGGTTGCGAGCGTGGTCTGAGGGGGTCGGTGCAGTGCCAAGGGCCACCAGGAGTCGTCCCATGCGGTCGGGGTGTTGCCGAGGATGAGGACTTCCGTTTTGTCTGAGTTCAGTTTCAGACGGCTGAGCCTCATCCAATCTGCGACGTCCTTCATACCATCTTGCAGGTTGGTCTTTGCGCTGGCGGGGTCCTTGGTGAGGGAGAGTATAAGTTGAGTGTCGTCGGCGTAGGAGGTGGTGATGATGCTGTGCTTGCGTACGATGTCGGTGAGGGGGCTCATGTAGACATTGAAGAATGTCGGGCTGAGCGAGGAGCCTTGAGGGACGCCGCAGATGATCTCGGTGGGGTCTGAGCGAAAAGGTGGGAGGTAGACTCTTTGAGAGCGGTTGGAGAGGAAGGAGGCGATCCAGTCCAGGGCCTGTCCTTGGATCCCGGTGGAGCGGAGGCGGGTTATTAGGGTGCGGTGACAGACGGTGTCGAACACAGCCGAGAGGTCGAGGAGGATGAGGGCGACTGTTTCACCGTTGTCCATCAGGGTTCTGATGTTGTCTGTGACTGAGATGAGGGCGGTTTAAGTGCTGTGGTAAGCCCGGAATCCGGATTGTGAGGGGTCGAGAAGGTTGTTGTCTTCAAGGAAGTTGGTAAGTTGCTTGTTGACAGTCTTCTCTATGACTTTGGCAGGGAAGGGGAGGAGCGAGATGGGGCGGAAGTTCTTCAGGTCGCTTAGGTCAGCCGTAGGTTTCTTTAGTAGGGCGTTGACTTCGGCGTGTTTCCAGCTTTCGGGGAAGGTAGCAGACGAAAAAGAGGAGTTGATGATGGTCTGGAGGTGCGGGGCGATGATGTCGTCGGCTTTATTGAAGATGAAGTGTGGGCAGGGGTCCGAGGGGGCGCCGGAGTGGATTGAGTTCATGGTGGTTTTGGTTTCTTCTGTGTTGATGAAGACTAAGGAAAATGTCACTTACCCAGTGTACATCTGTTTGTGGCATTAGTCGCTGCAGATTCACATGCTGTGCACATCCCGCCATCTGGTGTTGGGCTCGGAGTGTTACAAGTTGTTTTTCTTCGAAGAAGTCTTTTCGAGTCACGAGACCGAGGGACTCCTGCCATTTCGACTCCATTGCGCATGGGCGTCGACTCCATCTTAGATTGTTTTCCCCGCAGAGGGTGAGGTAGGAGTTGTGTATGCTAGTAATAGTGCCCATGCAATGGAGTGAATACGTATGTACATAATGAAGTTTAAAGTAATCTATTTACAAATTTACAAATGTTCAAGATCAACTTCTAAACGGCTACAGGCTCCCGGGGAGGCGGGTGGGCACATGTGAATCTGCAGTGACTAATGCCACGAACAGATGTACACTGGGTAAGTGACATTTTCCGTTCGATGGCATGTGTAGCTGCAGATACACATGCTGTGCGTAGACTAGTAAGCAGTTATCTCCCCAAAAGCGGTGGTTCAGCCTGTAGGAGTTGAAGTTGTTTGAAACAATGTTCGTAGTACAGCTTGACCTACTGTGGCTTGTTGTGAAGTTAACACATCTACACAGTAGTGTTTGGTAAATGTATGAGGCGTAGACCATGTTGCTGCCTTACATATTTCGTTCATTGGAATATTTCCTAGAAAGGCCATGGTAGCACCTTTCTTTCTGGTTGAGTGTGCCTTTGGTGTAATAGGCAGCTCTCTCTTTGCTTTCAGATAGCAGATTTGAATACACTTAACTATCCATCTAGCAATACCTTGTTTTGAAATTGGATTTCCTGTATGAGGTTTTTGAAAGGCAATAAATAATTGTTTTGTTTTTCGAATTAGTTTTGTTCTGTCAATGTAGTACATTAGCGCTCTTTTGATGTCTAATGTATGTAGTGCTCTTTCAGCTACAGAATCTGGCTGTGGGAAGAACACTGGTAATTCTACCGTTTGATTCAAGTGAAACGGTGAGATAACTTTTGGTAAAAATGTTGGATTTGTCCGTAGAACTACTTTATTCTTGTGTATTTGAATAAATGGTTCTTGTATGGTAAATGCTTGAATTTCACTTACTCTTCTTAGAGATGTGATGGCAATCAAAAATGCAACTTTCCACGTTAAGGATTGCATTTCACAAGAGTGCATGGGCTCAAAAGGCGGACCCATGAGTCGTGTTAAGACAATGTTGAGGTTCCACGAAGGAACTGGTGGTGTTCTTGGTGGTATAATTCTTTTTAGGCCTTCCATAAACGCTTTTATGACTGGTATCCTAAATAATGAAGTTGAGTGCGTAGTTTGCAGGTAAGCTGAAATTGCGGTAAGATGTATCTTTATGGAAGAGAAAGCTAGTTTTGACTTTTGCAAATGTAGTAAGTATCATACTATATCTTTTGCAGATGCGTGTAAGGGTTGGATTTGATTATTATGGCAGTAATAAACAAATCTTTTCCACTTATTTGCATAGCAGTGTCTAGTGGTAGGTTTCCTAGCTTGTCTTATGACCTCCATACATTCTTGTGTGAGGTCTAAGTGTCCGAATTCTAGGATTTCAGGAGCCAAATTGCTAGATTCAGCGATGCTGGATTTGGATGTCTGATCTGTTGTTTGTGTTGTGTTAACAGATCTGGTCTGTTTGGTAGTTTGACATGAGGTACTACTGAAAGGTCTAGTAGTGTTGTGTACCAAGGTTGTCTTGCCCATGTTGGTGCTATTAGTATGAGTTTGAGTTTGTTTTGACTCAACTTGTTTACTAGATATGGAAGGAGTGGGAGAGGGGGAAAAGCGTACGCAAATATCCCTGACCAGTTCATCCATAACGCATTGCCCTGAGACTGATGTTGTGGGTACCTGGATGCGAAGTTTTGGCATTTTGAGTTTTCCTTTGTTGCAAATAGATCTATTTGTGGTGTTCCCCAAATTTGGAAGTAAGTGTTTAGTATTTGGGGGTGAATCTCCCATTCGTGGATCTGTTGGTGATCTTGAGAGAGATTGTCTGCTAACTGGTTCTGAATTCCTGGAATAAATTGTGCTATTAGGCGAATGTGGTTGTGAATCGCCAAATGCCATATTTTCTGTGTGAGGAGACACAACTGTGTCGAGTGTGTCCCTCCCTGTTTGTTTAGGTAATACATTGTTGTCATGTTGTCTGTTTTGACAAGAATGTATTTGTGGGTTATTATGGGTTGAAATGCTTTCAGCGCTAGAAATACCGCTAACAGTTCTAAGTGATTTATGTGAAACTGTCTTTGCTGTATGTCCCATTGTCCTTGGATGCTGTGTTGATTGAGGTGTGCTCCCCACCCTGTCATGGAAGCATCTGTTATCACGTATTGTGGCACTGGGTCTTGGAAAGGCCGCCCTTGGTTTAAATTTATACTGTTCCACCATTGAAGCAAGATGTATGTTTGGCGGTCTATCAACACCAGATCTAGAATCTGACCCTGTGCTTGTGACCATTGTGATGCTAGGCACTGTTGTAAGGGCCGCATGTGCAACCTTGCATTTGGGACAATGGCTATGCATGAAGACATCATGCCTAGTAGTTTCATTACTATTTTGACTTGTATCTTTTGTTTTGGATACATGGCCTGTATTACATTGTGAAATGTTTGAACTCTTTGTGGACTTGGAGTGGCAATCCCTTTTGCCGTGTTGATTGTCGCCCCTAAGTATTGCTGTGTTTGACACGGCAGAAGGTGTGACTTTGCGTAGTTGATTGAGAAACCTAGTTTGTGTAGGATTTCTATGACATATCTTGTGTGTTGTGAACACCGTCTTAGCGTGTTGGTTTTGATTAACCAATCGTGCAGGTACGGGAACACATGTATTTTCTGCCTTCTGATATGTGCAGCTACTACTGCAAGGCATTTTGTAAAAACTCTTGGCGCAGTTGTTATTCCGAATGGCAACACTTTGAATTGATAATGTATCCCTTGGAATACAAACCTTAGGTACTTTCTGTGTGAAGTATGTATTGGTATATGGAAATATGCATCCTTTAGGTCTAGTGTTGTCATGTAGTCTTGTTGTTTGAGCAGTGGGATTACGTCTTGTAATGTAACCATGTGAAAATGGTCTGATTTGATGTAGGTATTTAATGTTCTGAGATCTAGTATAGGTCTCAGACTCTTGTCCTTTTTGGGTGTCAGAAAGTACAGTGAGTAAACTCCTGTGTTTATTTGTTGTTTTGGTACTAATTGTATTGCTTCTTTCTGTAGCAATGCCTGAACTTCTAGTCCTAGAAGATCTATATGTTGTTTTGACATACTGTGTGTTTTCGGTGGGACGTGAGGGAATTTGAGAAATTCTATGCAATAACCATGCTGGATAATTGCTAAGACCCAAGTGTCTGTTGTTATTTCCTCCCAATGTGTGTAAAACTTGGTTAGTCTCCCCCCCACAGGTGTTATGTGTTGGGGATTTGTGACCTCGAAGTCACTGTTTGTTTGTAGGAGTTTTGAGACTTTCCTCTATTTCTTTGAAGTTGTCCTCCTCTATATTGTCCCCGAAAATTTCCCCGCTGATACTGGCTCTGGTAAGTGGGCTTTGTTTGTGAGGTTGTGGCTTCTGTGGTCTGCCCTCGAAAACCCTCTCGAAATTGTGTCTTTCGAAATGTGCTTCTGCTCTGCGGGGAGTAGAGTGCGCCCATGGCTTTGGCCGTGTCAGTGTCTTTCTTAAGTTTTTCTATTGCAGTGTCCACCTCCGGCCCAAACAACTGCTGTCCGTTGAATGGCATATTCAGCACAGCTTGCTGTATCTCTGGTTTAAATCCTGATGTACGTAGCCATGCATGTCTCCTTATTGTTACTGCTGTGTTGACTGTTCTAGCAGATGTGTCTGCAGCATCCATTGCTGACCGTATCTGATTACTGGAGATACTCTGTCCCTCTTCTACCACTTGCTGCGCTCTTTTTTGGAACTCTTTTGGTAAATGTTCAATAAAGTGTTGCATCTCATCCCAATGGGCCCTATCATATCTGGCTAACAAAGCTTGCGAATTTGCAATACGTCACTGGTTTGCTGCCTGTGCCGCCACCCTTTTGTCCGGAACAGCATCGAATTTTCTACTTTCTTTATCTTGAGGTGGTGCATCTCCTGAAGTATGAGAGGTGGCTCTTTTGCGCGCTGCTCCCACTACAACAGAGTCTGGTGTTAGCTGTTGTGTGATGTACACTGGGTCTGTTGGTGGCGGTTTATATTTTTTATCTACTCTTGGAGTAATGGCTCTCCCTTTGACAGGCTCCTCAAACACTTGTTTGGAGTGTTTTAGCATTCCGGGTAACATCGGAAGACTCTGATATTGACTGTGTGTGGACGACAGTGTATTAAAAAGAAAGTCGTCTTCAATGGGTTCTGAATGAAGGCGGACATTGTGAAATGCCGCTGCTCTCGACACCACCTGAGCGTAGCCTGTACTATCCTCTGGTGGCGATGGTCTCGCTGGATAGCATTCAGGACTATTATCTGACACTGCGTCATAAAGGTCCCATGCGTTAGGGTCATGTTGACTCATTCCTGTATGAGTTGGGGATTGCGTCATTGGTGGAGTGGCTACCGGTGATGGTTGCGGAGAGTGATGTGGGGATGGTGGTGGTGTTACTTGTTTAGCCACCTTTGCGTGTGGCTGTTTGTCCTTGTCTTGGAAGGCAAGTTTACGTTTCATTTTGATTGGAGGAAGAGTGCTGATCTTCCCCGTATCTTTTTGAATAAAGAGCCGTCTTTGTGTGTGATCTGGCTCTATTGTCTCTAATTCTTGTCCAAATCTGTGTGTCTTCATTTGTGAGGACAGTCCTTGTTCCTCTGAATAGGAACTTATTTTCGGTTCCGATGCCGGATGTTTCGGTACCGAAACCTTTTCGGCTGCTTTTTTCGGCTCCGACGAAACCTTTTTTACTTTTGGCGTAGTGCCATCTCGGTGCCGACCCATTTCGGTGCTGCTGTCTCGATGCCGAATCTTCTCGGAGCCACTCTCTTGGGCCCGAGAATGCTGTGTGCCGGTATCTCAACCGGAGTCGGATGACTTCGACACCAGCTCGCCCTTTTTCGGTGCCGATGGACGGTCACCTATTTTTCAGGTTAAGCCATGGCCTGTTGGCGGTGGCGTCCCCTGGGCTTTAGCGGTCTTCTCGTGAGTTCTTTGTTTCGACGTCTTACTCACGGTTTTCGGCGTTTCTTCGAGATCGATCTCCTCCGAGTCCGAATCCTGGTTGGAGAATGTTTCTTCCTCCTCTGTGAAACGCCCTTGTCCTGTCGGCGCCGACGCCATTTGCAGTCTTCTTGCTCTTCGGTCCCTGAGTGTCTTCCTGGACCGAAACGCTCGACAGGCCTCACAAGTATCCTCCTTGTGTTCTGGTGACAAACACAAGTTACAGACCAGGTGTTGATCTGTATATGGATACTTGTTATGGCATTTTGGACAGAAGCGGAATGGGGTCCGTTCCATCAGCCTTGAAGAGACACGTGGCCGGGCCGACCAGGCCCTGACGGGGATCGAAAAAAAAAAACCCCGAAGGGCCACTGGAGCTCTTCTTAATTCGGTGTTGATCTGTTGTAACTAACCCGATACCGAGCGCAAACAATACCGACGATTTTTCCGAGATTCCAACTAACTTTCCGACCCGAAACACGGAGCGAAAAGGAACACGTCAGAACACGATGGCGGAAAAAAAACAATCTAAGATGGAGTCGACGCCCATGCGCAATGGAGTCGAAATGGGAGGAGTCCCTCGGTCTCGTGTCTCGAAAAGACTTCTTTGAAGAAAAACAACTTGTAACACTCCGAGCCCAACACCAGATGGCGGGATGTGCACAGCATGTGTATCTGCAGCTACACATGCCATCGAACATTTATATTCAACTAGTGATCCTAAGTCATGTCATAATACTATGGAACACAGACAGACAGGCATTGATGCAAACAGATTATAAAGTAATATTCAGATCAAACTGCTATACTTTCCCTTCGGCACACATGAACCGATTCTCAAGTATATATCCCATGTTAAATCAGCATTTTTATAGTTGGCACATGGCCCTGCGTGTGGTGGGTTCGGGTGCCAAAGGGTGCGAGATGTTGGACACAGGGCCTAGCCGCACACCAGGTCCTGTAGCCACCACACGCTGTGCATGGAGCGGCATTACGTATGGTAATAAACTGTTACTGAAAAAAAGGGGGAAAAAAAACTAGAAAATCACAACAAGTAATGTTAATTTTAAACTAACAAAACCACTGAAATTCACCACTGATAGTTAATTCGAGTAACTATAACTCTCGCCTTCGCCATGCACTGATTATGACCTCACATATTACATCAAATATGACATGTTCTAGGACATCACTGATACCACTGCAACATCTGAAATTACTTCATGGATAGCAACACTGTGCATGGCAGGGGCACCAGTTATAGTTACTTCAGGGCACAAGTTAGGTCCTTGAGATAACTTTAATCAGGGCCACCGGAGTTATGTGATTCTTCCGCCGCAGCTTTGGTCACATAAATATGGATTTGACACATTTGCTATATAATCCACGATCTGCAGATTTCAACCAAAAAACAATTTGTTTCTAGCTTCGACGGATCAAAAGTTACTACAACATAGCGATGTGTTCTAGGGTAGTGGAAAGCCCTTCATAAAGGTTAAATGGATATATTTCTGTTGCTTATTTACGGAACTGGTACTAAAAAAGTAAATCTTTGCTCAGGCAGTATTACCATATGTAAATATTACAAAATAATGAAGTAATATTATATAAGCTACATGTTCGATTAAAACTGCTATGTTTTCACTGATAGTTTCACCTAATTATAATATCCCTTTAACCTTAGCATTTTTTGTTTGCTGAATTTTCACAAAACTTTACATAAAAATGTTCACCCACCTTAGCTCCTTCTTGGAAAGTTGTGGGTGACCCATCAAGGGGTTGCCGAAACAAGGCATGGCACCAAGACACATTTTCCCCATACAAATTCCCATGGGAATTTAAAAATGCAATATTGAAACAAATGCTTCAAGTTAGGCAGAAAGCTAGATCTTTATTTAGAAAGAGGGCTTCTTATGATGTGGTGCAAATCTGTACAACTGTTTGTGAGAAATTAAGCTTGAAAATATAGTGATATCTGGATGGTTGGTCCCGTGGTATTCCCATGAAACGGCAAATAAAAACAAAATAGAGCATTCTGATTGGCTGAGAGGGTTTTTTCATGTATGATGCTCCAGTACTGGTTACCAAGCAATCTGACTGGTTGGCTGCAACATATACAGAAACGTTAAGGTCGACATTACAGGACACGGGGTCAGCCCCTGTGTCCTGAATTAAAGAAAAAAAAAAGCACAATTAGGCAGGGTAGGGGTGCTTTGAACTCCTGAGGCCAAAAAATAAAATATTGTACTGCAAGTCCTGCGATACTCTCACGGGTCCAAAGGAGGCTCTAGTCTGGTGCTGTGTGACTCTTGCGAGACCCAGGCGGCCCTCTCTTGTGGTCCTGCAGGAATACTGTGCAACTGTTAATACGTGAAGCTTGCACTATACCAGGGTACCGTGGAGTGGCACCTGTGTGATAGTACTGCAGAAGTACTGTGTTAAAAAAATGAAAATGTGGGACGGGTGTCTGTAGGGGGTTGCGCATGGGAGGTTAGACCCCATGTCCAATCCCCTCCTGAGCATGGTAAAAAGCCAGAATCAGTGACGGAGTTGGGTGAACATGATAAATTTAAAAAAATAAAAAAACAGAAATTGACAAAACATTATTAAAAAAAGGTTAAAGGGGCACTATAGTTGGGCCCTGTAATATAAAAATAAAAATAAGAGAATGACACTTAGCAGTTCTAGTTTTCTGAGCTAACTATAACTTGCCTCCCGCCTAGCACCGGCACGACTGCGTTATCTTTTCACAAACTCAAATACAAGAGCAATAGTAAACGTCAAATTCATATGACCATGCGTGCACACAGTCTGGGAGACACCAGGGAGAACCCCACTACCACACACCAAAGGATAAGACAGTAGGGAGAACCTGGCTGTCCCATAGCAGACGTCTATTGTTACCAGGGATAGCCGTAACTACCATCAGCAGATGACTCAAGACACTAGTGAGAAACAGCAGCCACACACTGGACAATCAGATACCAGTGCAACCGGTCGTAACAACACACAATGAGGGGACACCATACTTACTTACAGAAGGGATTCAAAGAAACACTCTTTGCACCATCAAATACCTACCTTCCGGAGGCCACAATTCACAAAGGAGCCGCTGTCGGGTTTGCAGGGCCGATCCAGCACTACCCCTTCACGGTATTCCAACTCCTCATCTATCCGCACGTGGTGTGGACTGTCTAAAGGGTTGAGGAGCCCTGGAAGAAGATCTGCAAGTTAACACTGCAGCAGCAATCACATACCCCACTCGGATAGATCCCCAGCGAGTATCATACAGGCTCTTTAAATTGCAGACTTTGCACACAATATCCGCAACCACTGAAGGACGTAGGGAAGAATTGGAAGGAATAATATTTGTTTTTTTAAAAAGGGTTTGTGGTATTTTATGGAATGTGCACAGTACCTACATTCGCTCTATGCACAAGTTAAACTCTTGTGGGATATGGTGTCTAGGCAAGAACAGAAAATGAAATTTACCTGCAAAATGCAGATCCTTGTGCACAGGAAAAAAATATTTCCTCAGGTATCTGTAAAATAAACCAGAATAAATTGGAAGTCATAGGAAAGAATGCAATATTTACAGCCGCTAACGGGGTAACTGAATCCCCGTCACTCAACTTTAATGTCCATTGTCTGTGCTCATAAGCATGCCTCATCCACTCGGATCACTACATCACTGTGCAGCATCTCTCACACAGAGTGCATTAAATCAACACCGGCCACATCCACACAAACTTGTGCAGACAAAATCCAAGCAGTCGGGCTGTGAGTTAAGAAATAAAGGATGAGCTCTTACTGGGGACACTCCAGGTATTGAAGAATGCGAGCCATCTGCAAGCAGGCCTTGCCTTTCCGCCCAATTCCTGTGAACTCTCCCTCCACACTCCTGAAAGAGAAGGCACATGCTGTGTACGCGCAAGAAGTAGAAGTGGTAACCTTGAGGTCTTTTGTTTTATTAAAAAATATCTGTAAAGTCTGGCACAGTTTGAAACTGTTATAAACAAAAAACATGATTTTAATTTCTGAAGAAACAGGACTTGCAAGTCTCTGGGTGAATACAAAGGTATAGTTTATTCGCACAAAATAGTC
Source organism: Pleurodeles waltl (assembly GCF_031143425.1). Classification (NCBI taxonomy): domain Eukaryota; kingdom Metazoa; phylum Chordata; class Amphibia; order Caudata; family Salamandridae; genus Pleurodeles; species Pleurodeles waltl. Next base: position 12,372,425 of record NC_090445.1, read on the forward strand.
AATGTGATCATTTCTGTATTGTTCTAGTAAAAAACATGGTTTGTAAGTGATAATCACATACAAAGTTAAAGTATTGGAAAACAAGGGAAAGACAAGACCAGTTAGAACACAAATATGAGAGATTAACAACCAATGGAGGGCCTATCATAGGGGTGACTTACAGTGACCTGTAGTGAAAGGGTGCATGCACCCTCCCACGCAGGCTGCAATGGCAGGCCTGCAGATACACTTTGCATGGGCGTCCCATGGGTGGAATAATGCATGCTGCAGCCCAAGGGAAACCCCAGTTGCCCCAATGCCCTGGCAACCATGTACTAGGGACTTACATAGGGGCACCAGTATGCCAAATGTGGGGTGTATGTGGTTCAAGTAACCAAGTTGAAAGAGAGAGAGCATAATCACTGGGGCCCTGGTTAGCAGGATCCCAGTGAACACAGTCAAACACACTGACAACAGGCAGAAAATGGGGGTAACCATGACAAGAAAGAGGGTACTTTCCTACACACACCACCCCCACACAAACGATTGTCCATCTGGAGAGTCCATCTGCATTGGAGTGGTTACTCCCAGGTCTATGTTCCACTGCATAGTCCATTCCCTGTAGGGATATGGACCACCTCAACAATTTGGGGTTTTTACACCTTTCATCTGTTGGAGCCATAGAAGGGGCTTGTGGTCTGTCTGAACTATGAAGTGAGTGCCAAACAAGTATGGCTTCTTCAAGGCCCAGACCACAGCAAAGGCCTCCCTTTCTATAGCTGACCAATGCTTCTCTCTAGGGGTCAACCTGCTGATAAAAGCAATTGGTTGATCCTGGCCCTCAGTGTTGAGCTGAGAAAAGAAACTGCCCCAACCCCTACCTCTGAAGCATCAGTTTGGACAATGAATGTATTGGAGTAATCAGGGCTTTTTAACACTGGTGCAGAGCACATGGCCTGTTTCACGTCCTCAAAAGCTTTGACAGCTAGCAGTCCACAAAGCTTTCTCGGGACTCTCTTTGGATGTGAGGTCATTAAGAGGGGCTACAATGGAGCCATAGTTCTTAATGCACCTCCTGTAGTGCCCAGTGAGACCTAAGAAGGCTCTTACCTGGGTTTGTTTTGTAGGGGGGGAGCCCATTCTAAGACAATCTGGATCTTTCCCTGCAATGGTTGAATTGGGCATCCACCTACCAGGTGGCCCAGATATGCAACCTTCCCCTGCCCTATCTGGCATTTAGAGGCATGTCTTTTGCAGGGCCTCAAACATTCCACAGGTGGACCAGGTAGTCATCCCAGGTGGTGCTAAAGACAGCTATTTCATCAAGATAAGCTGCAGCATAGGCTTCCAAACCTTGGAGGAATGTATTCACCAGCCTCTGGAATGTGGCAGGTGCATTCTTCAGACCTAAGGGCATAACTGTAAAGTGATATTGCCCTCCAATGGTTGAGAATGCAGTTTTTGGTTTTGCATCCTGTGACAATTTGATCTGCCAATACCCTGCAGTCACGCCAAAAGTGCTAAGATGCTTGGCAGATGCCGGTGTATCTATTAGCTCATCTGCCCTGGGTATGGGGTGAGCATCAGTCTTTGTGAGTGTTGAGCCCTCTATAATCTACACAGAACCTCATCTCTTTTTTACCATTTTGTGAGTGAGGTTTTGGTATCAGCACCACTGGGCTAGCCTAGGGGCTGTCAGAGTGCTCAATCACTCCTAGATCAAGTATCTTTTGCCTTCAGCTGTGATGCAATCAAACATGCACAGGTTGCCTGTAAATGTTACTTTTAACAGGCAAACTGTCCCCTGTGTCAATGGTGTGTTCACACCATGTAGTCTGGCAAGGCGTCAGAGAAAACAGTTCAGAGAACTGGCCTAGGAGGTTCCTGCAGTCCTCCTTCTGAGAAGCAGAAAGTTAGTCTGCTAGGATTACTCCATCCACTGAGCCATCAGCTGCAGTGGTGGAGAAAAGGTCAGGGAGAGGGTCACTCTCTTCTTCCTGTCCCTCATCAGTTGCGATGAGTAGGGTCAGATCAGCCCTGTCATAGTAGGGCTTAAGGCAGTTCACATGAAGCACCCTGAGGGGGACTTCTAGGAGTGCCAAGGTCCACCGAGTAGGCAACTTCACCCTTTTTCTCCACTAAAGTGTGGGGACCACTCCATTTGTCTTGGAGTGCCCTGGGAGACACAGGCTCCAGGACCCACACTTTCTGTCCTGGCTACTACACAGTTAGGACAGCCTTCTCATCATGCCACTGCTTTTGCAGTTCTTGGCTATCCTGAAGGTTTTTAGTGGCCTTTTCCATGTACTCAGCCATCCTGGATCTGAGACAGTTATGAGTACATAATCCACAATGTCTTGCTTAAGGGGCTTGAGAGGTTGCTCCTATCCTTCCCTTACAAGTGCAGGTGGACCCCTAATAGGGTGACCAAACAAAAGCTCAAAGGAGCTGTAGCCCACTCCCTTCTGAGGAACCTCAATGTAGGCAAACAGGAGGCATGGTAATAAGACATCCCATCTTTTGAGTTTTTCGGAGTCCCATAATCATACCTTTGAGAGTTTTATTAAACCTCTCAACCAAACAATTGGTTTGGGGGTGGTGAACTTGTAAGTAACACCACATTCCTTCCACATGGCTTTGAGGTATGCAGACATGAAGTCTGTACCCCTGTCTGATACCCCTTCTTTTGGGAAGCCCACCCTAGAGAAGATTCCTAGGAGGGCTTTTTCCACTGCAGGAACTGTAGTGGGCCTTAGAAGTATGGTCTCTGGATACCTGGTGGCATGGTCCACCATCACCAGTATTAATCTGTTTCCAGAGGGAGTGGGAGGGTCTAGGGGCCAACACTATCTACTCCAACCCTCTCAAAGGAAACCCCAACCACTAGTAGTGGAATTAGGGGGGGGGGACTTTGGGGTGCCACCTGTTTTGCCACTGGCTTGACAGGTGACACAGGAGCGATAAAACTCCTTTGTATCTTCAGACATGTGGTGTCAGTGAAAGTGTGGAACCAGTCTGTCCTAAGTTTTGCTTTGCCCCAAGTGACCTGCCAGGGGTATGTCATGTGCCAGTTTCAACAAAAACTCTCTATACTGCAGAGGTACTACCAACCTCCTGGTGGCACTAGGTTTGGATTCCCTTGCTTCTGAGTATAGGAGATTGTCTTCCCAGCACATCTTTTGGGTGCCTCTGACATCCCCTGTCTCCTGAAGGACAGCTTGCTGTCATAACCCTTCCAGTGTGGGACAAGTGTGCTGTGCCCTACTGAACTCCTCCCTGGCAGCCCCCCCTGCACCTTCAAGTTCAGCTGTTTCAGCTTTCAACTCTTCAGGTGTAGGTTCTACCAAGGGAGTGGATTCCCCCTCCTGAGGTGGGATCCTCACTGGAGGGTAGGGTAGAGGGTAACGTTTTGCCTTTCCTACTCTTGGCTTTGGGAGCCTCTTGGGCAATTGTTCCAGACTCCAAAATTCCTTTTACTTTTTGCTTCTTGGCCTGAGCCCTGGTCAAAGCAAAAATATACCCTGGGATGCCCAGCATTGCTGCATGGGCCTCCAACTCCACTTCAGCCCAAGCTGAAGTCTCCAAGTCATTCCCCAAGAGATACTCTACAGGTAAGTCTGTGGACACTACTACTTTCTTTGGGCCGGTAAACCCCTCCCCCCACCCCAGCTGAAATCAACAACTGCCATGGGGTGGCTTACAGTGTTGTTGTGGGCGTCAGTCACTTGGTACTACTGACCATGTAGGTGTTGCTCAGGAGACACCAGTTTTTCAGTCACCATAGTGACACTGGCACCTGTATCCCTGTAGGCCTCTGCCTGAACACCATTTATCAAGGGCAGCTGCCTGTACTTACCCATATTAAGGGGTCAGGCAGCAAGGGTGGCAAAATCAATGCCCCCATCTGAGACTAAAACAGCATCAGTAGTTTCCCTAACTAAGCCATCCCCCACCACACTTCCAGCTTACACCCTTGGAATTGCTACTGCTGCCTGACCCACCACTACTGTTGTTACTAGGGCCACTTGTGGTAGAGGTGGGGACTGTAGTGGTGTGTGGTTTGGTGCTTTTCTTAGGCGCTGTCTCCTGGCCTATGGCCCTTATTCATACAGATAAAGCACTAAGGCTTTTTGTTGTGGGAAGAGGAAGAGGATTTGGACCCACTCCCAGAGGAATTTTGTGGGCCTGATGATGACTCTTTAGGTTTGTCCCCACCTTTGTCCTGAGATTTACCTGCTTCCTTTTTCTTGTCCTTGTAACCCCCAGTGGGAGCTTTTCTGCCCACCCTTGTTCTGACCCATGGCTGCCTTTTTCCCAATTCTTGGGGAGAGGTCAGATCTGAGTCTACCAAGTACTGGTGCAACACATCAGACACACAGTTGTTAATGCTCTCTCAAACTCAGATCGTACAAGCCTAAAAGAGCAGACTTTAAAACTGTGTAGTTATCAGCATCCTCCTCTCTTAACAGTAAGAAGCCTATCCCTACCCTGGCCAGAGAAGGTGAGCCAAGGAATAGCAGCCTACTGTCTCTGTGGGACCCTCTGAACTTCACAGGCCCTCTCCAGAGCAGCAAACCACTTCTGGATGTCATCCCCCACCTTGTATTGGGGAACAACCTTACTAAGATGTCTGGAATCAAAAGAGTCCTCCCTGACCCTAGGTTCCCTGAAACCAATGTTATTGCTGCCACCATGGGGTTCTAACCCCAATCCATGCCTTTCACTCTCCACACCCAGGGCCTCCCTGTCTAGGGCTAGCTGCTGCTGCTGCAGCCTCAGCTTGGCCTCCCCAGCCTTAGTTTCCTAAGCTCCCTATCTAAGGAGTCATCTGGTGTTGAGCAGTTTGTCCCCGCCCATACAAAGGTGACATGAGAGTGGCAGGATGAGGATCTGTCCCTCGGTTTGGTAACCCTCTGCACTAGTCCCCTGAGAACAAAGGTGGGCCTACTGACATGGCCACCCTTGGCACTACCGGTAGTGCTCCCAGCTACACTAGGGGGTTTACTAGAGACTCTGTGTTACTCTGAGTGACCCTCCTCAGTGTTCAGATCCTCTCTTTCTAACACTGGGGGGAGGGAGGTAGACTCTTCCTTCTCCTGGCTACCAGAGTTATTAGGATTCCTCCATGTCTTCCGGTTCCTACTTTTGCACACTTTCCTCAGTTCCTGGAATGTAAGTTCCTCATAGAGAGAATCCATATTCTGAGATGTGCTAGGGACTTGAGCCATGTTAGAGTGGTGTAGGCTGTGTCTAACCTCTCTAAGTTCTAGTCTCTTTCTAGAGAAGTTTGGAGCAGAGTCTATGCCAGACCTCTTTCTTACCCAAACTTTAAGAGACTATCCCTGTTACCAGGTATAAGTGTAAACCTAACTAGTAAGTGGTCTTTCTTGCAGAAAGCACCAAGTGAAAGAGGGGTAAGGCAATTGCAAGTGCTTATCCCCCCAATGTAGGAAGCAGGCCGATGTGTGCCGGGAACCTATGGCACTTACACCTTACACCAGGTCCAGGTATCCCCTCTCAGTGAAGTGTAGGTAGTGTCTAGAAGCCAGGGCGTTCTAGAGTAAGTTGTGGATAAGCAGCCAAGGCTTACACACAAGAAAGAAAACACTTGTTTGAACAAAAATAAATGGTACTTTATTTTTGGAACACAGTATCAGAAAATACTAGACAGGCAATCCTTCAATAGGGACACACTAATAAACAGAGGCATAAAAAGATGAGAAAACAAAGTAAAATAGCAATATGCAATAGTAGCCCTCGGGGGAGCCCAAACCATATACTAAGAAAGTGGAATGTGAACACAGGGCCACCACCTAGGTAAGTAAATCGTGTAGATGGGTTCTGGGAGTACTAGGAAACCACACAAGTAAGTAATGAGGTACCCCCAGCGACCAGGAATGAAGGAGTAAAACATTGGATTTCCCCAAGACCACCCCAAAGGAGATTCCTTCTTCTTGTGCAGGCTGAAGAGTTGCAGTCTTCTTAGGATGCACAGCCGGGGAAACGTTGCAAAGCTAACAGGAAGTCTGGATGCAATGTTGCAGAAGAGTCGTACTTGTGGTTCTGTAGCTTGTAGGTTCCTGGAGGGTCCAGTTGCGGTTACGAAGGCCAGAAGTCAAAGCAGAGGTTGCAGAGGAGTCCTGCTGGAATCTTGCAAGCCAAATCCAAGTACCCACCCCAGAGGAAGACCCTATATAGCCCAAAAGAGGAGGCTTGGTCACCTAACCATGTAACTACCTATCAGAGGGTGCCTCTGACGTCACCTGCCTGGCCTGGCCACTCAGATGCTCCCAGAGTTCCCAGACAACCTTGGAATCAAGATGGCAGAACACAGGGACCCTCTGGAGGGGCTCTGAGCACCACTCCTGGGGTGGTGATGGACAGGGAAGTGGTCACTCCGCTTTCCATTGTCCAGTTTTGCACCAGAGCAGGGACTGGGGTTCCCTGAACCGGTGTAGACGGGTTTATGCAAGAAGGGCACCAAATGTGCCCCTCAAAGCAATGCCACTGGCTTGGGAAAGCTACCCCTAAAGCCTGTAACATTTATTTCCAAAAGGAGAGGGTGTAACACCTTTCTCCGAAAGGAAATCCTTTGTTCTGCCTTCCTGGGCTTGAGCTTCTCAAGCAACAGGAGGGCAGAAATCTGTCTGAGGGGTGGCAGCAGCTGGGCTGCCCGGGAAACTCTGTAAGACTGGTGGTAGCAATGCTGTGGGTCCTCTAAGGAGCCCCCAGAGCACATGGAATCATACTTTTAATACTTGCAAAAGTACTGGGGTATGATTCCGATATGTTTGATACCAAACATTCCCATGTTCGGAGTTACCATTATGTAGCTGGACCTAGGTAGTGACCTATGATCAGTACATATATAAAATGGCATCTCCGCACTCACAAAGTCCAGTAAAATGGGGCTGGGGTTCGTGGGGGCACCTCTGCTAGTGCGGGGGTGCCCTCACACACAGGTACCTGCACCCTGCCCTCTGGGGTGAGAGTGCCTACCATAGGGGTGACTTACAGTGACCTGGTGCAGTGACCTCTAGTGAAAACGGGTGCATGCACCCGTTTCACGCCGGCTGCAATGGCAGGCCTGCAGAACCCTTTGCATGGGCTCCCTATGGGTGGCAGAATAACTGCTGCAGCCTAAAGGTATCCCCTGGAACACCATTGCCTTGGGTACCTAGGTACCATATACTAGGGACATACATGGGGGCACCCGTATGCCAACTGTGGGGATAAGAAGTTACCAGCAACCAAATATAGAGGAGCGAGCAGTTACTTGGGTCCTGGTTAGCAGGATCCCAGTAAACACAGTCAAACACACTGACAAACAGGCAAAAAGTGGGGGTAACCAAGCTAGAAAGAGGCTACTTTCCTACAATGACAATATGTTGGGGTTGTTTATATTTACATTTCTAATTTTCACAATCCTGATTTTGCTATTCCTTATTATCCTAATCATTGCAGTTCATGCATTGTTTGATAGATTGCAGTGTTTTCACTAAGTGTATTGAAAGCTGTCCTGCATCTCTTTTCTTGCCTCTCTGTGTATAAGAGTTTTGTATTTGGAGAGAAATGGGTAAGGCTCTTTTCACCACGATTTTCCCTGAGGGTTCTTCAGAGTTCCATGCAAGGCTGCCACAAATCACCTCTACTGTTTGGGTTTTGGTGAGGTGCTACTTGAGAGTTGGGAGGGTTGGGCCGACAGCTGGTGTGGGCGTGACTCAGTCGCCTGCATCGCAGAGGTGCTGCCGCCCCAAATCCAGCAGTCTCGAGTACAAGAACCAGACAGAAGGCAAAGCTTAAAGGCGTGCAAAGGACTGTCACAAGGTATGCATTAAGAACTGAGACGCAAAATCACTTGCAGCAAAAACACACGCAACAAGACCGGGGTCATACAATCGCTTATTCTCCTTACTTAGTGTTTTCTTGAAGCTCATCAAACACCACAATCTCGTCCACAGAAAAGACGGTGCAGGCACGGGCGATTTGTCCAGCAAGGTATGACCGTAGCTCGGGAGACTGAGCGTTATCCAAAATAGAGCCTGGCAAGGCAATGCTGAGTGTGTACAGACAGCCTGGAAAGGAAGACAGAAAACATCAACTATCTGCCCCAAACCTCTTTCAGAGCTACCAGAGAGACACAGCTGGAAACAAGACATCTCAGAGAGAAAGCGTTTGGACGTATTGTTGAGGTCTGTGGCTTGCCAGCAGAAAAGGAGACTGCAAAATAGAAAATGCTGACTGAAAAGCAAGCTGAAAGACATAGCTTTGAGACAAAGACGTCCAATATTTGTAGTAAAGGACACACTTAAGTGGTATGAATGAGGCAAACATAGCAGACAAGATAGGAAGTTGAGGGTGTGAGCAAGAGTGAAGGTAAAGCATGTGAAGTCAACGATTGACCATCGCAGAGCAAAGGTAATCTCTCGTGACATGCATGCAGTCCGCAATCGATGGGGTGTTTGGGAAATAACAAACATTCACTGTCCTCCAGTACCAGTTTATCGGACACTGAAGTGTGCTTCCACCTCCTGCACATGACCAAAAATGCTCACTCAGGCAAGTTACCTTTCGCTCCGCTGGTCTCTTCTTGAATTCTGTTATTTTTCCCAGACTCCTCTTGACCTTTTTGCTTTGTCTGGTCTTTTAGTAATTTCGCCTTCTTCCATTTTTTTTGTTGCTCATTTTCTGGGAATAACATAAAAAGTTAAGTAAAAAAAACTAAAAAAATAATGTTCAGTACTTGATCAATTCATGAACACGGCAAGCTTACCAGAATTCAACTTTACACATGGAAGCGAGCGAAAGAGGAAAGCATGGTGGGGGTGGGGGGAAGAGGAGCATGTGCAAAAAAGAAAGCACAGAGTGAGCAAGAGGAAGTCAGAAAGGAAGGGGCCTAAGCAAGGAATGCAAGAAGCGAGACAGGTGCATGCAAGAAGGAAAAGCATAAGAGTGCAAGAGACATCATGCGACAGAAAGAACAGCATGCTAGAGAGCACAACAGACAAGAGCATAAGCGTGCAAGAGGGGGCGGAATGTAAGAGGGGAGGGACGCAAGATAGAGGGGAGGGACGCAAGATAGAGTGGAGATCCGCAATACAGAAGGGGACACAGTAGCACCTACAAGAGGGAAGGGAGGTGGGGTCTCCCCCAAGGAAGTCAGTAGATCAGGTTTCTGCTCAAGAAAGCATGGTATTGGGTATAGGCCCAGGAAAGCAGGGGCTCGGGTCAGCCCAAAGAAACCATGGGGAGACTGGATCAGCCCCCTAGAAGGCAGGGGGAGGCAAGGTCAGCCACCAAGAACCAGACAGAGGCCAAAGAAAGCAGGAAGTGGGGGAAATACAAAGGTTCAGAGAAAGAAGGGAAAGGGGATGAATTGGAAGAGGAAAAGAATTAGATTTCTGGGTTGACATTAAAGAAGGAGAACCAGGACCAGGCTCTTGCAGTCAGGCTGAGGCACAAAAATAGTCTCTTGCAATCAAACAGAAGAACTAAGATACCAGTCTCCTACAGTCAGGCAACAGCACCAGGCTCCTGCAGTCAGGCAGAGGAACAGGACCCAGTCTCTTGCAGTCAGGCAGCAGAATCAGGACCCGGCTCCTTCAGTCAGGCAGTGGAATCAGGACAAAGCTCCTGCAGTCAGGCAGAGGATCAAGAACCAGTCTCTTGCAGTCAGGCAGAAGACCCAGGACCAGGCTCCTTCAGTCAGGCAGAGGAACAAGAACAAGTCTCTTGCAGTAAGGGAGAGGAACCAGGACCAGGCTCCTTCAGTCAGGCAGCAGAACCAGGACCTGGCTCCTGCAATCAGTCAGTGGAACCACAACCAGTCTGTTGCAGTCAGGCAGAGGAACCAGGAACAGGCTCCTTCAGTCAGGAAGCAGAACCAGGACCAGGTTCCTGCAGTCAGGCAGAGGAACCAGGCTCCAGCAGTCAGGCAGAGGAACCAGGATCTTGCAGTCAAGGCAGAGGGACCAGGCTTCTGCAGTCAGGCAGAGGGACCAGGATGAGGCTCCAGCAGTCAGGCAGAGGAACCCAGACCAGGCAAATGCAGTCTGGCAGAGGAACCAGTAACAGTCTCCTGCAGTCAGGCAGATGAACCAGGCTTCATCAGCCAGGTAGAGGAACCAAGACTAGGCTCCTGCAGTCAGGCAGAGGAACAGAGAACAGGCTCTTGCAGTCAGGCTGAGGAACCAGGCTCCTGCAGTCAGGCAGCGGAACCAGGACCAGGCTCCTGCAGTCAGGCAGAGGAACCAGGATCTTGCAGTCAGGCAGAGGGACCAGGCTCCAGCAGTCAGGCAGAGGGACCAGGCTCCAGCAGTCAGGCAGAGGGACCAGGCTCCAGCAGTCAGGCAGAGGGACCAGGATCCTGCAGTCAGGCAGAGGAACCAGGATCCTGCAGTCAGGCAGAGGGACCAGGATCCTGCAGTCAGGCAGAGGGACCAGGATCCTGCAGTCAGGCAGAGGGACCAGGATCCTGCAGTCAGGCAGAGGGACCAGGATCCTGCAGTCAGGCAGAGGGACCAGGCGCCTTCAGTCAGGCAGAGGGACCAGGCGCCTTCAGTCAGGCAGAGGGACTAGAGGCCAGATGTAGTAAAGGGTTTTACCCATTCTGTGTCTATGGGAACCTTTGTTGGTACATATGGCCCTACGCTCCTGCAGTCAGGCAGAGGGACCAGGCTCCTGCAGTCAGGCAGAGGGACCAGGCTCCTGCAGTCAGGCAGAGGGACCAGGCTCCTGCAGTCAGGCAGAGGGACCAGGCCCCTGCAGTCAGGCACAGGAACCTGGACCAGACTCCAGCAGTGCGGCAGAGAAACAGGAACCAGGCTGTTGCAGTAAGGTGGGAGAGCAATGACCAGGCTCTGACAGTAGGACAGAGGACCAGACACATGAACAGGAAGCCTGCTTCAACTCAAAAAATCCCACATGCAGACAGCCCCATCTAGGATAAATAATTATACAACTTCAATAAGGAGCTGATGCAAAGAAATAAATATCTCCATGTTTATACAATCTTGTGCCTAAACCAGCGTAAAAACAGCCTTAATGTGATGATGATGTAATGTGTGGGGAATTACTGGGTTGGGAGAGTTATCTGTTCTGTCATGTTGTTGAATCCTCTGCATGCTATGGCCTCAGGACTCTGACACTTACTGCGACAGCTGTAAACAATCTTTCATGTACTTAAGATGATGATGGTTACCTTGGGCTGCCTTCGTCTCTGCTTCTGCGTTGCTTTTCTTTCCCACCTCCTCCAGGGCTCTTTGCTTCTCTAGCTTTTTCAGCAACTTCAGCTCTTTCCATTTTTTCCGCTCATCTTTCTCTGAAATGTGAAATGTATTTGTATAAACACAAGCTGGAATCAGCATAAGATGGAAGCATGTTCACGTCTGGCGAAGTTTACGCCATTTGGAAGCTGCTGAGCACACAAAGAGGGGATTTAATACACTGACGCAATAACAAAGAGGGTTACCTTATTTTTGGACACGTGTTTTAAACAGAAATTGTGATATTCCAACTAGGCTTTGAATTGGTGCAAGCACGTCGTCAGCTGTACCCTTATTCTGAACTTCTGAAGGGAGGCCCTACCCTTTCATGCTGGTCACAGGTGGTGTGAGTGACTGTACACGTGACAAGCATGAAGGTGAACCCATGTGGCACACCTACTGCTGCCCCCTCCCATGCTCAATCATGAAGTGCTACGCAGGCACCTATCAGGTGATCTGTATCAGAATATGGAGCACACAAGATCAGTCAACAAGATGTGTCAACTACAACCTGGAACCCTGGAGCCCACCCAGATGTTTCAGGCTTCGTACCCTGTGCATCCTTGCTGCAGACTGGGACAAGTGCACAAGCGTGAAGTTCATGTAACGTAGGTTTACTGGCAGTGGTTGTGTCCCCAGGCTGGATTCAGTACCTGTGTAAGCAGTACTGGAGAAATGAGAACAGGTTCACACAGTTCACATCAGGCGATATTCAGCAAGACACCAATAAATGGGCTCTGCAGAGAGCAATGCAAGCGGGTAAGGGGCCAGACTGCAAACCAGCGTAGGTGCAGAACAGAAGCAAGAACAACCTGAAATTCGCTCAGTGCAGGCAGGCGAGGCACAGGCTAAATATTAGCACTTTTTGAACCATCTCAGCGCAAGCAGGCAGGCAAGGCACAGGGTGAATATGAGCACTTTACGAACCAGCTCAGGACAGGCAGGTGAGGCGCAGGCTGAATATGAACACTTTATGAACCAGCTCAGGACAGGCAGGCGAAGCACAGGCTGAATATCAGCACTTTATGAACCTGCTCAATGCAGGCAGATGAGGCACAGGCTGAATATGAGCACTTTACGAACCGCCTTTGGACAGACAGGCGAGGCACAGGCTGAACATGAACACTTTATGAACCAGCTCAGGACAGAAAGGTGGGGCACAGGCTGAATGTGAGCACTTTACGAACCAGCTCAGGACAGGCAGGCGAGGCATAGGTTGAATATGAGCACTTTATAAACCAGCTTAGGACAGGCAGGTGAGGCACAGGCTGAATATGAGCACTTTATGAACTTGCTCTGGACAGGCAGGCGAGGCATAGGCTGAATATGAGCACTTTATGAACTTGCTCTGGACAGGCAGGCGAGGCACAGGCTGAATATGAGCACTTTATGAACCTGCTCAATGCAGACAGATGATGCACATGCTGAATATGAGCACTTTATGACCCAGCTCTAGACAGCCAGGCGAGCCACAGGCTGAATATAAACAAGCTCAGGACAGGCAGGCAAGGCACAGGCTGAATATGAACACTTTATGAACCAGCTCAGGACAGGCAGGCGAGGCACAGGCTGCATATGAGCACTTGCAGAACCAGCTCAGCGCAGGCAGGTGAGGCACAGGCTGAATATGAGCACTTTATGATCCAGATCAATGCAGGCAGGTGAGGCACAGGCTGAATGTGAGCACTTTATGAACCAGCTCAGGACAGGCAGGCGAGGCACAAGCTCAATGTGAGCACTTTATAAACCAGCTCAGCACAGGCAGGCGAGGCACAGGCTGAATATGAGCACTTTATGAACCAGATCAATGCAGGCAGCTGAGGCACAGGCTGAATATGAGCACTTTATGAACCAGATCAATGCAGGCAGGTGAGGCACAGGCTGAATGTGAGCACTTTATGAACCAGCTCAGGACAGGCAGGCGAGGCACAGGCTGAATATGAGCACTTTATGAACCAGATCAATGCAGGCAGGTGAGGCACAGGCTGAATGTGAGCACTTTATGACCCAGCTCAGCACAGGCAGGTGCGGCACGGGCTGAATATGGGCACTTTATGAACGAGCTCAGTGCAGGCAGGCGAGGCACAGGCTGAATATGAGCCCTTTATGAACCATCGCAACGCAGGCAGGCGAGGCACAGGCTGAATATGAGCACTATATGAATCAGCTCAGCACAGGCAGGCGATGCACAGTCTGAATATGAGCACTTTATGAACTAACTCAGGACAAGCAGGCGTGGCACAGGCTGAATATGAGCATTTAATGAACCTTCTTAATGCAGCCAGGCGTAGTACAGGCTGAATATGAGCACTTTATGAACCTACTCAATGCAGCCAGGCGAAGTACAGGCTGAATATGAGCACTTTATGAACCATCTCAGCGCAGGCAGGCGAGGCACTGGCTGAATATGAGCACTTTATGAACCAGCTCAGCACAGGCAGACGAGGCACATGCTGAATGTGGGCATTTTTTTAACCAGATCAACACAGGCAGGCAAGGCACAGGCTGAATATGAGCACCTTTTGAACCAGCTCAGTGCAGGCAGGCGAGGCACAGGCTGAATATGAGCACTTTATGAACCTGCTCAATGCAGGCAGGCAAAGCACAGGCTGAATATGAGCACTTTATGAACCTGCTCTATGCAGCCAGGCGAGGCACAGGCTGAATATGAGCACCTTTTGAAGCAGCTCATCACAGGCTGAATATGAGCACTTTATGAACGAGCTCAGCGCAGGCAGGCGAGGCACAGGCTGAATATGAGCTCTTTATGAGCCATCGCAACACAGGCAGGCGAGGAACAGGCTGAATATGAGCACTTTATGAACCAACTCAGGACAAGCAGGTGAGGCACAGGCAGAATATGAGCACTTTATGAATCTTCTCAATGCAGACAGGCAAAGCACAGGCTGAATATCAGCACTTTATGAACCTGCTCAATGCAGCCAGACGAGGCACAGGCTGAATATGAGCACTTTATGAATGTGCTCAGGACAGGCAGGTGAAGCACAGGCTGAATATGAGTACTTTAGGAACCTGCTCAGGATAGGCAGGTGAGGCACAGGCTAAATATGAGTACTTTATGAACCTGCTCAGCGCAGGCAGGCGAGGCACACTCTGAATATAGGCAGTTTATGAACCAGCTCAGCGCAGGAAGGCGAAGCACAGGCTGAATAGAAGCACTTTAAGAACCAGCTCAGGACAGGCAGGTGAAGCACAGTTTGAATATCAGCACTTGCTGAACCAGCTCAGTGCAGGCAGGTGAGGCACAGGCTAAATATGAGTACTTTATGAACCTGCTCAGCGCAGGCAGGCGAGGCACACTCTGAATATAGGCAGTTTATGAACCAGCTCAGCGCAGGAAGGCGAAGCACAGGCTGAATATCAGCACTTTATGAACCAGCTCAGGACAGGCAGGCGAGGCACAGGCTGAATATGAGCACTTTATGAACGTGCTCAGCGCAGGCATGCGAGACACATACTGAATATGAGCACGTTATGAACCTGCTCAGCGCAGGAAGGCAATGCACAGGCTGAATATGAGCAATTTATGAACCAGCTCATCGCAGGCAGGTGAGGCACAGGCTGAATATGAGCACTTTATGAGCCATTGCAACGCAGGCAGGTGAGGCACAGGCTGAATATGAGCACTTTATGAACCAACTCAGGACAGGCAGGCGAGGCACAGGCTGAATAGGAGCACTTTATGAACCAGCTCAGCACAGGCAGGCGAAGCACAGGCTGAATATGAGCACTTTATGAACCTGCTCAGTAAAGGCAGGCAGGGCACAGGCTGAATATGAGCACTATTGCACCAGCTCAGGACAGGCAGGTGAGGCACAGACTGAATATGAGCACTTTATGAACGTGCTCAGGACAGGCAGGTGAGGCACAGGCTGAATATGAGCAGTTTATGAACCAGCTCAGCGCAGGAAGGCGATGCACAGCCTGAATATGAGTACTTTATGAACCAGCTCAGGACGACAGGCAGGCGAGGCACAGGCTGCATATGAGCACTTGCAGAACCAGCTCAGCGCAGGCAGGCGAGGCACAGGCTGAATATGAGCACTTTATGAACCAGCTCAGGACAGGCAGGCGATGCACGGGCTGAATATGAGCACTCTATGAAACAGATCAATGCAGGCAGGTGAGGCACAGGCTGAATATGAGCACTTTATGAACTAGCACAGGACAGGCAGGTGAGGCACAGGCTGAATATGAGCACTTTATGAATCTGCTCAGCGCAGGCAGGCGAGGCACAGGCTGAATATGAGCACTTTATGAACTAGCTCAGTGCAGGTAGGTGAGGCACAGGCTGAATATGAGCACTTTACAAACCAGTTCAACGCTAGCAAGTTACCGGTACTCCTGGGAGTCGGAACGTTATTATACAATTCATCAAAAGCAAACACTTTTCAAGTGGGCAGCTTAGGACCAGCACAGGACACAACTGTTTGATGGGGCTGGGATAGGTCATCTCACCCAGCACATGTGCAGCCGCTACCACGAAAAGTCAACCTCTGTCACTAACAAGGACAGCGATGTTTTGGGTAGGACAGAAGGCATCATATGACGTAGCCCAAAACTGGCAGACAAGTGCAGAAGTCCTTTACATCCATTGTCCTTGATGACAGACAGAAGCAGGCTACTTACAAAGGCGGAGCCTTTAACCGAGCTTCCTGGCTCACCGTGCATGCTGTCTATACCTTTGTCAGAGTCGACCAGAGCACACCCTTGTTTATTCCTAATTTACCCAGTGACTTTACATACATCACTGAAACTTGTCAGGCCATTTCTAAAAATAAACCATCACGGTCGCCGATCGTTTCCGCTGGTTTCACGATACAGGCTCTTTCATAAAGTTTTGTTCCAGCAATGGGGCTGGTTCAGGTGCACGGCAGAAGAGATGTGTCACTGATGTACTTACACACCTGCGTGGGTATTACAGGTGAAACAATGTACACGCACGCCCTCCTGAAAACTCAGCCGTCAGCTATCTCATTTCCTATGTCTTCAGGAAACCCACAGCCAGGATGATACCCAACACATCAGGCCTGCACGAGTCTTGTGTCTAAGGGAGAGGTCAGGCGTGGTCTGCGGTGTAGGAAGCTGGCCTGGTGTGTGGGGGGTACCCGAGGTACTTACACCATAAACCAGGTCCAGGTATCCCCTATTAGTGAAGTGCAGGTAGTGTCTAGAAGCCAGGCAGCTGTGGATGAGCAACCAAGGCTTATCTAGGAGACATGCAAAGCTCATGCAATACCACTATAGTCACACAACACGTACACACATGAAAGAAAACACTCAGTTGTACAAAAATAAAGGTACTTTATTTTGGGAACAAATCACCACAAAATACAAGAAGGGTAACCCACCATTAGGAGATAAGTAATACACTAAATATATACACTAGTAATCAGAAATAGGCATAGAAAAGGTTACAAAACAGTGCAAATAGCAAAAACCAATAGTGACCCTTGGGGGAGCACAAACCATATACTAAAAAAATGGAATGTGAATACGGTATCCCCAGGTAGGTAAGTAAAATGTAGGGGGGAGCTGGTAGTACTAGAAAACCACAGAGGTAAGTAACACAGTACCCCCAGTGACCAGGAATGCAGCAGTAAATCACTGGATTTTCCCCAAACCACACAAAAGGAGGAAAAGAAGAAAAACAGGACACCCAGACAAGACTGCAAGAAAACCAGTGGTGGATTCCTGAAGAAAGAAGACCTGTGGAGAGAGGGGACCAAGCCCAAGAGTCACAGTGCAGTCCAGGAGGAGTAGGAGCTACTACCCACCCAACTGTAGTTGCAGGAGTTGGTTGACGGTGATGAAGAACAGGTCAGCACTGCAGCCGGAGCAGAGTTCCGGATGGATGCAGATGCTGTCCCATGCTGGAAGGAGGTTGCAGACAGGTGTTAGTACAGAAATTCCACCAACAAGCCTTGGCAAAGGCAAACTCGCTGTTAGTGGAAAAGTGGTGCTGCCAGGGACCAGCAAGGCCCAGTAGGACACAACCCAGGAGGGGGAGCCAGAGGGGACCCTCTGCGTCGCAGAGAGTCCACAGGAGCAGAGGCAGCACCCACAGGAGTCCCACAGGACAGAGACACAGGAGTCGCAGAAGAGGCCCACACAGTACTTCAAAACAGGATCTCACGCCACTGGAGAACCACGCAGGAGGCTGGGATTTGCAGGAAGGAGTGCTGGGGGCTACAGCTGTATGTTGCCTGAAGATCCCTTGGAGGAGATGCAAACAAGCTTTGGCAGCTGCAAGAGATGCTGTGCATGGGGGTACTGTCCAGCGTGGGAAGGCAAGGACTTACCTCCACCAAAGTTGGACAGCTGGCAGAGAGGACCAAGAGGACTACTCCGGACCACCACCTGTGATGCAGGATCAACACAGCTCAATACGAGGGGAGATCCACGCAGCCAGTCGTCATTTGCTGTTGGTGCCTGTGGTTGCAGGGGACTGACTCCTTCACTCCAAGGGAGATTCCATCTTCTTCTTGTGCAGGCTGAAGAGTTGCAGTCTTCTGAGGATGCACTGCGAGGAAATTGTTGCAAAGCTGGAAGAAGCCCTGGAAACAATGTTGCTGAAGAGTCCTTTCTTCTTGGAGGCAGTTTGTTGAGTCCTGGAGGTTTCAATCGCAGTTCCAGAGCCAGAAGTCAAAGCAGAGGTTGCAGAGTTCTGCTGGAATCTTGTAAGTCGAATCTGAGGACCTACCCAAGAGACAGACCCTAAATAGCCCTGAAAGGAGGATTGGTCACCTAACCAGGTAAGCACCTATCAGGCGGGGGCTCTGATGTCACCTGCCTGGCCACTCAGATGCTCCCAGAGTTCCCTGCCAACCTTGGAAACAAGATGGGAGAACCAAGGGACCCTCTGGAGGTGCCCTGGACACCACCCCTGGGGTGGTGATGGACAGGGGAGTAGTCACTCAGCTTTCCTTTGTCCAGTTTCACGCCGGACGAGGGACTGGGGGTCCGTGAACCGGTGTGGACTAGTTTATGCATGGAGGGCACCAAATGTGCCCTACAAAGCAAACCAGTGGCGTGGGTGGGCTACCCCTACCACGCCAGTCACACCTATTTTCAAAGGGAGAGGGTGTTACCTCCCTCTCCCAAAGGAAATCATTAGTTCTGCCTTCCTGGGCTTAATCAGATCAAGCAGCAGGAGGGCAGAAACCTGTCTGAGGGGTGGCAGCAGCGTGGATGCCAATAAAACCCTGGTGGAAGCAATGCTGGGGATCCTCTAAGGGGCCCCCAGAGTGCATGGAATCATACTTTCAGTACTTGCAACAGTATTGATGGATGATTCTGACATGTTTGATACCAAACAGGCACAGGTTCGGAGTTACCATTATGTAGCTGGACATAGGTAGTGACCTATTGTAGTAACTCACACTGGCAAGTGAGTTAAATCTTCTTTATTGAGTCCAACAACAGTGACCTCCAGCTGGCTGACAGCAGAACTGCCAACCTCTGGAACTTTCATTCCCCACCATTCCACATTACATCACAACACTACCTAATGAATAGAACATTCCTAGTATCCTCCCCAAACAAATTTAGCATTTAAACTTTTCTCAAACATTTATACATTACATTCATCATAAAACACAACAGAATCTCTCCTTTTCTTATTCAGTAGACCCACACCCAAACCTTACTCAAACACCCAAAACACCATTCCTTTCCATCTTCCAACACAACCACATTTTTCTTTACTTTTATTATTTGACGAGGTTGAGAGTATTTGCTCTCCCCCTTTCTCAGTAGACAAAATTTCTTTGTCACCACCCAATCTCCACATCGCCAATGTATAACCTTCACCTCTTTTATCGTAATCTTGTTTGCTCCTCTCCTGTTTCTCTATCACTTTTTTCCATAGCATTTCTATCAACCCACACCTGTTTCTTGTCCTGTAACCACACTGGAGACTCTTTAGTAGCAGGTTCTCTCCCTTTCAGAGCAATGAATGGTGAATCTCCAGTAGTGGAATGCGGAGTAATTCTATGTGCCCACATCATTTTGTCTAACTCATCCTTCCAGGATAAACCATTAGCTATTGACAGGTGAATATTTTACATTATCATACGGTTCACTCTTTCCACTAAACTAATGGTTTCCCATCCTATGGTCTGGAGACCCCTGGGTCTCCGTGAAGCCTCCTCAGGTGGTCCGCAACTGCTTAGAAAAGAAAATACCATTTACAGATTACGTCCTCAGCTTTCAGTAATGACTCTTTGGGGGGTCCCCAGATTCCAATAATGATTCAGTGGGGGTCCCCGGGTTCCAGTAATGATATTGTGGAGGTCCACAGAAGTCAAAAGGTTGAGAACGACTGCACTAAACCATTCGCTTGTGGTCTAAAGACTGCCACCCGCTAATGTCTAATGCCCATATGTCTTAAAGATTCCACCATCCTTGAAGAAACAAATTGTACTCCATTATCTGTGGTGATTATTTTGGGAATCCCTTCCCCCATTAACACTTTCCCTAGAACTTTTACCACATTTTCTGTATTTCATGTTCCATGCTTTTCATAACAAACCACTTACTATAGTAATAAACAACAACAACCAAAAACCGATTCCGCCTTCCCAGCTCCTCCACCGGGCCAATAAAATCCATTGCTAAATGTTCCCATGGTTTTTCTAGAAATTTTCTACAACATAATGGCGGTTCTATTCTCAATTTACGCTTGTCACTATTGCTACACGCTATGCAATCTTTCACTTCCTCTTCCACTTCTTTATCCATTCTCGGCCACCAAAAAAAATTGCTGTAATCAACTTTTGGTTTTGCTTCTACCTGGATGTCCTTCCTGACTGATTTCAATCAATCTAGTTCTCAATTTACCTGGTGGCACTATACGATTACATCTTAATACCTTGAAACTACAAATACTTCATTCATCCTTGACTACACTATAAGATTGCATTCCTTCACCCAGTTCTACTCCCTGATTCCACCCCCCATTTATAAGGCGCTTTAATTTAGCATACAATTCATCTTCCATTACAGCTTGTTTCCAATCATCCTCTGTGAAGGTAAATTCTCCTACATCACAAACACTCACTGTACCACTCAACTCTTCTTCCCTGTCAATATGCAGGCTCTCATCCACTGGCATCTGGTATAAATAATCTGCAACCACATTTTTCTTTCCTTTAACACAATCCACAACAAAGCTAAAATCCATTACAGATATTAACCATCTAGTAATTCTTGGTGTCACACCACCTTCCAATCCTTTTCCACACTTAAATATGTGAATAAGTGGTTTAAGGTCAGTCCGAATGATAAAAAGTAAAACCCACAAGAAATATTTGAAATCGTTCACCACCCAACAACAGGCTAATGCTTCTTTTTCAATGGTGGAATACAATTGCTTTGCACCCTGCAACCTTCTGGACGCAAATCCAATGATTCTTTCCGGTCCATCTACTCTCTGTGAAAGTACGGCTCAGCTCCTAAGCCAACATTACTAGCATCAGTGGTGACTATAGTTTTGTTGTTTACATTAAAATGACACAATGATGGTGACTCAATAAAAGATTGTTTGATGTCTTCATATGCCTTCTCACACTCATCTCCCCATTCAAATACTTTTTTTTCCTTCAATAACAAACGCATAGTTTCTACCTTTTCAGCAAAATTGCATATAAATTTAGAACAATACTCAGCAAGCCCCAAAAAAAGATTTTAACTGTTCCTTACTTTGTGGTCTAGGAACTTCCGGTATGGCTTTGATAATACTTTTCTTCGGTTTGATTCCTTCTTTTGAAATTTCATGGCCTTAATAATCAACTCTTCTCTTTTTTAATTAGGATTTTTCTCTCTTTATGGTTGAACCACATTTCTCAATCCTTGATAATACCTCTTTCAGCACATCATCATATTCACTTCCTGAATTATCTACTACCAAAATGTCATCTTGAAAACATAGAACAGTTTTCATACCATGGAAAATATTTTGCATCATTCTTTGGAAAACAGCTGAGGCAGAGGCAAGACCGAAAGGCATCCTTCGATATCTGACTGCACCTAAAGGTGTGACAAATGATATCAAAGGTCCTGATTCCTTATGTAGATTTACTTGATGGTATGCAGTCGACATGTCAAGAACACTGAACCACTTTCCTCCTCCCATCACACTCAACATTTCAGATATACTGGGTAACTGCGGTCTGCCAACCAAATGTTCTTGTTCAGTTCTCGTAAATCTATGCATAAACAAATTTTCCCTCCATCCTTTGGGGCAACCACCACGGGAGACAGCCATTCAGAAGACTCTATGGGTTCTATAATCCCCTCTGTCTTTAACCTATCCAATTCTTTCTTTAATGGTTCCCTCATCAAATGAGTTATGGACCTTACTTTATGCACCACAGGCACAGCTCTTTCTTTCAAAATTATTCTATGAGTAAAACCCTTCAATAATCCCAATTTTTCTGATACAACCTGGGGGTACTCAAGCACTACCTTCTCACCATCATTACATTCCTTGTCCAGTCCATTTACCAATTCTATTGACATAACAGGTTCTTTGGCATTAGGATCCAAAACTATGTTCATATCCTTCTGATGGCGCCACCCAAGAAGATCTGACCTTTCCTCCATTATGTACACTCTATCCTGGACTAAACTATTACCAAGAGCAATATTCATCCACTTCATTCCCAAAATTTCATTTTTCTTGCCACTATATCCAACCGCCTTCATGTCAGATACCTGGAGATCCTTAACATTTCTTTTAAATTGCTCCTCATAAGTATTCCGACCAATGAGTGTGAACAAACTACCCGAGTCAACCAAAACTTGTACGTTCTTTCCATCAAAAGTCACATCACCATGTGGTTTCTCTAACACATTTGCTTTCCATTTTCACATTTACACTATCTCGCTGTCCAACTTGCCCACCACCTACGTCTTGTACAGATTCGTCAATTTGATTTACAGATAATACTACTATAATTTCAAATACATAATCTACTGTCCTGACTCCTTGTATTCTCCCTCATGTTCTGCACACTTTAGCCAAATGCTCTCTTTTACCACAACTCCTACAAATGACATTCCTAGCTCTGCATCTAGTGCTGGAGCTAATATGCCCTGGGCATCCACACCTAAAACAAATTATGTTCTTCCTTTCGTTCCCTAGCCCTATAGTTGCCGTGTACCCTTCAGTACTGGCCATGCCAGATTTTGTACCATTATCGATTTCACCCATTTTTACTTGTTTCTTCTATCTGCACCTTTCACTTCATGTACTGAATTATCTTTCACTTCTTTAACCTCTTTTTTACCATCATCCATTTCCTTAATCCATATTGCAGCATCTTCCATACTTCTTGCAATTTGGACTGTATCATCCAAGTTTAAGTCCTTTGCCAACAAATGTTCTTTCACCCGTTTATTGTTTGTACAGCGTACAATCTGATCTCTGATCAGACTGTCAGTCAAGTCCTGGAACTGGCAAGAAACAGCTACCCTTTATGGTCAATATGTCATAATGTCTTCATCCGCTCTCTGAACACGTGAACAAATGTATGTCTTTCAAAAACTATACTCACTTTAGCAGTGAAACGTTTATCCAGCATTATTAAGGAAATTTTCGACACAATTGCAGCTTGAGCATCTCCAATTCCCAATGATATTTCTGAAAGGTCATCATAAATCCTTCTTCCTTCTGGCCCTAAATGATGTAAGAGAATTGCTTGTTTCTGTATCGGACCACATTTGTCTCCACCATTGCCAGAATATATGTAAAAAACATATTCTTCTACCTTTTCCAAAGAATAGTGGGTTCTCCAGGTGTAGGTAAGAAGGTGGGCCGAGCCATAATGCTTTGTTCAGCCATCCCGAAAAATAATTCTACAACAACTAGCTAAAATAATTAATTAATACAACAAACTAAAATAATTTAAAATAATAAACTTAAATAAACTTCCTCTTTGTTTATTTGCGTCTAATGACTATTTTATAATTATTACAGTCTTGCAGTCCTTCCTCTGTCCTTATTACAGTCCTGCAGTTCTTCCTCTATCCTTGGTCCTGCAGTCCTTCTTCTATTTTCACTTCACGGTCTTTCCTCTATCTTCCTCCTGCACTCCTTCCTTTAATCGTCCCTTCGCGTTGTGAGGAAAACAATACTTCTCACACGTTACCAGCTACATGTGTAAAGGCAATGTGGACTCTTAACTCGGACTTCACTTCAGTAAGACCATTCAGTAACATATTTCCGTTGTAATATCACGTAATTTTGACACATTACTCGTTGTGCACGTGTACCGTGAGGCACACTTCAGCTCGGATTTGTTTGTGTGCACACAACTGGAATCCAACTCTATCAGCACGTGCTCTGCCCAGCACACATCGTTCTGCCAATTCAGCACATGTTGTCCTTTCAGCCCATCACACGTCGTTCTCTCGACGTTTAACGAGGGAACGAGGCAATGAAAATAATATTTAAAATATTTACTCGAACTCGCACATTCACATCGCAAATCCTTCATTCAGCCGTGACAAATCCTTCATTCAGCTGTGACACTTCTCCGAAATATTTAAACGTGCCGCTCCTTTTTAGGGTCGAGCCTGCGCTAGCATGCGCTTGCGCATGCGTATCGCTTGCGAGACGCTGTATTAGTTAGAAAAGGGCTCGGAGCCCCATCCATGTCACGTCAGTGTCTTTCATTGGTGCGTGGGCTTGCCTTTTAAAAGTTGCTTGCTTTCATTAGTGGAAGGCATGCATACGTCATGTCTTTTCCAGTGCTTAGCCCTCCTCAGGGGCAGCGACCAAGTACTGAAAACATACGAGGCTCATTGTTTTCCGTCCGGTTTGTGGACTTCTTTTTTTGCAGCGCGATCTCGCTTGGCAGAAGTCGAGCGCTTTGCATGACATCGACCCTGTTACATAGTTAATTGCACTTTTGCCGGTTACGTAGATAATTGCACTTTTGCCGATATGTTTCACTACGAGTGAACTGTAGCAGCATAATCGCGTTCTTTTTTTCCATTTAATGAGGCGAGAAAAGTCCGGTTGGGAGTTTACAACTGCTAATACCTCTAACACGGAGAAATGTGAGACCCGTTGCATTGCAAATGCTTGTTTAATAATGCTTTCAAGTAAGTCACTTACTGTCAGTCTGTAGTATTAAGCAAATTAGTCCTTTCCAGCTGGAAGTCACCAATTTCCGTCCCCTGCCAGGCTAGTTGTCACCAATATATGTAGTAACTCACGCTGGCAAGTGAGTTAAATCTTCTATATTGAGTCCAACAACAATGACCTCCAGCTGACTGACAGCAGAACAACTGCCAACCTCTGGAACTTTTATTCCCCTCCATTCCACATTGCATCAAAACATTACCTAATGAACAGAATTTCCTACACCTATGTCCCGTACACGCGTAAAATGGCATCCCCACACTCACAAAGTCCAGGAAATGGATCTGGAGTTGGTGGGGGCACCTCTGCTAGTGCAGGGGTGCCCTCACACACAGGTACCTGCACCCTGCCCTCTTGGCTGAGAGGGCCTACCATAGGGGTGGCTTACGGAGACCTGGTGTAGTGGCCCGTAGTGAAAACGGGTGCACACACCCGTTTCAGGAAGGCTGCAATGGCAGGCCTGCAGAACCCTTTGCATGGGCTCCCTATGGGTGGCAGAATAACTGCTGCAGCTCATAGGGATCCCCTAGAGCCCCAATGCCCTGGGTACCCAGGTACCATATACTAGGGACTTACATGGCGGGACCAGTATGCCAATTGTGGGAAGAAAAAAGTACAATTTAGAGGAGAGAGCAAAAATACTGAGGTCCTGGTCAGCAGGATCCCAGTAAATAGTCAAACACACTGACAACAGGCTGAAAATGGGGGTAACCATGCCAAAAAGGAGAGTACTTTCCTACATGCGTGAACACCCACAGTCAGGCACTGACCTTACCCGGGCGTGGACTGGGCCTGTGGAACAGGTTTAAATGTTTGTAACGTGACAGATTTACTCACTGCACAGACCTGAACCACTCTGCTAAGGTGTTTATTAACAATTCAGATCCACTGTATTCAGCATCACTGAGGATTTTTTTTTAATTAATTCTTGTAAGGACCCATAGCAGGTGTTACAAATCCAAGTGGTTTGCCTAGTAACGTATACTTTAGGAGATGTGTGTGGCTCATTGGCCGAGACAATGGGGGATAGTAAACTTCAACTCATTTTGTTAATGCGATTTATTTTGTCCAGTTTCACTCCGACCGGCAAACGCATCAGTTCAACACAAACCAAAACCAGACCCCGATTTGAAGATGCGGTACCAACAGCACTGACTGGCATCAGTACATTGATCACGCTAAGGAGTTTCATCAGCAATCACACTCTCTGGTTGTAGGAACGAGCCATAGCTTGTTACTAGGCATCGTTCAATGTGGATCTTGTAAAAACACAAACTTGTACTTACTTTGCTGATTAAGGGCCCGCCAGTTGGTCTTCTGGTCTCCCTGAAAGAGAAAGCAGATGCCACATATCAGATCAGGGGGTTCAGTACCAGGGGCAGGTATTGTCTCTGAAGGATGCGGGTCTCAGGGCACCTGGTCTAAGGGAGTCAGGCATTGAATGTTAACATGGGTCAGAGCACTAGGCATGACAAGATCTGGTGATGCCACCGCTTCCCAGGGGGTAGATTTAAGATCTGGTATCAGACCTGAGAAAGGGGAGACATCTTTACCACTCATATGTATTGTGTCCTGATTGCTCATGAATCCCTCCGCTGCTCTGCCCTACTCAGTCTGCTTCCCCAACTTAGCCCCTTCTATGCTGTCATTGCCTTTACCATTCTCTCCTTCAGCCCTGCATGCCACAGGGACATTCAGAGCATCATCTATCCAGGTCCATCATCCCTTACCTGCCTGCACTGCCCCCTCCCTTCTCTCGTTTATCTGCACTCTCATGACTTCTCCCAGCACCCCACTCCCTTCCACCCGCACCACTTCCTTGACTCTCTACACCATATATTAAATGCTCTAGTCAAGCCTCTTCCTGCCCTGCCACCTCCATTACCCACTTTTCTCCCTACCCCTACCTACATCCATTACCATGTGCCCGTGCACTACATCGCCCATCTGTGGCTGACACCAGTGGCTGAAGTGTGGCCTGAGAAGATCAGACTGCCGGCCTTGGTTGAAACTCAGGACAAGTCAAATAGAGCCCTGAGGTGAGCACGGAGCACGTGTGGACTCCTCCTCAAAGGCTGCCCTAGTAACTGATGCACCATCTGTCTGCCAGCACCTGTACCCACCCCAACCCCACGGGCATATAGCATATCAGGTGCCCCCCTCTGCCATCCCTGCCTCCTTGGTGTCCAGGTGAAGACAGGCTAAGAGTGACTTCCACCATCTGTCTGCCAGTGCCTCTCCCTCCATGGGCCACAAGGCCTCCAGCAGGTCAGGTGCCCCCCTCTGCCATCCCTGCCTCCTTGGTGTCCAGGTTAAGACAGGCTAAGAGTGACTTCCACCATCCGTCTGCCAGTGCCTCTCCCTCCATGGGCCACAAGGCCTCCAGCAGGTCAGGTGCCCCCCTCTGCCATCCCTGCCTCCTTGGTGTCCAGGTGAAGACAGGCTGAGAGTGACTTCCACTATCTGTCTGCCAGTGCCTCCCCCTCCTTGAGCCGCCATCCGTCTGCCAGTGCAGCTCCCTCCATGGGCCACAAGGCCTCCGGCATGTCAGGTGCCCCCCTCTGCCATCCCTGCCTCCTTGGTGTCCAGGTGAAGACAGACTAAGAGTGACTTCCACCATCCGTCTGCCAGTGCCTCTCCCTCCATGGGCCACCATCTGTCTGCCAGTGCCTCTCCCTCCATGGGCCACAAGGCCTCCAGCAGCTCAGGTGCCCCTCTCTGCCATCCCTGCCTCCTTGGTTTCCAGGTGAAGACAGGCTAAGAGTGACTTCCACCATCCGTCTGCCAGTGCCTCTCCCTCCATGGGCCACCATCTGTCTGCCAGTGCCTCTCCCTCCATGGGCCACAAGGCCTCCAGCAGGTCAGGTGCCCCTCTCTGCCATCCCTGCCTCCTGGGTGTCCAGGTGAAGACAGGCTAAGAGTGACTTCCACCATCCGACTGCCAGTGCCTCTCCCTCCATGGGCCACCATCTGTCTGCCAGTGCCTCTCCCTCCATGGGCCACAAGGCCTCCAGCAGGTCAGGTGCCCCCCTCTGCCATCCCTGCCTCCTTGGTGTCCAGGTGAAGACAGACTAAGAGTGACTTCCACCATCCGTCTGCCAGTGCCTCTCCCTCCATGGGCCACCATCTGTCTGCCAGTGCCTCTCCCTCCATGGGCCACAAGGCCTCCAGCAGCTCAGGTGCCCCTCTCTGCCATCCCTGCCTCCTTGGTTTCCATGTGAAGACAGGCTAAGAGTGACTTCCACCATCCGTCTGCCAGTGCCTCTCCCTCCATGGGCCACCATCTGTCTGCCAGTGCCTCTCCCTCCATGGGTCACAAGGCCTCCAGCAGGTCAGGTGCCCCTCTCTGCCATCCCTGCCTCCTTGGTGTCCAGGTGAAGACAGGCTAAGAGTGACTTCCACCATCCGACTGCCAGTGCCTCTCCCTCCATGGGCTACCATCTGTCTGCCAGTGCCTCTCCCTCCATGGGCCACAAGGCCTTCAGCAGGTCAGGTGCCTCTCTTTGCCATCCCTGCCTCCTTGGTGTCCAGGTGAAGACAGGCTAAGAGTGACTTCCACCATCTGTCTGCCAGTGCCTCTCCCTCATTGGGCCGCCATACGTCTACCAGTGCCGCTCCCTCTATGGGCCACAAGGCCTCCAGCAGGTCAGGTGCCCCTCTCTGCCATCCCTGCCTCCTTGGTGTCCATCAGAGAGGCTAGGGGTGACTTCCACCATCCGTCTGTCAGTGCCTCTCCCTCCATGGGCCACAAGGCCTCCAGCAGATCAAGTGCCCTCCATCTCCCCCTTCCTCCCTTGCCATCCCTGCCTCCTTGGTGCCCAGGTGAAGAGAGGCCAAGGCTGACTTCCACAGGTGGCTTTACTGTTGGGCCCTCGTGCTTGGGACCCCTTCCTCATCTCCATTCTGTCTCCTCTCCACTGAACCGCTCCCCACACTTCCTCTCATACCTCTGATTGCATTAAATCAAATTACACTCTTATCCCAGGTTACTCATCGATTCACGTCACTGGCGCCACGCACACCTGTGGCTTGCACCAACACTTCTAATTCAAGCACAGACCCCAGTCACTTCTTTGGGTTGTACCACCACTACTGACAGTGTGCAGCACCCCTCACATGAGACACCTCTTCAAGCAGGGGTGTAGAATAAATACTGCATGACAGTGGGGTGATAGCTGCACAACCCTGCAAAAACAGCACAAAACCAGCAGTGACACGACCAGAGTATGTGTCAGGACCCTGGGCACCACTGCCAACCAGCCCTGTGTAGTCTACAACCACACACTCCACAAGCAGACATGCCAGTCTGCCCAGGACAGTCAGAGCACCACAAAGCCACAGTACTCTCAGTGGTGTGCTAACCAATATTACAGGACTTGACACTCCTCGCCTATCTTATCCATTAGTAAGATCTGTCTCATCTACCCGAATTCTTGCCCCCGTGGTAAGTCAGTCTCCTCCCCTCTAGTAATTCCCTCTCTCCCCTTAGAGAGTTTGCCTCCTCTCCCCCTTAGTAAGATCTGTCTCCTCTCCCGCCATCAATGCCCCCCTTAGAGTGTCAGTCTCCTCCAGTAATGCCCTCTCCCCACTAGTAAGATCAGGCTCTTCTCACCAGTAATGTCCTCTCTTCCCATTACTAAGATCGGTCTCATCTTTCCCAATCAGCAAGCCAGCCTACTTTCTCCCCATTAGTAACATCAGTCGCCTCTCTCCCCGTTACTAACATCAGTCGCCTCTCTCCCCATTAGTAACATCAGTCGCCTCTCTCCCCATTAGTAACATCAGTCTCCCCTCTCCCCATTAGTAACATCAGTCTCCCCTCTCTCCATTAGTAACATCAGTCTCCCCTCTCTCCATTAGTAACATCAGTCTCCCCTCTCCCCATTAGAAACATCAGTCTCCCCTCTCCCCATTAGTAACATCAGTCGCCTCTCTCCCCATTAGTAACATCAGCCTCCTCGCTCCCCGTTAGTAAGATGAGCCTCCTCGCTTCCCGTTAGTAAGATCAGCCTCCTCGCTCCCCGTTAGTAAGATCAGCCTCCTTGCTCCCCGTTAGTAAGATCAGCCTCCTCTCTCCCTGTTAGTAAGGCCAGCCTCCTCTCTCCCTGTTAGTAAGGCCAGCCTCCTCTCTCCCCGTTAGTAAGGTCAGCCTCCTCTTTCCCCATTAGTAAGATCAGCCTCCTCTCTTCCCGTTAGCAAGATCAGTCTCTTCTCTCCCCATTAGCAAGATCAGCCTCCTCTCTCCCCATTAGCAAGATCAACCTCCTCTCTCCCTCTTAGTAAGATCGGTCTCCCCTCTCCCCATTAGAAACATCAGTCTCCTCTCTCCCCATTAGTAACATCAGTCTCCTCTCTCCTCATTAGTAACATCAGTCTCCTCTCTCCTCATTAGTAACATCAGTCTCCTCTCTCCTCATTAGTAACATCAGTCTCCTCTCTCCTCATTAGTAACATCAGTCTCCTCTCTCCCCATTAGCAAGATCAGCCTCCTCTCTCCCCATTAGCAAGATCAGCCTCCTCTCTCCTCACACTAGTTGTCCCCTCCCTCCCACTAGCTGCCCCTCTCTCCTCACACTAGTTGTCCCCTCCCTTGCCCCTCTCTCCTCACACTAGCTGCCCCTCTCTCCTCACACTAGCTGCCCCTCTCTCCTCACACTAGCTGCCCCTCTCTCCTCACACTAGCTGCCTGCCCCTCTCTCCTCACACTAGCTGCCCCTCTCTCCTCACACTAGTTGTCCCCTCCCTCCCACTAGCTGCCCCTCTCTCCTCACACTAGCTGCCCCTCTCTCCTCACACTAGTTGTCCCCTCCCTCCCACTAGCTGCCCCTCTCTCCTCACACTAGCTGTCCCTCTCTCCTCACACTAGCTGCCCCTCTCTCCTCACACTAGCTGCCCCTCTCTCCTCACACTAGCTGCCCCTCTCTCCTCACACTAGCTGCCCCTCTCTCCTCACACTAGTTGTCCCCTCCCTCCCACTAGCTGCCCCTCTCTCCTCACACTAGCTGTCCCTCTCTCCTCACACTAGCTGCCCCTCTCTCCTCACACTAGCTGCCCCTCTCTCCTCACACTAGCTGCCCCTCTCTCCTCACACTAGTTGTCCCCTCCCTCCCACTAGCTGCCCCTCTCTCCTCACACTAGCTGCCCCTCTCTCCTCACACTAGTTGTCCCCTCCCTCCCACTAGCTGCCCCTCTCTCCTCACACTAGCTGCCCCTCTCTCCTCACACTAGCTGCCCCTCTCTCCTCACACTAGTTGTCCCCTCCCTCCCACTAGCTGCCCCTCTCTCCTCACACTAGCTGCCCCTCTCTCCTCACACTAGTTGTCCCCTCCCTCCCACTAGCTGCCCCTCTCTCCTCACACTAGCTGCCCCTCTCTCCTCACACTAGCTGCCCCTCTCTCCTCACACTAGCTGCCCCTCTCTCCTCACACTAGCTGCCCCTCTCTCCTCACACTAGCTGTCCCTCTCTCCTCACACTAGCTGCCCCTCTCTCCTCACACTAGCTGCCCCTCTCTCCTCACACTAGCTAGCTGACCCTCTCTCCTCACACTAGCTAGCTGACCCTCTCTCCTCACACTAGCTGCCCCTCTCTCCTCACACTAGTTGTCCCCTCCCTCCCACTAGTTACCTCTCTTGTCTACGTTGTCCTTCCCTCCCACTAATTGACCTTCTCTCTCACTAGTTGCCCTTCTCTCTCTCTGGTTGCCCCTCTAGTTGCCCTTCTCTCTCACTAGTTGCCCCTCTAGCTGCTCTTCTCTCTCACTAGTTGCCCCTCTAGCTGCCCTTCTCTCTCACTGGTTGCCCCTCTAGTTGCCCTTCTCTCTCTCTGGTTGCCCCTCTAGCTGCCCTTCTCTCTCACTAGTTGCCCCTCTAGCTGCCCTTCTCTCTCACTGGTTGCCCCTCTAGTTGCCCTTCTCTCTCACTAGTTGCCCCTCTAGCTGCCCTTCTCTCTCTCTGGTTGCCCCTCTAGTTGCCCTTCTCTCTCTCTGGTTGCCCCTCTAGCTGCCCTTCTCTCTCACTGGTTGCCCCTCTAGCTGCCCTTCTCTCTCTCTGGTTGCCCCTCTAGTTGCCCTTCTCTCTCTCTGGTTGCCCCTCTAGTTGCCCTTCTCTCTCTCTGGTTGCCCCTCTAGCTGCCCTTCTCTCTCACTAGTTGCCCCTCTAGCTGCCCTTCTCTCTCACTGGTTGCCCCTCTAGTTGCCCTTCTCTCTCACTAGTTGCCCTTCTCTCTCACTAGTTGCCCCTCTAGTTGCCCTTCTCTCTCACTAGTTGCCCTTCTCTCTCACTAGCTGCCCCGCTGGTTGCCCCTTTCTCCCAGTGGTTGCCCCTCGCCCCCATGTACCCCGCCTCCCCTCTGCCCCTGTCCCTGTCCCGTGTTTGCCCCTCACCTGCCCCTCGCCTCTCGTTGCCATGTCTGCCCCTCACTTTCACGTGTTGTGGTGTTCACGACACTTCCGGCTACACTCTGCTCGATTTGTGATTGGAGAATAAAGAATAAACCCGCCCTCGGGAGCTAAGCGGCGTGCCATTGGTTATATCTGATAAACAGGGCGGTCCTCGCGGCTCTCATGGAAGAAGGACTTGCAGTAAATGCTTGGTGGTCGGCCATGTTGGTTTGGGCTGGCAGCAGACTGGTCCACGGAGGACGCAGGATCTACTGGTGTCCGACTATACGTTCATTCAAAGGCCGCTCCTTCGGCATCTGTAATCCGATAAGCAAATAAGAAGTCGCCTTTGCGAGGCTGTGCCCAATCACAGCCGTAGTTAGAAGGGAGGCGGGACCAATCATTGACATCCAGGATATGCTAGTGAACGCCAGGCGACCAACCAGAGGTGTTTTCAGACTTCCGCACAGAAAGTTAACCCAATGTCGACGCCTCAAACAAGCATTGGCAGAGCCAATAGGTCTGGCGTTACAAATGCTTCTTTTGCTTTGTCATGGCTTTTGTAAAACGGTATTTTTTTGGGAAGCTGCCGGGCCTTCAGTAATTCAAACAAATGTCTACAGAGAAGCATATTTCTGGGGGCAAAAAATGCGGACCTTACCATATGAATCCCTGGCACTAAAGTGAACTACTTTATGTGTGGATGCGCCGCCGGTGTAAGGGCCCCAGCCAGTAACTGACAGTGACCTCAGCCAATGAATTGAGTGGGTTGCTCTCTTGTCACCTGATATATGCTGCAGTGGGTGGAAGAAAATGTGAATGACGCAACTGAGCCTGACAGAAAACCCCTAAGTAACAATGTTATACACATATTTTTTGTAACATTAAAATGTCTTGGCTAACACCAGATTTAAAAAAAAGCCAATGGATCTGGAGCTGGCTGCAAAACGCCTGGTTTAACTAATGGTGGGTATGCAATTTTTTTTGTAATCCTTATTACAAATAGATAGGGTTAAAAAAATAGATAAGTTCAGAAGCTTGCAAAGACAGAGTTGCATACACAGAGAAAGTTGCATAGATTGCAGGGGTTGTCTAGATAGATTTGCAACTATGGATAGACGGATAGATAGGTACAGGTACATCAATAGATAGGACAGGAAATCGCAATAAACAGCACATCATCAATTAATAGTACTGATAGCTAAATGTCTCTAGAAGCAAAACATACAAGAGCACTGAAAGCAAACTAGAAAGACATAAGAGCAGGGTGTTTATCTCAGTGCTTAATTTGAGACTGGTTTCCTGTGGGGAGCAGCAGCAATTATTTTTGAGGGCCAGCACTTAGTTTTCTGCATCAGGCATTTACTGCAAGCAAAAGACACATATGGGACAGACAGAGGCAGCGAACAACGAAAAAGCTTTACAAAGAGAGAAAGCAGAAAGCTGCACGAGTGAGCTGAAAGGGCAGGGAGTGCCTGTAAATGAACTAAAGAGGCCCAAGATGGCTTTAGGATTACACTGCCTCAGTGTTCTGTGCTTGCACGTTTAAATACAGCAGCACTGTGTTTCAAAGGAGAACTTTGGGCACCGGCACGTTTTTTATTTACAAACTGAGCAGTGGTTCACAGCATTGAAAGTAAACTACAAGGACATCCAAGCAGGCCATACAGACTAAATTGGTTAATTGGTAAGTATAACTGTAGTCCTCAATTAAAATACTCTCCGGTATGACATACAGGAGTGCAGTTATAAAAGCACTTCTTTGCATGCATACTAAAAAGAGGATAACTTTGTAAAGAACATTTTCAAATGGACACACTCTGGTATGCTGTGAAACAGTGGCAGGCAGATAAACAAAAAGCTGCTCTAAAAGGAATTTGCAATAGCAGGATACCGGAACTAATAAAGCTGGAATGTGCCCTTTGCTCACGTCAAAAGCAAGAGGAAGAGATAGTAGAAAGCATCCTTAAACAGTCACCAAAGGAAACTTCTGTGCGGATGAGCTCCTTGTGAAAGAGCAAAATGCAGTTACTGGAAGTGAAGTTATCCAGTGGCTGAAGTGGGCTCACCCACTAGTGGGTGGAAGAAATAGTTCAATAGTGGGTGAAAGAAAAATATGAATGACACAAAAACAGACAAATGCATGAAATAAGCTGGCTAAAAGCCCCTTTAAGTAAGTCTAAGTATATTACAGATATTAACTCCAGACTTAAAAATGGCGTCTAACCCGAGTCTCGATACGGTAGCACCAGAACACCCAAGTTTTGAGTACTCTTAGGAGTGGGAACTAATTTGCATATTCGATGACTCCATGGGAACTGATGCCATAACCTTTGACAGCAATGACAACAAGAAGTGAATTCAGTGCAAATTTAATCTGAGCAGATACATTTAAAATAAATAAAATAATACTTAAATGTAATCAGTGTAGACTAGGCCTGGACTGTGAATAGCTTGTGCCAATCACCAATCTCAAAACACCTAAGAGTCCAGAAACAAAGAGAAGAGCAAAAAAGAGAACAACATGGCGGATGGTCAAGTTATGGATTGTATTGTGTGCTTTGGTAACCATACCCCGCAAAGTTCCATGATTTTTCGCATTTGAGCTAGAACCATAACTAAGTTTTTAACTGTGTTTTTCAGTGCATTTATATCTATATACATGTAGTACAGGTGTACACACACACACACACATATTTTTTATAGATATATAGATATATATATATATACATATATATGTACAATGTACAGATTTTATATATTGTGCAATATATAGATATAAGAGAGCAGTAAATATAGATATATGTATATACAGATATAACTCAGTGGTGGTCGTTATTGGGTAGTTATAGTTACGTTTGTTTTTCATAAACAGAGCGCTGTTTGGTTTGCTAAAACCTTTGGCACCGTTTGACAAATCTGTGCAAAACTTCCTCCCCCAAAAAAGTTAATCGACTTCAGCTCCGTTTCGTTTGCACCCTGAAGTCGGGGTGTAGGAAAGTACCATCTTGCCTAGCATGTTACCCCCATATTTCACTGTATATATGTTGTTTTAGTGTATGTGTCACTGGGACCCTGCCAGCCAGCCTCCGAACATGGCCATGTAACATGTCTAAGATCATGGAATTGTCACCCCAATGCCATTTTGGCATTGGGGAGACAATTCCATGATCCCCCGAGTCTCTAGCACAGACCGGGGTACTGCCAAACTACCTTTCCCGGGGTTTCACTGCAGTTGCTGCTGCTGCCAACCCCTCTGACAGGTTTCTGCCCTCCTGGGGTCCAGCCAGGCTTGGCCCAGGAAGGCATAACAAAGAACTTCCTCAGAGAGAGGGTGTTACACCCTCTCCCTTTGGAAAAAGGTGTCAGGGCTGGGGAGGAGTAGCCTGCCCCAGCCTCTGGAAATGCTTTGATGGGCACAGATGGTGCCCATCTCTGCATAAGCCAGTCTACACCGGTTCAGGGATCCCCAGCCCTGCTCTGGTGCGAAACTGGACAAAGGAAAGGGGAGTGACCACTCCCCTGACCTG
Organism: Pleurodeles waltl; assembly: GCF_031143425.1. Classification (NCBI taxonomy): domain Eukaryota; kingdom Metazoa; phylum Chordata; class Amphibia; order Caudata; family Salamandridae; genus Pleurodeles; species Pleurodeles waltl. Next base: position 12,407,748 of record NC_090445.1, read on the forward strand.
CACCTCCCAGGGGAGGTGCCCAGAGCTCCTCCAGTGTGCCCCAGACCTCTGCCATCTTGGATTCAGAGGTGTGCTGGCACACTGGACTGCTCTGAGTGGCCAGGGCCAGCAGGTGACGTCAGAGACTCCTTCTGATAGGCTCTTACCTGTGTTACTAGCCTGTCCTCCTTCCTAGGTAGCCAAACCTCCTTTTCTGGCTATTTAGGGTCTCTGCTTTGGGGAATTCTTCAGATACCAAATGCAAGAGCTCATCAGAGTTCCTCTGCATCTCCCGCTTCACCTTCTGCCAAAGGATCGACCGCTGACAGCTCAGGACGCCTGCAAAACCGCAACAAAGTAGCAAAGACGACTACTGCAACCTTTTATTGCTTCATCCTGCTGGCTTTCTCGCCTGTTTCCTGGTGGTGCATGCTCTGGGGGTAGCCTGCCTCCTTCTTGCACCAGGAGCTCTGAAGAAATCTCCCGTGGGTCGACGGAATCTTCCCCCTGCAATCGCAGGCAACAAAAGACTGCATCACCGGTCCTCAGGGTCCCCTCTCAGCACGACGAGCGTGGTCCCTGAAACTCAGCAACTCTGTCCAAGTGACTCCCACAGTCCAGTGACTCTTCAGTCCAAGTTTGGTGGAGGTAAGTCCTTGCCTCCCCGTGCTAGACTGCATTGCTGGGTACCGCGTGATTTGCAACTGCTCCGGCTCCTGTGCACTCTTCCAGGATTTCCTTCATGCACAGCCAAGCCTGGGTCCCCAACACTCTAACCTGCAGTGCACAACCTTCTGAGTTGTCCTCCGGCGTCGTGGGACTCCCTTTTGTGACTTCGGGTGGACTCCGGTTCACTCCTCTTCTAAGTGCCTGTTCTGGTACTTCTGCGGGTGCTGCCTGCTTCTGTGAGGGCTCCCTGACTTGCTGGGCGCCCCCTCTGTCTCCTCACCCAAGTGGCGACATCCTGGTCCCTCCTGGGCCACAGCAGCATCCAAAAACCCTAACCGCAACCCTTGTAGCTAGCAAGGCTTGTTTGCGGTCTTTCTGCGTGGGAACACCTCTGCAAGCTTCTTCACGACGTGGGACATCCATCCTTCAAAGGGGAAGTTCCTAGTCCCCTTCGTTCTTGCAGAACACAAAGCTTCTTCCATCCGGTGGCAGCTTCCTTGCACCCTCAGCTGGCATTTCCTGGGCATCTGGCCACTCTCGACACTGTTGCGACTCTTGGACTTGGTCCCCTTGTCTTACAGGGACTCAGGTCCGGAAATCCACTGTTGTTGCATTGCTGGTGTTGGTCTTCCTTGCAGAATCCCCCTATCACTACTTCTGTGCTCTCTGGGGATTGTAGGTGCACTTTACACCTACTTTTCAGGGTCTTGGGGTGGGCTATTTTTCTAACCCTCACTGTTTTCTTACAGTCCCAGCGACCCTCTACAAGCTCACATAGGTTTGGGGTCCATTCGTGGTTCGCATTCCACTTTTGGAGTATATGGTTTGTGTTGCCCTATACCTATGTGCTCCTATTGCAATCTACTGTAACTTTACATTGCTTGCATTACTTCCTTTTGCTATTACTGCATATTGTTGGTATTTTGTACATATATCTTGTGTATATTTGGCATCCTCATACTGAGAGTACTCACTGAGATACTTTTGGCATATTGTCATAAAAATAAAGGCCCGTATTTATACTTTTTTTGCACCGCATTTGCGTTGTTTTTTGACGCAAAAACGGCGCAAACTTGCAAAATACCATTGTATTTTGTAGGTTTGCACCGTTTTGCGTCAAAAAGCGGCACAAATGCGGCGCTAAAAAAAGTATAAATACGGGCCAAAGTACCTTTATTTTTAGTATATCTGTGTATTGTGTTTTCTTATGATATTGTGCATATGACACCAGTGGTATAGTAGGAGCTTTGCATGTATCCTAGTTCAGCCTAAGCTGCTCTGCTATAGCTATCTTCTATCAGCCTAAGCTGCTAGAAACACCTCTTCTACACTAATAAGGGATAACTGTACCTGGTACAGAGTGTAAGTACCCCTTGGTACCCACTACAAGCCAGGCCAGCCTCCTACACGGGGGCAGAGGAAAAAGAGTGGTCGCACACCACATTTCCCCATCCATTTTCCATAGACTTTTTTAGGTAGCACTAGTGCGCAAATTGCTGAATGGAATTACACCGAATTTAGGAAGCTAGATCTTGATTCAGAAAGCATGCTTTTTGTGATTTGGTGTAAATCCACTCACTAGGTTTTGAGAAATTAAGGTGAAACAATCTTTGTATATCTGGATAGTTCGATATGCGGGACTCTCACGAGGGTCCCTCAAACCCAATAAAAAAAAAATAGAGTGTTCTGATTGGCAGAGAAAGCATTTCCCTTGGCCCAATACACTCCCTCATGAGACATGCTCCTGTGGGAGCGAGTGCTCTGATTGGTTGCAAACAACATGAAGAAAAATGTTGCTGTCAGCCATTACAGGACTCAAGGGACCTAGTCCAAAATATTTAAAAATATATATATATTTATAAGGGGGCAGGGTAAGCATACACTGCCCCCTAGACTTTGCAGTGAGGGGGTACCAGAAAGGTAAAAAATCAACAGTTGTTTTTACAAGCCCATTGGACTCCTGCAGTATCGCAGAAAAAAGCCATCCATTTTGTTTTTTATATATTTAGGGAGGGAGGTGCAAGTGGGGCTCTGCTCCCTGAGCCTATTTTGAGCCCTTGGTCCCCCTCTCCCTAAGCCTGAAGTGGCCTGGGGACCCGATCCCCTGAGGCCAAACGCTTAATTGAAGGGGAGGGGTGGCGCAAGGCCCCCCTCTTGAGTCCAAATGTGCCCTCAAGACCACATCTCTGGGGCCAAACTGTTTATTGTACTGGAGGGGGCCCCGGGGACCCAATTTCCCCAGGCCTAAGTAAAGAATAAAGGGAGGTGAACCAGCTGGCCCTTCTCTCATAGCCTTTGAAGTCCTGGGAACCCTGTCCCCAGAGGCCGGCTCACAGACTGTGTCCCAGGGAGCCCACCTCCGGGGAAAAAGTGTTTTTTTCTTGTCCACATCAGTGAGGGCAGGGAAACATATGTTTGCAACATGCATTCCCTGCCTGCAGCAGCACAGGCAGGGAAGGTAGGTCTTCTCCTACCTGGCAAGAATTTTAAAAATGCTTCCGCTGGGTGGGAACAAACTGCCGTTTCCCTGCCCACGCTCCTGAGGGCAGGGAAACACACATTGCTGCTACCCAGAGGTAGCAAGCATAAACAGCTGCTGCATCTGGGTGGAGCAATGCCAGCCTCACCAGTATCCAGGGAGCCGGCTGGTGCCGCAGGGACCTCAGAGCTCCACTTTGGCCTCCAACTAGTTGTGGGATGGGTGCCCTGGGGGGGCCGTGGGACACCCAAAAAGGCTCAGGGAGGGGAGATGAATTTCCCTGTCCCTTTACAATGGAATTGGGCCATAGGGGATGGGTTCTCTGGGGTCTAATATGGCTTGGGAGGAGGACCATGCGCCTCCCCCTCCTCTATTATTAATGGTTGTCCCAAGGTATGGGGTCACATTTAGGCTTGGGGGAACCACATGCCTGGTCCCCAAAAAGAACCGTTTTTGGGTACATGGGATGGGGACCCTAGGCCTGTTGAGGTCTGGGGAGGGGGCCACATACTCCCTCCCCAATTATTATTCTTTGGCCCCAGTGGACGGAGTCCCTGAGCCCCATCGGACCTTGGAGAGGGGGACCACACACCTCCCTCCTGAAAAATAACTGTTTTTGGCCACTGCAAATGGGTTCTCTGGGGTCTCTTGAGGCTCGGGGGGGTCACATGACCCCCTCCCATATTATTAGATGTTGGGTCGGGGGGATAGGGTCCCCAGGGCCTATTTGGGCTTTGAGAGGGCGACCTCATGCCCCCTCTCCTAATATAAATGTTTTTGGCACCAGGAGATGGGGTGTTGGGGCCAATAGTGGCTTGGGTAGAAGGGGCTCTGCAACGCCCTCCCCTGCAGGTTGCTGGCTGCCTGTGAGGGGTTGGCTGTAGGCCAGGCTCTGTGGCCAACCCTCTACCACACATAGCCAAAGGCGGTGCACGGCGGGGTTTATATATAATGCTACTTTATGGTAAAGAAAAAACCCTAGAAATTCACTGAAAAAACAGAGGTTAAGGTGCTGTTACAATTAGGAATTGTAATATCTCAATTTGCATAAAAAAACCTTAGAAATTCACTGAAAAAAACCGAAGGTTAAAGTGACATTATATTTAGGTTTGATAATAAGATTTAACTAGTTTTTAGAAAAACCTTAAAAATTCACTTGATAAAACACAGGTTAAAGTGACGTTATAGTTAGGTGAACATTTCTGTGCCAACGTAACATTTTGAACTAAAAAAAAAAGAAGTTCACCAGCTATAGTTAGCAGAGCCCATCCATGTGTGGGTGATTGTAGCCATGAGCTTAGTTGCCCATGAAGTGTTTGGTACAGGCTCAATGTTGCACATAACAGAAGGTTGCTTCACCAAGGAGGGTTGTATGTGTGATGGCATTAATGATGTTTCATATTATGCTGAGCTATTCTGTACTTAAATGCCATACCCCTTTATATGGTAACGTGTACAAAGGTAGCTTGGATGATGTCATCAGTAATGTCATACATTATGTCATAGAACATGTAGAGAGAGATGTAATATGTGAGGTCGCAAGCAGTGCATGGCGGGGATGCAGATTATAGGTAGCTCAGCTAACTATAAGTGGTGAATTTCTTTGTTTTCTGAGTTCAAAACATTAGTGTTGTCATTGACTGATTCAGCTAAGTATAACGTCACTTTAACCTTTGTTGTTTTCAGTGATTATATATATATATATATATATAAATTCACTTAAAAACCCAAAGGTTACAGAGACGTTATAGTTAGGCTCACATTTTAAACATACAACAAAATAACAAAATCCACCTGGCGTCCCCGCGTGCACAGTTTTTCCTTCAATAATTTGACTTCTAATGTTTAATTGATATTTTTATTGACGTTCTAAAAGTTGTCATGAGTGCTGTAATATCTGGGGTAATTAGCAGTGCATGGAGAAGGTGCGCGTTATAGTTACCTTAGGGCACACGTTATAGTTACTTGAAATAACTCAAACTGCTGAATTTCTCTGGTTTTGTACAAGTGAAATCTGAGCCTAACTGTAACGTCCCTGTTTTTGTAAGTGAATTTCTAAGGTTTAAAAAAAATTATATTTCCTAACTATAACGTCCCTGTAACCTTTGGTGTTTTCAGTGAATTTCTATGGTTTAAAAAAAATGTAAAGCAGCGCATTCCCCGTTCCCCAGCCGATCTCGGGCCTAGGGAGCCCATCCCCTGGGCCCAGCCTAAATATGTTATTTTTTCTGTGGGGCGAGGGGCGAATCTTAGGCCCGGGGACCCCATCTCCCAGGGCAGGCCACAACATATTTTTTGGGGGTGGTGCCCACCTCCCTGTGCCAATTTTGGCCCGGGGACCCCATCCACTGGCAGCCACCAGTATTAAATGGGGGAGGATGGGCTACTCGGCCCCCCTCCCTGTGCTGATTTTGGCCTGAGGTACCCCAGGGCCCAGACCCCCTCCAACACTAGAATTTGCCCTGGGGGGGTGGTTGTCCCAGGGGTACGCAATGGACTCCCTTCCTTATCTTTTATCAGCCGCAGGGTGGTGCCGGTCCCTGCGGCTGTGGGTGGGCCGCATGGCTCTCCCTTTGGTCCCCCTTTGATTTACATTATTAGCCCTGGGGAGGTGGTGGTCCCAGGCTAAGAGGTCCGCAACAGACCCCCTTCATTCTTTCATTTTAGTTCTGGGGAGGTGGTGTTCACTGGGAGGGCCACGAAGACCCCCACATATAATTCAACATTAGCCCTATGGAGGTGGTGGTCCCCGGGGCTGCAGGAGGAGGGGTGTGTGGCCCCGTTGCATTTCATTCAAAAGCTGAGTCCAAAGATGGCTGCCAGTGCTTCCTTGTTGAAGTGTTGGCAGCCAATCAGTTACGTCCATGGGACAAATAAATCAGCAGAGGAGCCACGTCCCTAGATATCTGTATTTTCTAAACCCTAATATCTCCAAAACTACTAAAGGGTTTTACACCAAATCACAGAAACATACCCTCTGGGCCAAAATCTAGCTTTCTGTCAAATTTGGTGTACTTCCGTTCAGCGGTTCGGGCTGTAGTCATGTTAAAAAATTAGAAAAAAACCATTGACATAGAATGGGGAAAAAGTGTTTTGGGACCCCCCCTTTTTCTCAGCCTCTGCTTCACGGATCACCCTGAAACTTTCAAGACAGCTGAACTGGCCAAAGTGTAATTTTTTTAAATTTGGAGAAGATTAATCAAAGGGCGCCGAAGTTGCTAGCAAAACAAAAACGCTTTGTCTATGGAACAAATGGTCCCAACTATAACTACCTACTTGCGACCGCCAGAAGGTAACTAAGAGAGAGAGAGAGAAATATTACAGTGTGTTTTATGTCAAGGCTTGCCTTCCTTTTCTTTATGAAACGCAGCACACACTAACAATTCGTAGACACAAACCACATTTCAGAGTTTGTGGGAAAGAAACTACCAAACAACCATTGAAGTACAGGAGTCCTACTTATGAAACTTTATCAGTGCGTCAAAGTCCTCTTTCTTGCCACCCACCCAAGACAGATGTCTATTATTTTCATTGTGCTTTCACTTTGATATTGTTTTTTAGAAAATAATAATTTGTTGGTCAGCGTTGATATTTGGGCATTCTTCACACTGCTAACCCTGTTCTTCTTTCCTCAGGGTCCACGTTGCTTGCTGGTCTCTTCCAAGTGCGTCCACAGGCTCCTTTGTGGTCATCATGCTGCAAGTCTTGATCCAAAGCCCTGGGTCGCCTAATACTCTCCCTCTCAATAAACATTATTACAATTTTACATTTCACCAAAATTCTATGTTTCCTCTTAATTAGCTTTTTAAAACTAACGTTTACAAAATCACTTTACTAAGGTTGAGAGGGCAGGACCAGGGCTTAATCTGAGCAAGAAGGGGCATTTTATCAGCTGGGACTGCAGACCTTTATTGATTGCTTACTCTGTGAATGCCTCAATCCAACAAGCAATGGCCTCTCCTATTAAATCCATAGAAAGCTCTTTTAGAAAAGTTTTGGCACTGCAAACCTTGCCTTGTGGTAGTAACAACCTTCCAGTCTCTCTCACTGAGGATTCCAGAATTCCAACTAAAACATTTCATACAGTAGAATTACCCAGGAAACAACTGCAAAAAATGTGTTTTGTGATTTAGCGTAATCTTCTGTGGCTGATCCACCCCCCTCTGTCCTTCAAGTCACTGTCTGTCCGTGTTATGTTGGAGGCGAATGTCCGCAGTTCGATGCAGGCTCGCAGCCATCGGCAAACACCTCCACTCCACGGGTAGAAAACATTTAAAAAAAGGAAATTAGTGTCACATAGCTGCTTGAAGTAGACTCTGATTCAGAGAGATTATAATTAAACCGAGATGTGAACAGATTTTTTTTTACCCTACAACAAAAAGCTTAACAAACACTTATCTAAAATTCCTCTTCAAGTTCATATAAGAAAATTCTAGACTCAGTGGATATACTAAGTCAGTGTAGTTCCCTGAAACCAACAATGACTGCACCCCGCCGACTGCACCCAACACCCCGCTCTCTCATACTCCCACAGTCTTGACCACCCATGCAACACTCCGCACTTATGTCCATGCTCCTCAACACCCTCTCACTCACCAAAAACGCAACAGAGATCTGGGACTTGCTGCACAACAATGCCACGGACCTGCTGTTCCTCAAAGAAACTTCGATGAACTCTGCATCAACACCTAACTTTGCTGCAGCCATCCCTTCTGGCTACAAGATCGCATGGCAAGACAGACTTCACAAGCCCAGACGCTCAGCTGCTATTGTCTACAAGACCACCATCAGCTGCACTAGCTCTACGGATAAGCCATCCTCCTGCATGGAATAGTTGTTGTTCAAGCTCCACATCACAGCCAACATCACCCTAAGCGGCACTCTCATCTACAGACCACCCAGACCACGCACCAACTTCACAGACACCATGACAGGCTTCAGAGCACCACTCACCCTGGAGGCTAGCAATTACATCCTACCCAGAGACCTGAGCTTCCACCTGGGTGACCACGTCGACCCCAACTCAAAAGCAGTAATTGAAGACCTTGGAAGCCTGGGCCTCACCCAACGAATAAAGGGATCTACCCATGTCTCGAGATCCCTCCTAGACCCCATTTTCAGCACCTTTGACAACATCTGAGTCAAAAAGCCCACACAAGTCTCCTGGACAGACCACACCTTTGTCAAGTTTAGCATCCCCATCATCGTCCAACGCACACACACCACCACCAGACCAGCCCGCCAAAACTGGAACAGCATCACTGACAAGGACTGTAACACCGCTCTCAACACCCACGACCCAAACATAGCAACAGCTTCTCCAAAGCTATCAGGAGTTTTAACAACTGGATTACTTCCTGTTCCAAGTTCCTGGCCCTCTTAAACACAGCAATACAACATGATCCAGACCCCAGGCCAGTTGGTGCAGAGGAACCCAGACTGATGAACCGCCACTGCAAACAACTGGAGCATGAATAGAGATCGAGCAAGGACACTGCAGACAGAAACAAGTTCAAGTTCGCCCTGAGACGATATACCAAATGATCCGGACTACCAAACTCACCTCTCAGGCAGACCTCATTGATGTCAGCACCAACAGAAGCAAATAAATCTTCACCATCGTGAAAGTTTCACTTCACCAGTGGTCACCTCCAACTCGATCACTCCCTGGCAGGATCTCTGCAACAATCTAATTCTTCAACAGCAAAATCACTGCCATTTAGAGTCATTTTAACCTGCAATTGAACTTGTCAGACCTCACCAAATGCCTCCTGATCGTATCCAAAGAACCAATGCTAACCACGTGGCCCATCACCACCCCACAACAAACCATTGCCACCATGAAGTCCATCCACTAAGGAACCCCATCAGATCCTTGCTCCACCAAGCCTACTCCATAGGATGCAACCCATCAACACCATGCCCACAACCCCTCTGAATGTCTCCACCTCTCCTGTAACCTTCTCAGATGAGTGGAAACAAGCAACAGTCATCACATTGCTGATGAAACCCTCAGAGGACCCTTCAACACTCACCAACTATGGACCAATCTCCCTGCTACCATTCCTGGCCAAGGTCTTGAAGAAAATCAGCAACAGACACCTCACTGAATACCTCAATGACTGCCTACTCCTCAACACCACTCAGTCTGGTTTCATACACAACCGCAGCACAGAAACTGTCCTCATCGCCACCACGGGGTGACACCGCATGACTCCAGACGGAGGAGATACGGTGGCCTCATTCAGTAGCATTGAATCCACTGCATCCTCATCCAATGCCTACACGCCATTGGAGTCCAAGGACACGCTATCCGAATGATCTGCTCCTTTCTGACGGGAAGAACATAGTCAGGCATCCTGACACTGTACACCTCAGACGCCTGTGACTTTATCTGTGGGATTCCACAAGGATCCTAACTGAACCCGAGCCTCTCAACGCATACACCCTGTCATCCCTGATTTATTCTTAACAAGTGCAGTCATCGATCCAAAGATGAGAACTTTCTTTTTAAACTACGGCAACAATTCTTAAAACAGGATTGACAGAGTTGGTTTGTGTTGACTGTCTCAAAAAAAGAAACTGGTAGTAAGACTAGACCTGAAAGATGCGTATCTTCAGTTTCTATGTTCTGTCCACACAGGAAATTCCTACAGTTCCTTTGGTGGGGCAAACCAGCTCTCCTCTTCTCCATTTGGTCTGTCTTCAGCCCCATTGTGCTTTATAAAACTTAAAACCCTTTCACCTTATTAGTGAGCCCAGGGACTTAGCACGTTAGTCTATGTGGCTGATGCGCTTTCTGGCTCAGAACCTGCAATTATATAGGTTCACCTGCAACGGGCCATGTCCCACCTTCAGGAGTTGTGATTTATTATCAATATAGAGAAGTGTTATTTCCTTCCCTCTGAGTCTCTAAAATATCTGGTGTACCTGATCAATTCCTGCAGCTTTCAACTTACACTTCCCAAAATGTCTATCTTTTAAAAAGAACCGAGAGTCTTTGTGGCTCTGTCCCATATGTCTAGGACGACTTGGCAGTGTAGTGGGTTCATTAGCCTCCTCGATGCAGGTGGTGTCCTCGGGACCCCTCCATTACAGGCCTTTGACAAAATTAAACGTAAGACATAAATGTACTCCTGTGGACCGTTCTGCAAGGGACGCCTGTGGATCAGGAGCAAGGGTAGAAGGTATCCTTAGAACTGCAGATTGTCTACAAGAACTACTTTTATGAACTTTTATTGTAAATAAGTTGATCATTTCTCTACTTTTGTCATTAATATGCTTTGAACAAGCGTAATATTACCCCCAAACCTTGGCAAAAATATAGATTTTCCTAGTGATACTGACAAAAAGTCCTAATTTAACGTAAGATTTGGAGGTGAGTACTATCCCACTGAAAGTATCCCTCCCTTGTGGAAATGCTATTACTAGTTTGGTCTTCTTTTCAGTTTCTTCAGCACAGGTGGCTCCATTGTCTTGAGGCTCCAGCTGAAATTAACGCAAAGGACTGGTTGGCGCCTTCAGCGGGATTATGCTCATTTGCTTTTGGGTAGCCAGTCACTCAGTTTTCTCTCATCCTATTTCCTTAGGCATATGTTTGTTCACTATTAGTCTACATATTCTCACTGTGTGGGGTTGAGGGCGGATAAGGTGAAGCAGGAAGAGTGCATTACAGAGATGATGGTGGTCACGGATGCATCACTGCTGGGTTGGGAAATGCATTTGAGAGAAGTGCAGAACAGTGGCCTCTGGTCTCCAGCAGAGACTCAACTCTACATCAATGGCGTTGAAGGCCTTCCTACCGACCATCAAAGGAAGGCTGGTGCAGATGCTCACAGACAACACCACGTGGTAGTGCTACAAGCAGGGCTGGGTGGGGTCCTGGGTCCTTTAACAAGAGACCCAGCACCTCTGGAAATGGATGAACTACCAAGGGATTTCTCTGGTGGTAAACAACCTGGTGGGATCTGTAAACACTGGAGCAAACTAACTAATCCGCAGGGGCTTAGGGGATCACAATGGCAGCAGCACCAGGAGGTTGCACAGGCTGTTTTCCAGTAATGGAAAGAGCTCTGCCTCAATTTTTTCTCCACTTCCGAGAATGTTCAATGTCAGCACTTTTGCACGCTGAAGTTTCCAAAGCAGCTCTCACTCCGACACACCTTCCATCTAGAGTGGAGCTCTACTGAGTTCTGCAGAAGATCAGGAACAACCAAGCCCAAGTCATCCCAATGGCACCAGACTGGGCCAGGAGAGTATGGTACTCCTATGACCTCTGATCAAGCTGCTGCTTCGGAACCATCATCTGTTGCCACAGCATGGCAGGTCGCTGCACCCGGGTGTGCACACTTCGCATCTCCATGCTTGCGGATTGAATGGTGACAGCTGACTTCCTTTGACCTGCATCCTGAGGTCACGGATGTCATCTTAGCAGCGAGGTGTCCCGCCACAAAACTGGTGTACACCAGTAGTTAGGATAAATTTGTGCATCAGTGTCTCACCCGGCAAATTGACCCATTATAGGCAAATTGTCTGAGGTTTTATTGTTTATTCTGTCCCTAGCCCAGCAAGGACTTGGTTTGGGCATGGGTAAGAACAATTTATCAGCTCTTCAGCTTTTTCGTGGTTGCCGGATGATGCAAATGGGTGCCGCCCATTTAGTTCACCAGAATTTTTCAATTTTGATCTCGAGCTTTTGGACCTTTACTGTAAGTGAATATGACTACCTGAGGAGTCTCAGTCACAATAGTTTCACATTAATTGGATTGTGCATGTTTACTGCCAGTATCTTTCTTTTAAGAAAGGGCAGCCGAGGCATAGCTAGGGTAAGGGGCATTGGGCTGGTGACGTGAACATGTGTGCACACATATGGAGCTGTGCTTGTTTATGACATCTGGTCATGCACAGTTTAGTAATTGCACACAGGAAGTCTGGCAAAGAAGGGACTCTGCAAGATTAGGTGCTGACCTGGGGTAGGCCTTAAAATAGTGGATATTCATAGATAGATCAGTAGAGTTTACTTGAAAATCTAGGCATATAGGTGTAATCTACATTAAAATATAGTTTCACTCCACGTAGGCATAGACAGTTTACCAAGGTGTCAAACTGGGGTAAAACCTGCACACTGAGTTTGATTTTGCAGTTACAAATAACGCAGCTATACATCATATGGGACAACAAAAATTGTCATATTTTTGTGACTTAGCTCATAATCAGATTCCAGGCCTTTGTCCCACCCATTGGGCCAAGTTAATTACTCTGCTCCCCAGCAGAGTGGCCTAAGCCCTTCCCCACCCAACAGGAGAGATTATCAGTAAGTGACCTGGTACGTGAGATCGGAAGAGGCAGTGAGGAAAATCTGCATTTGGTAATTAGCTGACACACTGCCCCTGGGCTGAGTCAGCCCAGGCCAACTGAACAAACCAAGAAGCCCAGACATCTGAAACCAAAAGAGGAAGGGCATGCCTTTGACGTTTTGGTGGGAAGAAGGGGTGGAGCTGAGGCCCTCACAGAAAACTTGACAGTGCCATTTTGGATTGTCCCAGAATGCTGTGCAGGAGGGTTGAGATAGGGGTGAAGGGATAATATGGCATCATATGGATGGCCAGTGGTGCCAGGTATCTAGAACTTCCAACCACCACTTAAAAACCCCTGCACAAGGGAGAAGGAAAGAAAAAGATCCTGAACCTGAGAGGCTACGACAGCTGAGGATATGACCAGCTGGAAAGAGGAGGCAACTGGTACCTTGCAAAATGGGCTAAGGGCTTTGTCTCTAGGCGACCAACAAGTCTAGATGTCCCTTTATTCCCCCTGAGGATGAGTACAGTGAAGATCTGGAGTTCAGTGCCCCCCAGCGGCCCTTCAGGCAGCCAGAAGGCAATGGGGTTTGGGGGTGCGGGCAAGAGTTTATACTGCTGGCTGGTTGCAGATGGTAGCACAAGATGCCCTCACCAGCAGTGGAGGATCACCAGTAGCCAGGCAGTGAATAAGGTTGGTGCAGGGATTCAGAAAACCAAGCTCCCAGCAATATGTGCCCTTTTAGATGTGAACAGGCCTGTTGAAAGAGCTTGCCACCAGGACAAAACGAGCCAAAGATAAAGAAATTCGGCCCAGCTCGGCCCGAGAAATACACTTGGAATGATTTGTCCATTTTAACATTCCAAACCAGAAAACGGAGTGCTTTCCTTCCTGGGTTGTGGGGGGCTGCAGGGAATGCAACAGCGCCTAGAAGTATTTGAAAACGTTGCCCTGTTTCCAAGGGCCTTGAGGACGTGACACCAAGAGATGATTATGCCTTTTTCAAAGCACTGTGAGCTGTAGCTTGTACTCTTCAGCTCAAGAGTGCGGACACCCTTAGTGGTTGGAGCTATGGCTGCATCTTGTGGACGGTAGAGGTAAAAGAAAGACTCTGATACATGTTGGTGATCATTTTTTAAATTATTTGTTTAAAATGCTTTTTCACACAAAGGTTATTGTTCAACAATGCAGTGCTTATAGTAACAATAAATGCATTTTAATATGGTTATTCATTCCATTGGTTTTAGTGGTGAATCCCAACATATGCTTACTGTTTAATAAAGTTGTGCCACTCTGACAAAGCCAATAGGCCTGTTATATAACCATGGTGACACTTTGACAAAGCCAGTAGGCATGTTGTATTTAAAAGTGACACCAACTTATATTGTAACATTGCATCTGGTATAGGTGGGAGGCACAGTGAGTATGGGGGTTTCAACATCCTTTAGAGGTGAAATGTGTTATGGTGTCACCACAGGTATTTTCATTTACCTGATGTACATATGTGTAAAGTAATGCACAGTATTTAGCACTGTGTGTGTCACGACCTACTCGTAATCTGTGTCTGTGACCCACAGAAAGTATGGCGGACGTCTTGTTCTTGTAAGTTCTGCCTTGGCCCAAATAGGGGCGACCCTTTCTGGTAACCACGGTGCTGCTGACGGAGGGAATGCCAAAGGCAGTCCGTGCTCTCCAGAAGGAGTCCCCGAGGGAAAAAAAAACAAAAGGGGAAAAAACCTCAACAAGAGGGAACTCCTGAAACAAACAAGAGTAAATGAAAATCAAAACAAAAGGAAAAATGACCAGGAAAAAAGCTGGAACAAAATCAGAGTTTCAATAGCAGATGCAGAGAAACAGGAGCGGAGATCACCACCAAACAGGAAGTGTTGCAGCGCAAAGAGAACAAGAATCCCACACCTTATATACCCCAGGAACAGGAAGTAACCGACAGGAAGTAAAAGGTGCCATCTTGAATTGGGATCCAGTATTAGAATGCTATAGAAAAAATACCATAGTGAATAAGAAACCAGTGCATGCAGGGAAAAAAGGAAGCATGCTGGGAAAAGAGAAAGAAACTTGGGGAAGACAGTAAGTATATAAGGAGCTTTAATCAAGGGTGACAGGAAAGAAAAGAAGAAAGAAAAGAGGTGATTGGGAGGCAGGATTTACTGGGAAAGCGCCGCACCGAAGAGAAAACGAGGGCCCATGCCCAATTTGGGGCCTCGACAAATATATGCAAGGCTCGGGCGCGGTGCGTCCTGCTGCCGCGCGCCACGTCCCAAGCCGAACACGCTGCGCAACAGTGTGATTAACACATGTACCTTTCCTTTTTAAAAGAAACAGCACTGAATCACCTTTAATTTATTGAATGTTGTTGTTGCATGCCGGCGAATTGGGATTGCTAGCCCACGCAAACACTAAGTAGGACTTGGACTGTTCAGCTTCACTCCCCTGAGAGTGTCAAGTGCTACAATGGGGTAGTTGGTTCCTAGTAAGGAAACAATTGTGGACCCATTACGTATGAAGGACTCACGTCCTTTGCAACAAGCAACACTTGGACCAGACTTCATTATTCCAATCACCTCTTGACTTTTTGCAACATTTGTTCACACCAAAACTCTTTGTGAAGTCTCAGTGGGACTTGAACTTGGTCCTCACTTCTTAATGTGAAGCCCTTTTTGAGCCGTTGCATAGTTGTCCCTTAAGACGTTGAGCCTCGAGGACAGTCTCATCACCAAAATATCAGCTAGACATGTGAGTGGGTTCCAGGTTCCTTCTGTCATTCTACCTCAAACCACAATCACACCTGATAAGTTGGTTTTGAGGACCCGAGCTTCATTTCAACTAAAACTGGTTACTCCTTTTCATGTCAGCTGGGTTATCACTCTTCTGGGATTCTTTCCTCCATCGAGTGGACATTCAGCTCTTCTTCGGGTTCTCCAGAGCAAAGAAGGGCACTGCAGTGCAAAAACAGCCCTTCTCTTGGTGGACTCCTTCTCTGCTAGGCACCGGCGCAGAAGCAGATACGAGAAGGCTTGTGGGCTCATTTCACCATGCGGAGTGCCTGTCAGTTTCGGCTGGTGTCAGGGCAAAGCAGCGGGGCATGGGGAGGGGGAAAAACAAAAAAACAACCAAAAAAACACACCTGAATGCCTGATGCATCGCCGCTCTTCTGGCTCCACTGGGGGCACAGGCTCCCAGACTCCACTGCAGCCAATCCTAATGCTGCTCTCATGTGCTGGCAGCAAGAGTGCAGCATCAGGATTGGCCTGAGCATTCGATTTGCGCTCTATGACAGACTGTGAGCCTGTGTCTGCTGTCTCCAACCCAGCAACGCAGCTTGGGTTAGGAGACAGCTCAGTGCGCATGTCGGTTTGGCCATCTTGAGACCGCCGTCCAAATGCACATGTACACTACCAGTGATCCTACCGTTCCCCTTGTGCCTGTCATCTCCATGGCCCGCTCCCTAGACTCAACGCTATGGAGAAAAATAAAACAATAATAAACATGATTTATTATAGTTTTATTTTTCAAGTTTGGCAGCTGATGCTGCTGGTGGGGCAAGCTCCTCCACCATAGCTGAGGATCTGCCGCTGGTGCCTTTCCTGGATGTGTGTTAGATAGCTACATGGAAGTAGTCACACATGTTCATGACTCACTTCTGCCTCGACAGTCAGGTCTGTCAAGAGGGGCATTTTACCTACTTGGTCTGCAGTACGTTTTGGTCTGAGCCTGTTCACGGACCCACCACTGTGGAAGGTACTGCTATGGCACCTAGTCACAAAGCGAGGAATGTGTGGTTAGAAGTATTTAACAATTACTTACCTTTATTAACAATCTTTTTGATGGATACTCTGTCTAGCTGCAAGATTCTTCATCAACCCTTGTACCTCCCTATTCTGTGAACTGGTCTCTTTTCCATCTAAAAAGATCCCAATCTAGAGAACTGCACACTGGTCATCCCATGCTGCCGATGGACTCTGTGTCTAACGGCGTGGAAAGCCTAGAAAGCAAATGATGTCAGTGCGCATGGGAGGCGTTTATATGTGGCTGCACTCATCACTTCTGGAGTGGAATGACATTGGAACAGAGCCACATGATGCCACCTACTGACACACACAAAAACTGCTCTAGAAATTTCCAGATCCAGTCTGACACATGGGGAATATTCATTGCAGGAGGCTGGCCCTCTATGAAGTGTGCAAAGCTAGGCACACTGTGCAGGGGGTCCAGGCAACCGCACGTTGGTTTCCAGAGGTAAAAACTAGATCACCTAATGCTCTCATTTTTAAGGAAGCTTGGTCGAGCAGTTAGGCCAGTCTTGGAGAAGTGCAAAGCATTTGTGCTCACACAATCAATCATGCAACTCACACTTTCGATGGAATAACTCAAGACCAATTTATAAAATTATTTCAGATTGTTATGTAATATTTAAGACTAAGATTATCAAAATTGGTTAAGTACTTTTTGAGATATGGATTTTTAAAGTTTAATAAAAAATAGTATTTTTGTGTGTAATTACACACCATAGGAGTCACTTTAAAAATACATATAAAATCATACAGTTGAGTTACCAAGTTCTTCTTTTGAAGGTTGGTCGATGTCATCAGTGGGCACACTGTGCCAGTTGGAAAAGTTTGGACGGCTCCTGGTTCTGGCAGGAGAAGCGATGAAGCCTCTGGAGTTGGTGCAGGGCCACTGCGAGGGACTACTTGGAAAAGCACTGCACAGGTAAGTTTAGAGGTTGTTCCTTGGGGTCCCCTTGGAGTGTTGAGGTCACAAGGGGTGGGGGACACTTAGGGCACAGCAGGTCCTTCGTTGCAGGGCACAGGGCTGCTGGGTGCAGAGCGAATCGGTGATCCAGGAGCTATGCACAAGGATACCCTTTGGAGCTGGAGGTAAGTCTTTTCAAGGGTCATTTGCAGGACAACGGGGGCACTCTTGCAAGAGGTCTGTGGTGTTCTGGAAGTCCCTTGACTAGGACTTCCTCCTGGTCCTTTTTTAGCACTGGGTGGGCTACTTTTCCTGGTGTCTGACATCAGGTGACCAGTACCCAGGGTATTGGTACAGTTCGACCACTGGAGGGCGCAGTGCCACCAAACTTGGCATACTCAAAGGGTTTGTCTTGGCAGTTGTTGATGTGTCGTTGGGTCTGGCTGCAACTTCCAGTTCAGGAGTTAGCGGACGGTCAGTGAAGGGGCCCTCACTGGGTTGCTGGTTTCTTCTTTGTTGCCTCCACTCTGGAAGGAGTTCTGGGGCTATTGTCGGGCTACTTCTAGGACACATCAACATCAGGCAAAAAGTTGGGGGCTAACCATGCAAAAAGAGGCCTCCTCTCACAGAAGTGGTCACCCAAGGGTAAGTGTCCCATTGGACACTACCAGGTTCCCACTAAAACGCCCACTAAATTCAGCATTTAGTGGGCTCCCTTAGACCAAGAAATCATATTGATCAGGAAGAAAAGAAGACAGCACCAAAGAACCCGACAGGACGTTAACAGAGGACCTGCTGCACCAGAAGAGGCTCCAAGACCCCTGCTTGCTGCACCAGTGTCCCGATAATCGCCGCTGCGGAGGAGCTGACCACTGGATCGACCCCAAAAGACCCACAGGACCTCCAGGCTTTGCAAATAGCCTGAGATCTCCCTCCTGAGTGGAGGCACCACTCAATAAGCAAAATAAACTAGCAAGAACCAGAAATCCGGTGAGGGTCACTTCACCGACCAGAAGATATCTCTACAACTAGAAGTCACACTCAGACCCAATAACACATCAACGATAGCCAAGACGAGATCTATAAGTGCTCCAACTTTGGTGGCACTGCGCCCTCCAGTGGCCAAGTTGTGCCAATACCCCAGGTACTGGTCAGTACACACCAGACAACACCAAAAACAGCTCCCCCAGAGCTGCAACTGGACCAGAAGGAAGCCCTAATCGAGTGACTTCTTGAACACCCTGGACATCCCACCAGAGCACCCTCGTTGTCCTGCAAGGCCCCCAGAAGAAGACTTACTTCCGGCTCCAAAGAGTTCCATTGCACACAGCATCCAACACCTCCAACTCGCCCTGCATCTGGCCGCCCTGAGCCCTGCATTGTGGAACCTGCTGTGTGCCACGGGTCCCTAATCCCTTGTGACCTTGACAGTCCAATGGGACCCAAAAGCACTACCTTTAAACCTGCAAACCAGCTCCTTTTCTAGGTGGCCCCTCCACGTGTCCCTGCGCCTGAGCCAAGAGACTTTCCAGCACTGCTCCTGCAGGAACCGGGAGCCGCCAGAGACTCTCCAGCTAGCATGGTGTGCCCACCAACCTAATCGACCACTCTGCAAAAGAAGAGACTGGTAACTCACCTGTGTGATTTTATATGCATTTTTCTAGGTGGCCTTCTATTGATTCTTATAATGCGTAGTTATGCACAAAAAGACTAACTTTATTTAAACTTTGAAAAATCATAACTCAAAAAGTACTAAACTATTTTGGTTTTAAAAATTAAATAAAAGTCTATGTATAAATTCTGGTCTGGAGTTACTCATTAAGTGTGTCTGGTGCATGATCGATTTTGTGAGTACAACAAATGCTTGCCACATCTCCTGGATTAGCCTAACTGTTCAACCAGCTACCTTAAAAATTGGAGCGTTAGGTAGTCTAATTTTTACCTCTGGAAACCAACGTGTGGTTGCCTGGACACCCTGCACAGTGTGCCTAGTTTTGCACACTACATAGAGGGCCAGCCTCCTACAACTTCCTGTGGGAAAGGTCACTTCCCTATACCTGATTGGCTATTTTCCTTCCATCTAAGATGGAGGAAAATGAAATGGAGTGTCCACCTCACAGGCAACGCCTTAGTGGTGGTGCATGCCAAATGGGGCCACTCCCCCTACTCTTTGTGTGGTTTCCTGCCTTTGCTCCAGCCAAAAGTGGGGGTTTGCAAAGGGTCCGACCATCTGCTGCTAGCACCAGGCCTGTGGGTTGAGTTTCAAAGGTGGTAAGCCCTTTGAAGCTCGCCGCAAGGGCAGTGCACATTCCTGAGGGAGGGGGTGTTAGCTCCTCCACCCTGGAAAGGCATTGTTCTACAAAACAGAGCGACAGGGCTCTCCCCCAAGGTTTGGAGATTGGGTGTCTGGCAGTGGCAGGCTGGCTAGAACCAGTCAGCAACCATGCCATGGTAGTTAGCTCTTTCAGGGTGTACCTTAAGTTGCCCCTTGGGTACATTTAGGGGTAAATCCAATACTGGTACCAGTTTGGATTTATCATTCTGAGTTGTTTGATACCAAACAACCCAGGGTTCAGAGTGGCCATCATGTAGCTGGGAAACTTGTGTTGACCATTGTCCAGCACGTTTTAAAATGGCTGCTTAATTCACTCACTATGTCCCATGTTTGGTAAGGACACAGTGGGGGCATATTGCTCATGCAGCTATGCCCTCACATATATGATGTACCCTGCCTTAAGGCTGTAAAGCCTGCCAGAGGGGTGTCTTATCCACAGTACATGCAGTGTATGGTGGGAAGGGCACACAGGCAGTGTGCCAAGTCAAGTTTGTGTGTTAGGTTTGCACCAGGACACTCAGCCTGCAATGGCAGTGCTGGGTGCATCTGGATGCATGGCCCTAGAGCAGAGGTCTTCAAACTGGGGGGCGGGCCCCCCTTGGGGGGCCTCAAGAGATCCC
Source organism: Pleurodeles waltl (assembly GCF_031143425.1). NCBI lineage: Eukaryota > Metazoa > Chordata > Amphibia > Caudata > Salamandridae > Pleurodeles > Pleurodeles waltl. The sequence continues at coordinate 12,427,840 of NC_090445.1, forward strand.
AGGGGGGGGCGCCAAACTCTGGCCAAAAGAAATATTATACAGGTAACATGCCTTTGTTTTAAGCAGAAGCATGTTATTGCAGTTTTAAAACGGTAACAGTACTTAACTGCAATGTTTAAATAGATTTAGACCTATTTAAACATTACCATCTTTCTAAAATGATTGTGAACTTTTTTGAGGGGGGGCCCAATGATTTTTATTTTTCAACTGGGGGGGCGCGGCATTAAAACGTTTGAAGACCACTGCCCTAGAGGGTAGCACAGCCAGTGCTGCTGCCATCAGGGGCTTACCCATAGTACCCTATGCCCGGGGTACCTGTGTACCCTCTTGCTAGGGACTTATATTGGTAGCTAGGGGTGTATCCAATTGTGCAAATGCATCACAACAGTTTTAGGGAAAGAGCTCTGGCCCAGGGAACCTGGTTAGCAGGATACCAGTACACTCCAGTCCAAGTTGCATCCAGAAGCCAGGCAAAAAGTGGGTGGGGGGGGGGGAAACTGCAACAAAGTGCCAATTTCCCACACACAAGGTGTGGATTCTGCAGTTAGACAGAGTATCCACCAGAAAGATTGCTATGGAAGGTAAATAACTTGTTCTTTTGTCTGAGATATTCCTTACCATAATCATTGGATGTGGATACATTTTAGGGATCAGAGGAAGTGAAGATGGAGGTTGTGGATGGTCCATGGGTGGTTCATAAGTCAGTAATTTGTTTTACCATTTAAAAATTGACGAAGACAATTAATGCTCCAGCACTGTTAGACAGTGGTGCCTATGGAAAGTTTATGGATCACAGTTGAGCTCTTACAAACAATATTCCTGAAAGAGTTCATAAGAGACCATTTCAAGTTGTTGATGGTTACGTACTTGGATTTGGGTCACTAAAGGAGGCTTCTTTACCATTCCAGATTTCTTTTGAAAACCACATGAAAGTAGTTTCCTCGGACATAACCTCTCTTAATTATGCTCTGATTTTTGGCAGTTCTTTGCTGGTATAGTCTGTATATGGATTGGGATATCCGAACTGTTTCATTGTTGTCACTGGTTGGCCACGATGAATGTCAGAGAGTCATTGGTCACTAAATAAAAACATAAAAGATTTCACGTCAAATTTAATTTTCGATAAGCTTTCTTTTGTGTCCCCCCATTCTTTAATCTTACTTACAGGAAAATTTACAGAATGGATTGAATGTACATTTCTCTTCTCTGGCTGGGGCACCTCGTTTTGGTTATGAAGAAAGATCGAGATCTTGTATTGATTATAGAGGTTTAAATCTAATTTTGATCAGTAAGCAATATCCTTTACTCCTTATTAGAGATCTTTAACAATCTGTACAAAGCAAAAGTCTTTACCAAACTTGAGCTGCGAGATGCCTATCATCTTCTGCACATTAAAGAGGGGTATAAATGCAGGGCTGCAGCTATTTCGATCTTTTTATGGATTCAATCTTCCCTGATCTTCTGGATCAGTTTTCCAAAACTGTCATGGAATACTGAGAGAATGTAAAATTAGTTTTATTTGGATTGCAAACTTTTAAACCTGAAAAATGTAAATTTGAAAAGGTGAATATTATAGAGTATCTTGGATTCAGAGTGAATATTCCAGGCCTGGCTGGATCCAAGGAAGATTTCTACCATTCTTGAATGGCCTTCACTACTAATGTTAAAAAGACTAAGGGGCATATTTATACTCTGCGCGAATGTGCGTATTTTGACGCACAATCGGCGCAAACCCTGACCCATATTTATACTTTGACGCCCGACCCCGCGGGTGTCAAAATTCCACCATGTGCGTCATTTTTTGGAAGGGGGAACCAGCCTTGCGTTAATTATATGCAAGGTAGGCGTTCCCTTCCAAAAAATGACTTTAAGGCCTGTGCCCCTTATTTATACTCTGGCGTCATTTTGACGCACAGGAGGGGGTGGGCCTTAAAAAACGGCGCACAGCCTGATGTGCGCCGTTTTTTAACGCCTGGGTCAGGGCAGGCGTTAAGGGACCAGTGGGCTCAGAAGGAGCCCAGAGGTACCCTCCCCTGCCCCCAGGGACACCCCCTGCCACCCTTGCCCACCCCAGGAGGACACCCAAGGATGGAGGGACCCATCCCAGGGAAGTAAAGGTAAGTTCGGGTAAGTATTTTTTTCCTATTTTTTTTTGTGGCATAGGGGGGCCTGATTTGGGCCCCCCTACATGCCACTATGCCCAATGACCATGCCCAGGGGACATAAGTCCCCTGGGCCTGGCCATTGGGCAAGGGGGCATGACTCCTGTCTTTGCTAAGACAGGAGTCATGTCAATGGAGGTTGGGCGTTAAAAAAAAATGGCGCAAATCCGGTTTGAGGACTGAATTTTGCCTCAGACCTGACTTGCACCATTTTTTGACGCACAACCCCCATTTTCCCATACGCCGGCGCTGCCTGGTGTGAGTCATTTTTTTTGACGCACACCAGTCCGCAGCGCCGGCTAACGTCATTCCATTAATAAGGCGCCCGCATGGAGTGTATGGAATGGCGTCAGCCGGCGGTAAAAGTTTTGACGCACAACTGCGTTGGCGCAGTTGTGCGTCAAAAAGTATAAATATGGGCCTAAGGCCCTCATTACGACTTCGGCGGTCTTGTAAAAAGACCGCCGAAGCCAACATACCGCCAGTGCTGACGGTATGCTTGGCCCCCTAATATGACTTTTCTGCTGGGCCAGAGGACGGAAACAGCGTTTCCGTCTGCTGGCCAAGCGGAAAGGTCACATCAACATTGAAGCCGGCTCGTAATCGAGCCGGCAGCAATGTTGATGTGCAGCGGATGCAGCAGCACCCATCGCCCATTTCACTGCCCGTAATTCAGGCAGTGAAATGCGCGATGGGGCTGTGCCTGGTGGCCCCTGCATTTCTCATGCCAAGTGCATGGGCAGTGCAGGGCCCCCCAGGGGCACCCGAGTCCCCCTTACTGCCAGCCTTGCCATGGACAGGCTGGCTGTTGGGGACTCATAATCCCTAGGGCAGCGCTGCCCTGGCAGATTATGACCACCCGGCTGATGCCTGGCGGTATACTGGCGGGACCGGCAGTATGACCGTGGCAAATGCGCCACAGTCATAATACGATGGCAGAACACCACTAGCCTGTTGGCGGTATTACCGCCAGTGTTCCGCCGACAGCTGGGGTCATAATGACTCCCTAAATGTTTCTTTGGATTTGAAAATATTTATCGTCAATTTATTGACGATTATGCTGAGACTAGTGCTATCACCTATTTTTTTTAAAAGAAGGAAAACATGTTAGGCTTTTGCTGGGATGCTCAAGTTGAAATGTTTTTAAATGTGCTAAGAAAATGTTCACTTAAGCTCTATTTTTGTGGCAACCAGGTACCTCTAATTTCATTGTAGAGGCTGATGCTTCAGAAAGAGGAGCCGGGCCAGTACTGTTTATATGGAAAAAAAAAAAAAAGAGATGGACAATAACATCCTGTCTTCTATTTGTCTCTTGTCTTGTGAGAGAGCGAACACAATTACTCCGTCCTTGGAAGAGAAGGTAAATGGGGCTAAGAATTTGTGGTAGTGTTCTATGTATCGGGAGGAAGACAGAATAAGAAACATTCTGAATAGTCTTTGTTAGAAATGGGGTCTTTGGTTGGCAGTCAGGTTACCCCCTGCCCAAGCAAGGACCCTCACTCTAGTCAGGGTAAAGGAGAATCACACTCAGTTAACCCCAGCTCACCCCCTTGGTAACTTGGCATGAGCAGGCAGGCTTAACTTCAGAAGCAATGTGTAAAGTTTTCGTACCAACACAGTAATACGGTGAACCACTACAAAATGACACATTACAGGATTAGAAAAATAGGTAATATTTATCTAGACAAAACAAGACCAAAACGACAAAAAATCCAACATGCACAAGTCAAGATATGAATTTTCAAAAGAATAAGAGTCTTAATCCTTAGAAAACAGTGAAAATGCTGTTGTTACAAAAAGTACCTGGTAAGTGTAAAAAATAAAGCTGTACGGGCGATCGTGTGGCGGAAAAGTCAACAATGCATTGATTCCTTACTCACAAGTGAGGCTGTGCATCGTTTTCTTCTGCGGTCGGGTCGGTGATGCGTCGCTTTTCTCCCTTGCAAGAGAGCGATGCGCCGATTTCCGGACGAGCACCTTGGATCCACGCAGAGTCGGGTTGACTTGGACGCCCAGGGACGATGCGTGGAAAATCCGGTCGCACGGTGTTAGAAATCCACGCTGGGTGGGGTTTGCGTTGTTATCAGCCTCCGTAAGCAGGTGTTGTGTGTCGTTTCTCCAGCCGCGAGCGTCGATCTCCCAGCCGCGATGCAGGTGCAGAGTTGATTTCAGCCGTGTAGCGTCGTTTATCAGCCACGTCGTGGAAGGTGCATCGTAAATTTCAGCTCTTCTCCTTGGCAGAGGTTCCTCTTGAATCCAGAAGTGATCTAATTGTCAGGGGTTTTGGGGTCACTACTTATACCACTTTCTGCCTTTGAAGTAGGCAAACTTCAAAGGAAAGTCTCTCTTACTTGTAAGATCCTGCCTTGCCCAAGCCAGGCCCCAGACACACACCACGGGGTTGGAGACTGCATTGTGTGAGGGCAGGCACAGCCCTTTCAAGTGTGAGTGACCATTCATCCCCTTCCTCCCAGCACAGATGGCTCATCGGGATATGCAGGCTACAACCCAGATCCCTTTGTGTCACTGTCTAGAGAATAGGTGCAAACAGCCCAACTGTCAAACTGACCCAGACAGGAAATCCACAAACAGGCAGAGTCACAGAATGGTTTAAGCAAGAAAATGCCTACTTTCTAAAAGTGGCATTTTCAAACACACAATCTAAAACCAAACTTTACTAAAATATGTATTTTTAAATTGTGAGTTCAGAGACCCTAAACTCCATATTTCCATCTGCTCCCTAAAGAGAATCTGAACTGTAATAATATTTAAAGGCAGCCCCCATGTTAACCGATGAGAGAGAGAGGCCTTGCACAGTGAAAACCGAATTTGGCAGTATTTCACTGTCAGGACATATATAACACATTATTATATGTTCTACCTTAAACACACATTGCACCCTGCCCACGGAGCTACCTAGGGCCTACCTTAGGGGTGCCTTACATGTAAGAAAAGGGAAGGTTTAGGCCTGGCAAGTGGGTACACTTGCCACGTCGAATTGGCAGTTTAAAACTGCACACACAGACACTGCAGTGGCAGATCAGAGCCATGTTTACAGGACTACTAATGTGGGTGGCACAACCAGTGCTGCAGGCCCACTAGTAGCATTTGATTTACAGGCCCTGGGAACCTCTATTGCACGGTACTAGGGACTTACTAGTAAATCAAAGATGTCAATCATGGAAATCAAATTACACATACATTTTACATAGGAGCACTTGCACTTTAGCACTGGATAGCAGTGGTAAAGAGCCGACAGTATCAAAAACAGTAAAAACAGAGTCCAGCACACATCAACAACCCGGGAAACAGAGGCACAAAGCTAGGGGAGACCACGGCAAGGATGCCAAGTCTATCACTCTTCAAAATGCTATTTATATTTTAGACCAGTTAGGTGTTACATATGATATTAGTGTTGGGTCTTGGAGATCTATACACATCTTTATTTGTTGATCAGAGTTTCTTGTCTAAGACTATTGGTGTGACCTATGGTAACAGCCCTACTGAGTTTAGTTTCTATTTTTTACACAGTGTCTCTAGTTAATTGTTCAGCTACAGTTGGAGTGTGGGAACGATTTAAGCATTCACCATTGGAGAACCTTTTCTTCAGTGTATGAAAGACAGGGTAATTCTCAGAGCCATCCCTAAATTCAGTCCAAAAGTACCTACTGACATTCACCTAAATGAACCTGTCATTCTTAGATCTTACTATCCAAATCCACCATCAACAGCAGAAAGTTTGTTACATTATTTGGACTTACGTAGATGTCCTATATTATATATAGACAAGACAGAGGACATGCGTACATCAGACCAGCTGTTTGTGTCATTTGGTGAACCATGAAAAGGTCAAGCTCTGTCCAAAAAGGGGGGTTGCTCATTGGCTCTCAGCCTGCATCACTTTTTGTCATGCCAAAGCCAAGCATCCTCTCCGTGGAAAAGTGAGTGTGCATTTTACCAGAGGCATGACTTCAACGACTGTGGCACTCTGCGGGGATGCCCCTGAAGGACATCTCCCTTGCAGCCACATGGAGGACCAGGCAGACGTTCACGAAACACTACTGCCTAGATGTGGTTGCAAAAGCTGACACAGCAGCGGGACAGATAGTCCTGAGAAACCCGTTCCATTAAAGGTGAGCCTGCTTCCCACTTTGTTGTATTTTATAATGTGTAATACTTGCTATTCTGATTCAGAAAAAATGAGGGAGGCACCCTGTATTGCAATCACAGTAGGGTAATGAAGGCCAAAAATATAGTAATCATTTAGAAACTTTCAATACTTGGCAGGGATTAACACAGTCAAAACCTGCTGTGACAACAAATGACATTCAAGAATCCTTTTATTTAATTATCCCTAATATTGCATGAACAAGGTGACAATGCCAAAGCGCAGAAAGGTGCAGGGAAAGTGAAACTAAGATACGAATGTGTAAAGAACATTCAGTGCGCATAAGAATTGAGTATCTTAACCAACAGGACCTATGCTTTAGGGTGAAAACCCTTTAGAGAGATAAATAGACTGAATTGATTTCCCAAAGTTCGGCAATAAATGCTAATTCGGTTAAGATATACAGGTCGACGTTTCAACCCCTAAAAATTATTTGTCAGTTTCTTCCCCAGGACAGAAAGTGTAGCAACCTGATGCAGAAGGAGGACACAACACAATTGTCAAAAGAAAACAAGACGATTAATGTCCTACAAAAAGGCATAAACGACGTTAAGGCAAACCAAGGGTCTCCTCGATATCGACATCCAAATCCCAGTGTCAACGAATCAGCAATCCAGGCTCTGCGTGAAAAATAACTGTATACTGCTATCTTAATGTATCGGGGAATCTCAGCCCGACAACAGGGGATGATTCAAGCATGTGAATATATGAAAGATGCAACGCTGGAGAAATGGAGCTTTCTTAGCGACAGTATTTTACACCACAGGCCAGAGATACCAAGTAGCCCACGTGAGCCTCTAGATACTTCATATTAGCAAAGACAGCTCAGATGTTATTTAAAACGTTTGTCATTTGATTTCAACCATGCATCTGCACCACTCATAGTATGGTTGCTAATTGTGGCTACAATGATTTATGTACATGAAAATGATTTGATATGACAACAAGGAAACATTAGATTTTGCCATTTCTTTTAAACAAAGGTGAGCCTTGTGGCTTGCTCCGGAGGTAGTTGATCTGCACGCAGAGCGAAGGACAAGTCAATTCCTGAGTTTAGCTACAGCATGTATCCACAAACCACTTTATCACCCCAGTAAGGTGCCCTCTGTTGAAAAGCAGCATCACCTTGAATGTTCTATTCCACAAACAAGGTGCAGACGACAGAAGGACATCCCAGGATGCTGCAGGTATATCGGCTACAGAAGATCCAAATCATGTTGTGGGAGGAGAGACTACAGCAGATTTCAAAGCAGCTTTGTGGGGCACAGGACAGGGGACCATGCTGTTCCTATGAAGGAGAGATGGGAAAGGAGACTACAGGGTAAGGGGGAGGAGGATACAACAGTCCCCTGAAGAACAGGACAAGGGGGTGGTATTGGGTCAGAAGAAGGACACACAATTGACAAGTTAAGAGGATGAGGGAGGGCCCACAAATCATGTAGGATATGAGGGGGGAATCTGTCCATGTACAAGAATGAGTGGACCCACAGAAAATGCCAAAGGATACAAGAGTGAGCCGGTGAAATATTTAATGGATGTCTAATGTGCCCACATGTCACAATGGGCACTTTGTCCTGCAGTGTCTAGGAAGAGCAATGGAAACAATCGTGTTGTGCGACTGGAGCATAGGCGCAATTTAGGGGTCGCAGCTGCGACCCCTGGCTTGCAGTTTGCTACCGCTGGCACTGCCTTTGTGACCCCTGGGCTCCGGGGTAGGAAAATCAGTGCCAGGAACACAGCGGCAGCTCGTCCTTATGGATGTCAGATGGGGCTCCACTATCTTTGTTTTCTGTCAATTTATTACACTAATTGTGAATAACTTAATATTCACTATTTGTGTAATAAAAATGGAGTACAATTAGCTGGATGCAAGAATGCTTTTAAATGCATGTTGTGTGCGTGCTTGCGGGTGAGAGTGTGTTTATGTCAGAGAGAGTGTGCCGAAGTGTGAATTTGTGTGTATGTGTGAGTGTGTGTGTGTTTGTGTGTAAAAGTGGAGTTGAAAGGCAGGGGCGGCTCTTTGGCTAAGGCGGAGAAGCATCGCCAGCTGCTTTCAAGCAGAAGTAAAAATAAAATGATAAAAACAAAGCTGGGTTGGGGGCGGGGTGGGGCTAGGCTGGAGGGGGAGTTTTATGTGCACAATAAGTGCGCATGTCTGTTTGGCCAGCCATGTCCGGGCGGCCACACAGACATGCGCACTTTGCATCTCTCCACCCAGCTGCATTTCACAGCCGGGTGGAGAAAGTGCACAGGCCTTCACCCCCTCTGTGAGCGCCGAAGCAGGACGCTCACACCAATCACGCCCCTGCTGTCATGCTGCTGACAGCAGCGTCGTGATTGGCTGGGGGCTGTGTGCAGTGCAGCCGGGAAGAGGACGGAGGAGACGCAAACACATCTCCAAAAGACAGAGGTAAGTGATAACCCAGTATAGATAACTACAGGGATGAGGAAAAATCTGGGACATTTTACAGGACACTCATCATGAGGGCCTTAGTGTTCTGCATTTGTTTTTATTACATTTATTGAGTTAATTTCATCGGAGTAGAACTGAGCAGGTGACCTGCTAATGCCTGAAGCTGGATGGGGTTCGCTCGACAATAGCATTTATTCAAAGCTTTTTTAAAGTTGATTCTTTGTTTTACCGGCAGCCGGTGTGATTGTTTTCGTGCTAGGGTGATGTGCTTCTGATTTTTGTAATTTGTGCTTCTTGGTTCTTAATCCTTTAGAGTTTTTGGATATATGTCTTTGAAGCTCCTAACAACACAATGTTGCTGTAATCTAAGCAGGGATGGAGCTGTGGTCCTGACAGGTCTCCCCTGAGCCTCAGTGTGAGTCCATCTCTTGATCTCAGGTAGGACTGCTGAGGGGCTTGTCACTGGCCTGTGGGGTCTGTTTCAGACAGCACCTCCTGGAGGCTGCTTTGGTGCAGTCAGGAAGCTTCTATGCAGACCTGTACATAGCATCACTCAAGCGCAGAAGGAAGGCCAGCAGCTTCTGAAGGGAGAGGTGGGACTCATGGCGCAGCCGGGGCGTCTCTCCAGCTCCGCAGAATTTCTTCAGCTGCATCTAATGTTTCTTCCTTCTAAAGACACAAAGAGGAGTTGTTACTAATGATAATAGCTGTTCATTAATAAATCATTTGCACTTTGGCACCATCAAATAACTTTTGGCTTCCTTTACATTTATGTTGGCATTGATGGCACACTGTGTCAAGCACTGGCAGCACAAAGGTGGATATTTAGGGTAGGGATTAGAACAGAATATAGCCACGGAAATAGTTTATTTCAGTTTATATCATGTATTGTTGTGTTATTGATGTTATGTTACAAAGTAAGTTTCTCCTTACACATACCAATCCCCTGACAGTTCTACACAACAGTTTAACACCTAATCTTCTCCAGAAGTGTGTAATGTGAGGCTAGCTGGTCGTCCGGCAGGGACCCTGGTGCTGTTCTGGGTAATGACCGCCTCCTTGGCTGACACCCTTCAAGGTGGCATCAGCCTTTACCAAGGTGTTTGGTGTGGCCACGCGCCCTCCCTGCCCCAGCACCCAAACATCAGGGTTGCAGGTGTTCCTAACACCAGTAATGATCTGCTGTTTTAAAGTGGTGAGGGTGAGTGTAATACATTGGGTGCAGAAATCAGACGCCCATGAACAGCAGCATAGCCACCCACCTTCTTGCAGGCCCAGTGAAGGGCCCCTAACCTCATTAAAAGATACCTTGGGCTGGTGTGTGAAAACAGCTGCACAATTAGTAGTGAGCACAGCTTCCAAGGGGCATTTTTCATGACTGTTTCAGTCTCTGCTGGTTCCGAATACCATGTACTTTGTACGCCGGGTGCCTCCAGTGTTTCTAGACACGGATGAGTGGCACCCCTCAAATTGGAGGGCAGGCAAAAGTGAATGATTTGAGCGTGTGTGGCAGACGAAAAATACCTCCCCTCGAATACTTTTAAAAAATATATATTTTTATTGGTTTTTTTTACCTAAAAAACAGGTGTGTTCTCCCTTTATTCCCAGGATAAGCCACTTAGGGTCCAAAGGCATGTCTAGTGCGATGGGCCGGGACATCTCTCTAACTAAACTGGCCCAGTAATCCCGTATCAGGGGGCATCCCCAGAGTATGTGTATGAACGTGCCTTCTTTAAAGCAGCCCCTCAGACAGAGTCGGTTCCCCGCACTACCAATTTTATATAGCAATGGATGAGAATAATACACTCTGTTCAGGATTTTTAGCTGGCCCAGTCGAAACCTGGCCTTGATGGCTATGTCCCTGGGACTGCTGAGAGCCTCCCCCACTCATCCTCTTCTAGGTGTCCCAGGTCGGCCTCCAATGTCTCCCTCAATTTACTCAGCAGGCTCGGGGAATTGTTGATTAATTTCCTATAGATCACCGAGACTCCTTTCCTAGGACGTGGTTATAGTAGGACCCTATCCTCCGGTAGAGGCTTCCGGCACTTGATCTCCTTCCCTGATATGCCTCCTCAAAGCGTGCGCCAGCTGCAAAAAACGATAATATTCACTCCCCTCGAATACTTGATCGAGCCGGACATTCTTTCTGGCCCACCATCCTGCTGTCTGCAGGCATCATCCAGAGCCCCCTCCTTTACCATGGCTTCCCCTGTTCTCCACCAGCATTCACCCTCGGGGTAAGTGTGAGTTAAAGCCAGAGTCACAGTGCATCTGAAGTGTCTGCTGTCCTTGGGACCGCAGCTATATGGAGCTTATGCAGCGAAGGAGGACACACCATTATACCATGTTTTATTGAATAATTGTTACAGCATACAAATATAAGCCATACAGCATCAAAAGAAAACAGTTAGGAACCACAAATTTCAAACATAGGACACTGTAAAACATGACTAGATAAGTGCAAAAGATATCCAGCTATATGAAATGCCAAATAACTTGCATGGCAAGCTCCACCTTGTCATGCAAGAGCCGCCCTCAGCCCCTACTAAAGTGCTAAGTGCACAAGTCCAGGGATTTAATCAGCAATTCTTCAAACTAACCAAGATGGTTGGAGGCAAAAGAGTTTTTAAATAAGAACTAACAATCGTATAAGGCTATTGTAATCTCAGGTCTAATAGCTTAAGGGGCATCTTATATCCAAACTAAAGTGCTCAGTAACAGTTCTATATCAATGAATCTAATCACTTAAAAACATTGTGCATGAAATTAAAACCCTTCCACATGGGGATTGTTATGATCTTGTCTTCTTCCTCCCTGGAAGGACTTTGGGCCTGATTTAGGTGTTGGCGGAGGGGAATCCTCAGTGTCACACATGACGGCTATCCCGTCCGCTTTATTACCATCCCATTATATCCTATGGAGATCGCAGTACGGTGGAGGGGATATCCGTCACGTCTGTGACGGAGTATTCCCTCCGCCAATATCCAAGTCATGCCCTTAGTTGTTATACTGTTATCATCATGATTGGTTTGCACGGCTGTTTTCATCCCTCACCCGAGTCCTCATCGCAAGAGACATTTGTGCGAGACTCGCTCGATGACTGGCTGAGAAAACCTTCCATCTCCACCCCTCCTGTCAGCAAGCACTCTCATTGGAGGATGCAGTAGCTAAGCAGTGGACTTTTTACCACTGTGGGAATGAGAAGTGTAGAGATTTAAGTGAAGTTAAAATCGAGATGTAACATCAAAGTGTGCATGTCGATATCTAGGAGGGAACAGATGATACTCTGGGCCTCGAGTCTCTGTTTATTAAAGAAACCGACAGCTGTAATCTTCTGAGCTCTATATACTTCAGTCCACAAACTCCACCAGCTCTGGGTGCTACGGCTTGGGCTCTCACTCGTCCACGCTCCCCCATCAACAGAAGCATGAGCGGAGGGCGCCCCTTCTCTTACCTTGCAGCCAAGACATGGAATGGTCCCCCCCTGCAGCCCGGAACTTCCCCTTCTCTACCGGAATTCTGAAAAAATCTCAAGACCTGGCTATTCGACTGAGTTCCTTGGATCCTGCAAGCGCCTGGATACCCTCTCGAGTAATTAGCGGCGCTATACAAATCAATCACAGAGAGCTGGAGCGAGTAAAGGGACAAACAGTAGAAGCGGGGGAGTTCCACAGGCCAAGACTGAAGGTTAGGGGTTCCAATCCGCTTTAGTCCCTAAATCTGCAAAATCTCAAACCAATAAAAAGGGAATTATACGTTGAACAAAGTATAGAGGGTTCTCCCCTTCTCTCTCAGTCGCACTGCTGAGAGAGACATCAGCTGAGGTTTATTATCGCCGTCTGACTTCACTACCTTAAGAGGGTCTCCAAAGTAAGACATATCTGTTGATGGACATGAATTGCTAGCCATGAAGAAAGAGATCCATGTATTCAAACAATAAGGTATCTATCCTCATCTTTAAAAGCATTTTAACCTTTTACCATCTATAACAAGGGAATGAAACACTCTGGCATAACATTTTTATGGATGGTGCTGATAGTGCATGAGGACATTCAAGTGTTCAGTTTTTGTTGAAGTCTGGGACTGATGCTACAAATCAGGTCCTTAGTAGACAAATCGTGCCCTCAGCCAGTTGACAGAGAGAGGAGGAGGTGGTGGGGCAAGTCAGAGTAAGCCACATGAATGTGCTTTTACAGTGCATAACAGAGGCGAGTCTTTGCTAGGCGCTACAGTCTGATGAGCAATTCTGTAATGTGAAAATGGGTTCCGCCTATTTAGTTCTCTAGGATTTTTCATCACCCAGTTTTTGGGCCTTTACTGTAGGTCAGTCTTCCTACTGAAGTCTCAACCACGGTAATTGGACTGAGCTTGTTTACCGGCTGTGTCAGCCTTTTACGATGAGGCCGATGTTGTGTGGGGAGGGTAAGGAGCAAAGGGCTGGTTGCACTTGAACATGTGCACATATATGCGCAGACTTGTTCGGGATGTGTATATGAGGCTGCCGTCTTGTGCACCCCAGTCATTATGCACAGGTAGACTGGCAGCAAAGGGACTCTGGAAGGATAGGTGTTGACCTGGGTAGGCCTGATATTGGTGGGCATTCAAATATAGGCCAGTATGGTTAACTGGGAAATCTGTAGTGCTCCCTGTTTATTATATATATATATGAGTGAAATCTGTCTTAAAGTGTAGTTTCACTCCACTTAAGCCTACACAGTCCAGCAAGGTGTCAAACTGGTGGGAAAAAGGCATGCTGGGTTTAAATATACAGGTGCCAAGAACAAGCATATCCATTTTATGGGACTTCAGGACTTGCCATGTTTCACGAGCTCAGTTAACAATCAGATTCCAGTCCTTTGTCCCATCTGCTGGGCCAAGTTAATTACTCTGCTCTCCATCAGAGGGAACAAAGGCCTCCCCACACAAAGGGCGCAATTAGCAGTGATTGAGCTAGCACACGGGAGAGGAAAAGAGCATGGGGAAATCTGCATCTGATAATTAGCTCTCACAACTACACCTGGGCTGGGGCAGGCCAGACGAATGATCAAAGCTGGAAGCCCAGACACCGGGAACCAACACATGAGCCTCTATGAGGTTTTGCTAGAAAGCGATCTGGAAGTGATGTCAGCAAAGGGTGGAGTCAAAGTCCTCAGAGAAGCTGTTTGGAGAGAAAATTTGACAGTTCCATATTGGGTTGTTCCAGAATGCTGAGCAGGAGAGGTCAGACAGTGGTGGAGGGATGATGTACCTGGCATCTAAAACTTTCCACCCCCACATATAAACTTCTGCAGAAGGAAGGGGCAGGGAAGATGATCCTGGACCTGGGCAGCAATGGCAGCGAACGACTGGCCAACTGGAAAGAGAAGCCACCTGATGGCCTGAAAAGATGGACAAGGGACTTTGTCTCCAGCTGACCCTCAGGGCATGAGGACCAGTTGGGGGAAGACCAGGACTCCACTGTCACCTCGGGTGCTCCCCAAGACAGCCACGATGCTATGGGATCTGGACGCGCAGGAAGGAGGGTGGTTATGGAAGGGCTGTGCAAGATGCCTCTACCAGCAGGAGAGGAGCACAATGAGGGAAAACTGGAGCAAGGGAGCCACTAAGGCCAGCTTTCAGGAAAGTGAGACACTTTAGAAGCCAGGGGGCCCTTTGGAAATGCTCCTGGTGGCTAGAGCTTGCCACCAGTAATGTACCTCACCACCCAACGGCCAGCTACTCCCCACACACCTCCTATGTACAGAGGGCACCGGTAATGTACCTCACCACCCAACGGCCAGCTACTCCCCACACACCTCCTATGTACAGAGGGCACCGGTAATGTACCTCACCACCCAACGGCCAGCTACGCCCCACACACCTCCTATGTACAGAGGGCACCGGTAATGTACCTCACCACCCAACGGCCAGCTACGCCCCACACACCTCCTATGTACAGAGGGCACCGGTAATGTACCTCACCACCCAACGGCCAGCTACTCCCCACACACCTCCTATGTACAGAGGGCACCGGTAATGTACCTCACCACCCAACGGCCAGCTACTCCCCACACACCTATGTACAGAGGGCACCGGTAATGTACCTCACCACCCAACGGCCAGCTACTCCCCACACACCTATGTACAGAGGGCACCGGTAATGTACCTCACCACCCAACGGCCAGCTACTCCCCACACACCTCCTATGTACAGAGGGCACCGGTAATGTAGCTCACCACCCAACGGCCAGCTACTCCCCACACACCTCCTATGTACATAGGGCACCGGTAATGTAGCTCACCACCCAACGGCCAGCTACTCCCCACACACCTCCTATGTACAGAGGGCACCGGTAATGTACCTCACCACCCAACGGCCAGCTACTCCCCACACACCTCCTATGTACAGAGGGCACAGGTAATGTACCTCACCACCCAACGGCCAGCTACTCCCCACACACCTCCTATGTACAGAGGGCACAGGTAATGTACCTCACCACCCAACGGCCAGCTACTCCCCACACACCTATGTACAGAGGGCACCGGTAATGTACCTCACCACCCAACGGCCAGCTACTCCCCACACACCTCCTATGTACAGAGGGCACCGGTAATGTACCTCACCACCCAACGGCCAGCTACGCCCCACACACCTCCTATGTACAGAGGGCACCGGTAATGTACCTCACCACCCAACGGCCAGCTACTCCCCACACACCTATGTACAGAGGGCACCGGTAATGTACCTCACCACCCAACGGCCAGCTACTCCCCACACACCTCCTATGTACAGAGGGAACCGGTAATGTACCTCACATTCCTACCGCCCAGTGTGTATGTGTGTCTATGTGTGTAATGGGCACCAGGTAATGCGCCACATCTCCCTACTACCAGCTACCCCTCCCACCAACGTGTGTTCAGAGGGCACCAGGTTACATATCAAACCTCACTACAACCAGCCACCCCTCACACTGTGTGCACAAGGCATCAGGCAATGCACCCCAAATCTTTACTACCTCAAATCTTTACTGCCAACCACCCCACACAGCACGTGTGTGTATAAGGCACCAGGTAATGTACCTCACCTCTCTACTACCTCTCCCACTAACGTGTGTTCAGAGGGCACCAGGTTACATATCAAACCTCACTACAACCAGCCACCCCTCACACTGTGTGCACAAGGCATCAGGCAATGCACCCCAAATCTTTACTACCTCAACTCTTTACTACCAGCCACCCCACACAGCACGTGTGTGTATACGGCACCAGGTAATGTACCTCACCTCTACTACCTCTCCCACCAACGTGTGTTCAGAGGGCACCAGGTTACATATCACACCTCACTACAACCAGCTACCCCTCACACTGTGTGCAGAAGGCATCAGGCAATGCACCCCAAATCTTTACTACCCCAAATCTTTACTACCAACCACCCCACACAGCACGTGTGTGTATACAGCACCAGGTAATGTACCTCACCTCTCTACTACCTCTCCCACCAACGTGTTTGTAGAGGGAACCATGTAATGAAGCTCACTTCCGTACAGCTACCATTCTCACTGTGTGTGTAGAGGGCACCGGTAATGTACCTCATCTCCATAGTACCAGCCTCCCCCACACCTCACTTGTATGCAGAGGGCACATCCCTACCATCTGCTACCCCTAACACTGTGTACGTAGAGGTCAGGACACCAGGTAATGTGGCTCAACCTTTCCCAATGACCTGCCACCTCTCTCACACTACCTGCCCACAGATGAAGGGCAGCAGGTCACTTACACCCTCTGACCAGTCAACTCCTCTCCACCCGCACATCTGCAGAATTACGTAACACCTTCTGACGCATAACCACTCACCTACCCCTCTCCACCCACACGTATGCAGTTACATAACACCTTCAGCTGCATAACTACTCACTTATCCCTCTCGACACAACCGTATGCAGAGTTACATAACTCACCTTCTGCTACATAACTATTCACCTACCCCTCCCCACCCACACGTATGCAGTTACATAACTCACCTTCTGCTGCACAGTTACATAACTCACCTTCTGCTGCATAACTACTCACCTACCCCTCTCCACCCACACGTATGCAGAATTACGTAACACCTTCTGATGCATAACCACTCACTGACCCATCTCCACCCACATGTGTGTACAGGGAGTGCAGAATTATTAGGCAAGTTGTATTTTTGAGGATTAATTTTATTATTGAACAACAACCATGTTCTCAATGAACCCAAAAAACTCATTAATATCAAAGCTGAATATTTTTGGAAGTAGTTTTTAGTTTGTTTTTAGTTTTAGCTATGTTAGGGGGATATCTGTGTGTGCAGGTGACTATCACTGTGCATAATTATTAGGCAACTTAACAAAAAAAAATATATACCCATTTTAATTATTTATTATTACCAGTGAAACCAATATAACATCTCAACATTCACAAATATACATTTCTGACATTCAAAAACAAAACAAAAACAAATCAGTGACCAATATAGCCACCTTTCTTTGCAAGGACACTCAAAAGCCTGCCATCCATGGATTCTGTCAGTGTTTTGATCTGTTCACCATCAACATTGCGTGCAGCAGCAACCACAGCCTCCCAGACACTGTTCAGAGAGGTGTACTGTTTTCCCTCCTTGTAAATCTCACATTTGATGATGGTCCACAGGTTCTCAATGGGGTTCAGATCAGGTGAACAAGGAGGCCATGTCATTAGATTTCCTTCTTTTATACCCTTTCTTGCCAGCCACGCTGTGGAGTACTTGGACGCGTGTGATGGAGCATTGTCCTGCATGAAAATCATGTTTTTCTTGAAGGATGCAGACTTCTTCCTGTACCACTGCTTGAAGAAGGTGTCTTCCAGGAACTGGCAGTAGGACTGGGAGTTGAGCTTGACTCCATCCTCAACCCGAAAAGGCCCCACAAGCTCATCTATGATGATACCAGCCCAAACCAGTACTCCACCTCCACCTTGCTGGCGTCTGAGTCGGACTGGAGCTCTCTGCCCTTTACCAATCCAGCCACGGGCCCATCCATCTGGCCCATAAAGACTCACTCTCATTTCATCAGTCCATAAAACCTTAGAAAAATCAGTCTTGAGATATTTCTTGGCCCAGTCTTGATGTTTCAGCTTGTGTGTCTTGTTCAGTGGTGGTCGTCTTTCAGCCTTTCTTACCTTGGCCATGTCTCTGAGTATTGCACACCTTGTGCTTTTGGGCACTCCAGTGATGTTGCAGCTCTGAAATATGGCCAAACTGGTGGCAAGTGGCATCGTAGCAGCTGCACGCTTGACTTTTCTCAGTTCATGGGCAGTTATTTTGCGCCTTGGTTTTTCCACACGCTTCTTGCGACCCTGTTGACTATTTTGAATGAAACGCTTGATTGTTCGATGATCACGCTTCAGAAGCTTTGCAATTTTAAGAGTGCTGCATCCCTCTGCAAGATATCTCACTATTTTTGACTTTTCTGAGCCTGTCAAGTCCTTCTTTTGACCCATTTTGCCAAAGGAAAGGAAGTTGCCTAATAATTATGCACACCTGATATAGGGTGTTGATGTCATTAGACCACACCCCTTCTCATTACAGAGATGCACATCACCTAATATGCTTAATTGGTAGTAGGCTTTCGAGCCTATACAGCTTGGAGTAAGACAACATGCATAAAGAGGATGATGTGGTCAAAATACTCATTTGCCTAATAATTCTGCACTCCCTGTAGTTACATAACTCACCTTCTGCTGCATAACTACTCACCTATCCCTCTCCACCCACATGTGAGCAGTTACATACCTCACCGTCTGCTGCATAACTACTCACTTATCCTTCTCCACCCACATGAATGCAGAGTTACATAACTCACCTTCTCCTGCATAACTACTCACCTACCCCTCTCTACCCACACATATGCAGAGCTACATAACTCACCTTCTGCAACATAACTACTCACCTACCCCTCTCCACCCACACATGTGCAGTTACATAACTCACCTTCTGCTGCATAACCACTCACCTGTCCCTCCCCACCCACACGTATGCAGTTACATAACTCACCTTCTGCAGCATAACTACTCACCTACCCCTCTCCACCCACACATATGCAGTTACATAACTCACCTTCTGCTGCATAACTACTCACCTACCCCTCTCCACCCACACGTATGCAGTTACATAACTCACCTTCTGCTGCATAACTACTCACCTACCCCTCTCCACCCACACATATGCAGTTACATAACTCACCTTCTGCTGCATACCTACTCACCTACCCCTCTCCACCCACACATATGCAGTTACGCAACTCACCTTCTGCTACATAACTACTCACCTACCCCTCTCCACCCACACGTATGCAGTTACATAACTCACCTTCTGCTGCATAACTACTAACCTACCCCTCTCCACCCACACATATGCAGTTACATAACTCACCTTCTGCTGCATAACTACTCACCTACCCCTCTCCACCCACACGTATGCAGTTACATAACTCACCTTCTGCTGCATAACTACTCACCTACCCCTCTCCACCCACACATATGCAGTTACATAACTCACCTTCTGCTGCATACCTACTCACCTACCCCTCTCCACCCACACATATGCAGTTACGCAACTCACCTTCTGCTGCATAACTACTCACCTACCCCTCTCCACCCACACGTATGCAGTTACATAACTCACCTTCTGCTGCATAAATACTCACCTACCCCTCTCCACCCACACCTATGCAGAGTTACATAACTCACGTTCTGCTGCATAACTACTCACCTACCCCTCTCCACCCACACATGTGCAGTTACATAAGTCACCTTCTGCTGCATACCTACTCATCTACCCTCTCCACCCACACGTGTGGAGAGTTACATAACTCACCTTCTGCTGCATAACTACTCACCTACCCCTCTCCACCCACACGTATGCAGTTACATAACTCACCTTCTGCTGCATAACTACTCACCTACCCCTCTCCACCCACACGTATGCAGTTACATAACTCACCTTCTGCTGCATAAGTACTCACCAACCCTCTCCACCCACATGTATGCAGAGTTACACAACTCACCTTCTGCTGCATAACTACTCACCTACCACTCTCCACCCACACGTATGCAGTTACATAAGTCACCTTCTGCTGCATAACTACTCACCTACCCCTCTCCACCCACACGTGTGCAGTTACATAACTCACCTTCTGCTGCATAACTACTCACCTACCCCTCTCCACCCACACGTGTGCAGTTACATAACTAACCTTCTGCTGCATAACTACTCACCTACCCCTCTCCACCCACACGTGTGCAGTGACATAACTCACCTTCTGCTGCATACCTACTCACCTACCCCTCTGCACCCACACGTATGCAGAGTTACATAACTCACCTTCTGCCGCAGAACTACTCACCAATCCCTCTCCACCCACACGTGTGCAGTTACATAACTCACCTTCTGCTACATAACTACTCACCTACCCCTCTCCACCCACACGTATAGTTCCATAACTCACCTTCTGCTACATAACTACTCACCAATCCCTCTCCACCCACACGTGTGCAGTTACATAACTCACCTTCTGCTGCATACCTACTCACCTGTCCCTCTCCACCCACACGTATGCAGAGTTACATAACTCACCTTCTGCTGCATAACTACTCACCAATCCCTCTCCACCCACACGTATGCAGTTACATAACTCACCTTCTGCTGCATAACTACTCACCAATCCCTCTCCACCCACACGTATGCAGAGTTACATAACTCACATTCTGCTGCATAACTACTCACCAATCCCTCTCCACCCAAACGTATGCAGTTACATAACTCACCTTCTGCCGCATAACTACTCACCTACCCCTCTCCACCCAAACGTATGCAGTTACATAACTCACCTTCTGCTGCATAACTACTCACCTACCTCTCTCCACCCACACGTATGCAGTTACATAACTCACCTTCTGCCGCATAACTACTCACCTACCCCTCTCCACCCACACGTATACAGTTACATAACTCACCTTCTGCTGCATAACTACTCACCTACCTCTCTCGACCCACACGTATGCAGAGTTAACATAACTCACCTTCTGCTGCATAACTACTCACCTACCCCTCTCCACCCACACGTATGCAGAGTTACATAACTCACCTTCTGCTACATAACTACTCACCTACCCCTCTCCATTACATAACTCAGTTTCTGCTGCATAACTACCCACCTGTGCCTCCCCACCCACATGTATGCAGTTACTTAACTCACTTTGTGCTACATAATCACTCACCTACGCTCTCCACCCACACGTATGCAGTTACATAACTCACCTTCTGCTGCATAACTACTCCCCTACCTTCTCCACCCACACTTGTGCAGTCACATAACTCACCTTCTGCTGCATAACTACTCACCTACCCCTCCCCACCCACACGTATGCAGAGTTAACATAACTCACCTTCTGCTGCATAACTACTCACCTACCCCTCCCCACCCACACGTATGCAGAGTTACATAACTCACCTTCTGCTGCATAACTACTCACCTACCCCTCTCCACCCACATGTATGCAGTTACATAACTCACCTTCTGCAGCATAACTACTCAGCTACCCCTCTCCACCCACATGTATGCAGTTACATAACTCACCTTCTGCAGCATAACTACTCACCTACCCCTCTCCACCCACACCTATGTAGTTATATAACTCACCTTCTGCAGCATAACTACTCACCTACCCCTCTCCACCCACACGTGTGCAGCTACATAACTCACCTTCTGCAGCATAACTACTCACCTACCCCTCTCCACCCACACGTGTGCAGAGTAACATAACTCACATTCTGCTGCATAACTACTCACCTACCCCTCTCCACCCACACATATGCAGTTACATAACTCACCTTCTGCTACATAACTATTCACCTACCCCTCCCCACCCACACGTATGCAGTTACATAACTCACCTTCTGCTGCACAGTTACATAACTCACCTTCTGCTGCATAACTACTCACCTACCCCTCTCCACCCACACGTATGCAGAATTACGTAACACCTTCTGATGCATAACCACTCACTGACCCATCTCCACCCACATGTGTGTACAGGGAGTGCAGAATTATTAGGCAAGTTGTATTTTTGAGGATTAATTTTATTATTGAACAACAACCATGTTCTCAATGAACCCAAAAAACTCATTAATATCAAAGCTGAATATTTTTGGAAGTAGTTTTTAGTTTGTTTTTAGTTTTAGCTATGTTAGGGGGATATCTGTGTGTGCAGGTGACTATCACTGTGCATAATTATTAGGCAACTTAACAAAAAAAAATATAAATACCCATTTCAATTATTTATTATTACCAGTGAAACCAATATAACATCTCAACATTCACAAATATACATTTCTGACATTCAAAAACAAAACAAAAACAAATCAGTGACCAATATAGCCACCTTTCTTTGCAAGGACACTCAAAAGCCTGCCATCCATGGATTCTGTCAGTGTTTTGATCTGTTCACCATCAACATTGCGTGCAGCAGCAACCACAGCCTCCCAGACACTGTTCAGAGAGGTGTACTGTTTTCCCTCCTTGTAAATCTCACATTTGATGATGGTCCACAGGTTCTCAATGGGGTTCAGATCAGGTGAACAAGGAGGCCATGTCATTAGATTTCCTTCTTTTATACCCTTTCTTGCCAGCCACGCTGTGGAGTACTTGGACGCGTGTGATGGAGCATTGTCCTGCATGAAAATCATGTTTTTCTTGAAGGATGCAGACTTCTTCCTGTACCACTGCTTGAAGAAGGTGTCTTCCAGGAACTGGCAGTAGGACTGGGAGTTGAGCTTGACTCCATCCTCAACCCGAAAAGGCCCCACAAGCTCATCTATGATGATACCAGCCCAAACCAGTACTCCACCTCCACCTTGCTGGCGTCTGAGTCGGACTGGAGCTCTCTGCCCTTTACCAATCCAGCCACGGGCCCATCCATCTGGCCCATAAAGACTCACTCTCATTTCATCAGTCCATAAAACCTTAGAAAAATCAGTCTTGAGATATTTCTTGGCCCAGTCTTGATGTTTCAGCTTGTGTGTCTTGTTCAGTGGTGGTCGTCTTTCAGCCTTTCTTACCTTGGCCATGTCTCTGAGTATTGCACACCTTGTGCTTTTGGGCACTCCAGTGATGTTGCAGCTCTGAAATATGGCCAAACTGGTGGCAAGTGGCATCGTAGCAGCTGCACGCTTGACTTTTCTCAGTTCATGGGCAGTTATTTTGCGCCTTGGTTTTTCCACACGCTTCTTGCGACCCTGTTGACTATTTTGAATGAAACGCTTGATTGTTCGATGATCACGCTTCAGAAGCTTTGCAATTTTAAGAGTGCTGCATCCCTCTGCAAGATATCTCACTATTTTTTACATTTCTGAGCCTGTCAAGTCCTTCTTTTGACCCATTTTGCCAAAGGAAAGGAAGTTGCCTAATAATTATGCACACCTGATATAGGGTGTTGATGTCATTAGACCACACCCCTTCTCATTACAGAGATGCACATCACCTAATATGCTTAATTGGTAGTAGGCTTTCGAGCCTATACAGCTTGGAGTAAGACAACATGCATAAAGAGGATGATGTGGTCAAAATACTCATTTGCCTAATAATTCTGCACTCCCTGTAGTTACATAACTCACCTTCTGCTGCATAACTACTCACCTATCCCTCTCCACCCACATGTGAGCAGTTACATACCTCACCTTCTGCTGCATAACTACTCACTTATCCTTCTCCACCCACATGAATGCAGAGTTACATAACTCACCTTCTCCTGCATAACTACTCACCTACCCCTCTCTACCCACACATATGCAGAGCTACATAACTCACCTTCTGCAACAGAACTACTCACCTACCCCTCTCCACACACATATGCAGAGTTACAAAACTCACCTTCTGCAGCATAACTACTCACCTACCCCTCTCCACCCACACGTGTGCAGTTACATAACTCACCTTCTGCTGCATAACCACTCACCTGTCCCTCCCCACCCACACGTATGCAGTTACATAACTCACCTTCTGCTGCATAACTACTCACCTACCCCTCTCCACCCACACATATGCAGTTACATAACTCACCTTCTGCTGCATAACTACTCACCTACCCCTCTCCACCCACACGTATGCAGTTACATAACTCACCTTCTGCTGCATAACTACTCACCTACCCCTCTCCACCCACACATATGCAGTTACATAACTCACCTTCTGCTGCATACCTACTCACCTACCCCTCTCCACCCACACATATGCAGTTACGCAACTCACCTTCTGCTGCATAACTACTCACCTACCCCTCTCCACCCACACGTATGCAGTTACATAACTCACCTTCTGCTGCATAACTACTAACCTACCCCTCTACACCCACACATATGCAGTTACATAACTCACCTTCTGCTGCATAACTACTCACCTACCCCTCTCCACCCACACGTATGCAGTTACATAACTCACCGTCTGCTGCATAACTACTCACCTACCCCTCTCCACCCACACATATGCAGTTACATAACTCACCTTCTGCTGCATACCTACTCACCTACCCCTCTCCACCCACACATATGCAGTTACGCAACTCACCTTCTGCTGCATAACTACTCACCTACCCCTCTCCACCCACACGTATGCAGTTACATAACTCACCTTCTGCTGCATAAATACTCACCTACCCCTCTCCACCCACACCTATGCAGAGTTACATAACTCACGTTCTGCTGCATAACTACTCACCTACCCCTCTCCACCCACACATGTGCAGTTACATAAGTCACCTTCTGCTGCATACCTACTCATCTACCCTCTCCACCCACACGTGTGGAGAGTTACATAACTCACCTTCTGCTGCATAACTACTCACCTACCCCTCTCCACCCACACGTATGCAGTTACATAACTCACCTTCTGCTGCATAAGTACTCACCTACCCCTCTCCACCCACACGTATGCAGTTACATAACTCACCTTCTGCTGCATAAGTACTCACCAACCCTCTCCACCCACATGTATGCAGAGTTACACAACTCACCTTCTGCTGCATAACTACTCACCTACCACTCTCCACCCACACGTATGCAGTTACATAAGTCACCTTCTGCTGCATAACTACTCACCTACCCCTCTCCACCCACACGTGTGCAGTTACATAACTCACCTTCTGCTGCATAACTACTCACCTACCCCTCTCCACCCACACGTGTGCAGTTACATAACTCACCTTCTGCTGCATAACCACTCACCTGTCCCTCCCCACCCACACGTATGCAGTTACATAACTCACCTTCTGCTGCATAACTACTCACCTACCCCTCTCCACCTACACATATGCAGTTACATAACTCACCTTCTGCTGCATAACTACTCACCTACCCCTCTCCACCCACACGTATGCAGTTACATAACTCACCTTCTGCTGCATAACTACTCACCTACCCCTCTCCACTCACACATATGCAGTTACATAACTCACCTTCTGCTGCATACCTACTCACCTACCCCTCTCCACCCACACATATGCAGTTACGCAACTCACCTTCTGCTGCATAACTACTCACCTACCCCTCTCCACCCACACGTATGCAGTTACATAACTCACCTTCTGCTGCATAACTACTAACCTACCCCTCTCCACCCACACATATGCAGTTACATAACTCACCTTCTGCTGCATAACTACTCACCTACCCCTCTCCACCCACACGTATGCAGTTACATAACTCACCTTCTGCTGCATAACTACTCACCTACCCCTCTCCACCCACACATATGCAGTTACATAACTCACCTTCTGCTGCATACCTACTCACCTACCCCTCTCCACCCACACATATGCAGTTACGCAACTCACCTTCTGCTGCATAACTACTCACCTACCCCTCTCCACCCACACGTATGCAGTTACATAACTCACCTTCTGCTGCATAAATACTCACCTACCCCTCTCCACCCACACCTATGCAGAGTTACATAACTCACGTTCTGCTGCATAACTACTCACCTACCCCTCTCCACCCACACATGTGCAGTTACATAAGTCACCTTCTGCTGCATACCTACTCATCTACCCTCTCCACCCACACGTGTGGAGAGTTACATAACTCACCTTCTGCTGCATAACTACTCACCTACCCCTCTCCACCCACACGTATGCAGTTACATAACTCACCTTCTGCTGCATAAGTACTCACCTACCCCTCTCCACCCACACGTATGCAGTTACATAACTCACCTTCTGCTGCATAAGTACTCACCAACCCTCTCCACCCACATGTATGCAGAGTTACACAACTCACCTTCTGCTGCATAACTACTCACCTACCACTCTCCACCCACACGTATGCAGTTACATAAGTCACCTTCTGCTGCATAACTACTCACCTACCCCTCTCCACCCACACGTGTGCAGTTACATAACTCACCTTCTGCTGCATAACTACTCACCTATCCCTCTCCACCCACACGTATGCAGAGTTAACATAACTCACCTTCTGCTGCATAACTACTCACCTACCCCTCCCCACCCACACGTATGCAGAGTTAACATAACTCACCTTCTGCTGCATAACTACTCACCTACCCCTCCCCACCCACACGTATGCAGAGTTACATAACTCACCTTCTGCTGCATAACTACTCACCTACCCCTCTCCACCCACATGTATGCAGTTACATAACTCACCTTCTGCAGCATAACTACTCAGCTACCCCTCTCCACCCACATGTATGCAGTTACATAACTCACCTTCTGCAGCATAACTACTCACCTACCCCTCTCCACCCACACCTATGTAGTTACATAACTCACCTTCTGCAGCATAACTACTCACCTACCCCTCTCCACCCACACGTGTGCAGCTACATAACTCACCTTCTGCAGCATAACTACTCACCTACCCCTCTCCACCCACACGTGTGCAGAGTAACATAACTCACATTCTGCTGCATAACTACTCACCTACCCCTCTCCACCCACACATATGCAGTTACATAACTCACCTTCTGCTACATAACTATTCACCTACCCCTCCCCACCCACACGTATGCAGTTACATAACTCACCTTCTGCTGCACAGTTACATAACTCACCTTCTGCTGCATAACTACTCACCTACCCCTCTCCACCCACACGTATGCAGAATTACGTAACACCTTCTGATGCATAACCACTCACTGACCCATCTCCACCCACATGTGTGTACAGGGAGTGCAGAATTATTAGGCAAGTTGTATTTTTGAGGATTAATTTTATTATTGAACAACAACCATGTTCTCAATGAACCCAAAAAACTCATTAATATCAAAGCTGAATATTTTTGGAAGTAGTTTTTAGTTTGTTTTTAGTTTTAGCTATGTTAGGGGGATATCTGTGTGTGCAGGTGACTATCACTGTGCATAATTATTAGGCAACTTAACAAAAAAAAATATATACCCATTTCAATTATTTATTATTACCAGTGAAACCAATATAACATCTCAACATTCACAAATATACATTTCTGACATTCAAAAACAAAACAAAAACAAATCAGTGACCAATATAGCCACCTTTCTTTGCAAGGACACTCAAAAGCCTGCCATCCATGGATTCTGTCAGTGTTTTGATCTGTTCACCATCAACATTGCGTGCAGCAGCAACCACAGCCTCCCAGACACTGTTCAGAGAGGTGTACTGTTTTCCCTCCTTGTAAATCTCACATTTGATGATGGTCCACAGGTTCTCAATGGGGTTCAGATCAGGTGAACAAGGAGGCCATGTCATTAGATTTCCTTCTTTTATACCCTTTCTTGCCAGCCACGCTGTGGAGTACTTGGACGCGTGTGATGGAGCATTGTCCTGCATGAAAATCATGTTTTTCTTGAAGGATGCAGACTTCTTCCTGTACCACTGCTTGAAGAAGGTGTCTTCCAGGAACTGGCAGTAGGACTGGGAGTTGAGCTTGACTCCATCCTCAACCCGAAAAGGCCCCACAAGCTCATCTATGATGATACCAGCCCAAACCAGTACTCCACCTCCACCTTGCTGGCGTCTGAGTCGGACTGGAGCTCTCTGCCCTTTACCAATCCAGCCACGGGCCCATCCATCTGGCCCATAAAGACTCACTCTCATTTCATCAGTCCATAAAACCTTAGAAAAATCAGTCTTGAGATATTTCTTGGCCCAGTCTTGATGTTTCAGCTTGTGTGTCTTGTTCAGTGGTGGTCGTCTTTCAGCCTTTCTTACCTTGGCCATGTCTCTGAGTATTGCACACCTTGTGCTTTTGGGCACTCCAGTGATGTTGCAGCTCTGAAATATGGCCAAACTGGTGGCAAGTGGCATCGTAGCAGCTGCACGCTTGACTTTTCTCAGTTCATGGGCAGTTATTTTGCGCCTTGGTTTTTCCACACGCTTCTTGCGACCCTGTTGACTATTTTGAATGAAACGCTTGATTGTTCGATGATCACGCTTCAGAAGCTTTGCAATTTTAAGAGTGCTGCATCCCTCTGCAAGATATCTCACTATTTTTTACTTTTCTGAGCCTGTCAAGTCCTTCTTTTGACCCATTTTGCCAAAGGAAAGGAAGTTGCCTAATAATTATGCACACCTGATATAGGGTGTTGATGTCATTAGACCACACCCCTTCTCATTACAGAGATGCACATCACCTAATATGCTTAATTGGTAGTAGGCTTTCGAGCCTATACAGCTTGGAGTAAGACAACATGCATAAAGAGGATGATGTGGTCAAAATACTCATTTGCCTAATAATTCTGCACTCCCTGTAGTTACATAACTCACCTTCTGCTGCATAACTACTCACCTATCCCTCTCCACCCACATGTGAGCAGTTACATACCTCACCTTCTGCTGCATAACTACTCACTTACCCTTCTCCACCCACATGAATGCAGAGTTACATAACTCACCTTCTCCTGCATAACTACTCACCTACCCCTCTCTACCCACACAGATGCAGAGCTACATAACTCACCTTCTGCAACAGAACTACTCACCTACCCCTCTCCACACACACATATGCAGAGTTACAAAACTCACCTTCTGCAGCATAACTACTCACCTACCCCTCTCCACCCACACGTGTGCAGTTACATAACTCACCTTCTGCTGCATAACCACTCACCTGTCCCTCCCCACCCACACGTATGCAGTTACATAACTCACCTTCTGCTGCATAACTACTCACCTACCCCTCTCCACCCACACATATGCAGTTACATAACTCACCTTCTGCTGCATAACTACTCACCTACCCCTCTCCACCCACACGTATGCAGTTACATAACTCACCTTCTGCTGCATAACTACTCACCTACCCCTCTCCACCCACACATATGCAGTTACATAACTCACCTTCTGCTGCATACCTACTCACCTACCCCTCTCCACCCACACATATGCAGTTACGCAACTCACCTTCTGCTGCATAACTACTCACCTACCCCTCTCCACCCACACGTATGCAGTTACATAACTCACCTTCTGCTGCATAAATACTCACCTACCCCTCTCCACCCACACCTATGCAGAGTTACATAACTCACGTTCTGCTGCATAACTACTCACCTACCCCTCTCCACCCACACATGTGCAGTTACATAAGTCACCTTCTGCTGCATACCTACTCATCTACCCTCTCCACCCACACGTGTGGAGAGTTACATAACTCACCTTCTGCTGCATAACTACTCACCTACCCCTCTCCACCCACACGTATGCAGTTACATAACTCACCTTCTGCTGCATAAGTACTCACCTACCCCTCTCCACCCACACGTATGCAGTTACATAACTCACCTTCTGCTGCATAAGTACTCACCAACCCTCTCCACCCACATGTATGCAGAGTTACACAACTCACCTTCTGCTGCATAACTACTCACCTACCACTCTCCACCCACACGTATGCAGTTACATAAGTCACCTTCTGCTGCATAACTACTCACCTACCCCTCTCCACCCACACGTGTGCAGTTACATAACTCACCTTCTGCTGCATAACTACTCACCTACCCCTCTCCACCCACACGTGTGCAGTTACATAACTCACCTTTTGCTGCATAACTACTCACCTACCCCTCTCCACCCACACGTGTGCAGTGACATAACTCACCTTCTGCTGCATACCTACTCACCTACCCCTCTGCACCCACACGTATGCAGAGTTACATAACTCACCTTCTGCCGCAGAACTACTCACCAATCCCTCTCCACCCACACGTGTGCAGTTACATAACTCACCTTCTGCTACATAACTACTCACCTACCCCTCTCCACCCACACGTATAGTTCCATAACTCACCTTCTGCTACATAACTACTCACCAATCCCTCTCCACCCACACGTGTGCAGTTACATAACTCACCTTCTGCTGCATACCTACTCACCTGTCCCTTTCCACCCACACGTATGCAGAGTTACATAACTCACCTTCTGCTGCATAACTACTCACCAATCCCTCTCCACCCACACGTATGCAGTTACATAACTCACCTTCTGCTGCATAACTACTCACCAATCCCTCTCCACCCACACGTATGCAGAGTTACATAACTCACATTCTGCTGCATAACTACTCACCAATCCCTCTCCACCCAAACGTATGCAGTTACATAACTCACCTTCTGCCGCATAACTACTCACCTACCCCTCTCCACCCAAACGTATGCAGTTACATAACTCACCTTCTGCTGCATAACTACTCACCTACCCCTCTCCACCCACACGTATGCAGTTACATAACTCACCTTCTGCCGCATAACTACTCACCTACCCCTCTCCACCCACACGTATGCAGTTACATAACTCACCTTCTGCTGCATAACTACTCACCTACCTCTCTCGACCCACACGTATGCAGAGTTAACATAACTCACCTTCTGCTGCATAACTACTCACCTACCCCTCTCCACCCACACGTATGCAGAGTTACATAACTCACCTTCTGCTACATAACTACTCACCTACCCCTCTCCATTACATAACTCAGTTTCTGCTGCATAACTACTCACCTGTGCCTCCCCACCCACATGTATGCAGTTACTTAACTCACTTTGTGCTACATAATCACTCACCTACGCTCTCCACCCACACGTATGCAGTTACATAACTCACCTTCTGCTGCATAACTACTCCCCTACCTTCTCCACCCACACTTGTGCAGTCACATAACTCTCCTTCTGCTGCATAACTACTCACCTATCCCTCTCCACCCACATGTGTGCAGAGTTACAAACTCACCTTCTGCTGCATAACTACTCACCTACCCCTCTCCACCCACACGTATGCAGTTACATAACTCACCTTCTGCCGCATAACTACTCACCTACCCCTCTTCACCCACACGTATGCCGTTACATAACTTACCTTCTGCAGCATAACTACTCACCTACGCTCTCCACCCACACGTATGCAGTTACATAACTCACTTTCTGCTGCATAACTACTCACCTACCCCTCTCCTCCCACACGTATGCAGTTACATAACTCACCTTCTGCTGCATAACTACTCACCTACCCCTGTCCACCCACACGTATGCAAAGTTACATAACTCACCTTGTGCTGCATAACTACTCACCTACCCCTCTCCACCCACACGTGTGCAGTTACATAACTCACCTTCTGCTGCATAACTACTCACCTACCCCTCTCCACCCACACGTATGCAGTTACATAACTCACCTTCTGCTGCATAACTACTCACCTATCCCTTTCCACCCACACGTATGCAGTTACATAACTCACCTTCAGCTGCATAACTACTCACCTACCCCTCTCCACCCACACGTATAGTTACATAACTCACCTTCTGCTGCATAACTACTCAACTACCCCTCTCCAACCACACGTATGCAGAGTTACATAACTCACCTTCTGCTGCATAACTACTCACCTACCCCTCTCCACCCACACGTGTGCAGTTACATAACTCACCTTCCGCTGCATAACTACTCACCTACCCCTCTCCACCCACACGTGTGCAGAGTTACATAACTCACCTTCTGCTGCATAACTACTCACCTACCCCTCTCCACCCACACATATGCAGAGTTACATAACTCACCTTCTGCTGCATAACTACTCACCTATCCCTCTCCACCCACACGTATGCAGTTACATAACTCACCTTCCGCTGCATAACTACTCACCTACCCCTCTCCACCCACACGTGTGCAGAGTTACATAACTCACCTTCCGCTGCATAACTACTCACCTACCCCTCTCCACCCACACGTGTGCAGGGTTACATAACTCACCTTCTGCTGCATAACTACTCACCTACCCCTCTCCACCCACACGTATGCAGTTACATAACTCACCTTCTGCAGCATAACTACTCACCTACCCCTCTCCACCCACACGTATGCAGTTACATAACTCACCTTCTGCTGCATAACCACTCACCAATCCCTCTCAACCCACACGTGTGCAGCTACATAACTCACCTTCTGCTGCATAACAACTCACCTATCCCTCTCCACCCACACGTGTGCAGAGTTACAAACTCACCTTCTGCAGCATAACTACTCACCTATCCCTCTCCACCCACACGTATGCAGAGTTAACATAACTCACCTTCTGCTGCATAACTACTCACCTACCCCTCCCCACCCACACGTATGCAGAGTTAACATAACTCACCTTCTGCTGCATAACTACTCACCTACCCCTCCCCACCCACACGTATGCAGTTACATAACTAACCTTCTGTTGCATAACTACTCACCTACCCCTCTCCACCCACACTTATGCAGAGTTACATAACTCACCTTCTGCTGCATAACTACTCACCTACCCCTCTCCACCCACATGTATGCAGTTACATAACTCACCTTCTGCAGCATAACTACTCACCTACCC
Organism: Pleurodeles waltl; assembly: GCF_031143425.1. Classification (NCBI taxonomy): domain Eukaryota; kingdom Metazoa; phylum Chordata; class Amphibia; order Caudata; family Salamandridae; genus Pleurodeles; species Pleurodeles waltl. Next base: position 12,460,460 of record NC_090445.1, read on the forward strand.
CTCTCCACCCACACGTATAGTTACATAACTCACCTTCTGCTGCATAACTACTCAACTACCCCTCTCCACCCACACGTATGCAGAGTTACATAACTCACCTTCTGCTGCATAACTACTCACCTACCCCTCTCCACCCACACATGTGCAGAGTTACATAACTCACCTTCTGCTGCATAACTACTCACCTACCCCTCTCCACCCACACATATACAGAGTTACATAACTCACCTTCTGCTGCATAACTACTCACCTACCCCTCTCCACCCACACGTATGCAGAGTTACATAACTCACCTTCTGCTGCATAACTACTCACCTACCCCTCTCCACCCACACGTATGCAGTTACATAACTCACCTTCTGCAGCATAACTACTCACCTACCCCTCTCCACCCACACGTATGCAGTTACATAACTCACCTTCTGCTGCATAACCACTCACCAATCCCTCTCAACCCACACGTGTGCAGCTACATAACTCACCTTCTGCTGCATAACTACTCACCTATCCCTCTCCACCCACACATGTGCAGAGTTACAAACTCACCTTCTGCAGCATAACTACTCACCTATCCCTCTCCACCCACACGTATGCAGAGTTAACATAACTCACCTTCTGCTGCATAACTACTCACCTACCCCTCCCCACCCACACGTATGCAGTTACATAACTAACCTTCTGCTGCATAACTACTCACCTACCCCTCTCCACCCACACGTATGCAGTTACATAACTCACCTTCTGCTGCATACCTACTCACCTACCCCTCTCCACCCACACGTATGCAGTTACATAACTCACCTTCTGCTGCATAACTACTCACCTACCCCTCTCCACCCACATGTATGCAGTTACATAACTCACCTTCTGCAGCATAACTACTCACCTACCCCTCTCCACCCACACCTATGTAGTTACATAACTCACCTTCTGCAGCATAACTACTCACCTACCCCTCTCCACCCACACGTGTGCAGCTACATAACTCACCTTCTGCAGCATAACTACTCACCTACCCCTCTCCACCCACACGTGTGCAGAGTAACATAACTCACCTTCTGCTGCATAACTACTCACCTACCCCTCTCCACCCACACCTATGTAGTTACATAACTCACCTTCTGCTGCATAACTACTCACCTACCCCTCTCCACCCACACCTATGTAGTTACATAACTCACCTTCTGCAGCATAACTACTCAACTACCCCTCTCCACCCACACGTATGCAGAGTTACATAACTCACCTTCTGCTGCATAACTACTCACCTACCCCTCTCCACCCACACGTGTGCAGAGTTACATAACTCACCTTCTGCTGCATAACTACTCACCTACCCCTCTCCACCCACACATATGCAGAGTTACATAACGCACCTTCTGCTGCATAACTACTCACCTACCCCTCTCCACCCACACGTATGCAGAGTTACATAACTCACCTTCTGCTGCATAACTACTCACCTACCCCTCTCCACCCACACGTATGCAGTTACTTAACTCACCTTCTGCAGCATAACTACTCACCTACCCCTCTCCACCCACACGTATGCAGTTACATAACTCACCTTCTGCTGCATAACCACTCACCAATCCCTCTCAACCCACACGTGTGCAGCTACATAACTCACCTTCTGCTGCATAACTACTCACCTATCCCTCTCCACCCACACGTGTGCAGAGTTACAAACTCACCTTCTGCAGCATAACTACTCACCTATCCCTCTCCACCCACACGTATGCAAAGTTAACATAACTCACCTTCTGCTGCATAACTACTCACCTACCCCTCCCCACCCACACGTATGCAGTTACATAACTAACCTTCTGCTGCATAACTACTCACCTACCCCTCTCCACCCACACGTATGCAGAGTTACATAACTCACCTTCTGCTGCATAACTACTCACCTACCCCTCTCCACCCACATGTATGCAGTTACATTACTCACCTTCTGCAGCATAACTACTCACCTACCCCTCCCCACCCACACGTATGCAGTTACATAACTAACCTTCTGCTGCATAACTACTCACCTACCCCTCTCCACCCACACGTATGCAGAGTTACATAACTCACCTTCTGCTGCATAACTACTCACCTACCCCTCTCCACCCACATGTATGCAGTTACATAACTCACCTTCTGCAGCATAACTACTCACCTACCCCTCTCCACCCACACCTATGTAGTTACATAACTCACCTTCTGCAGCATAACTACTCACCTACCCCTCTCCACCCACACGTGTGCAGCTACATAACTCACCTTCTGCAGCATAACTACTCACCTACCCCTCTCCACCCACACGTGTGCAGTTACACAACTCACCTTCTGCTGCATAACTACTCACCTACCCCTCTCCACCCACACCTATGTAGTTACATAACTCACCTTCTGCTGCATAACTACTCACCTACCCCTCTCCACCCACACCTATGTAGTTACATAACTCACCTTCTGCAGCATAACTACTCAACTACCCCTCTCCACCCACACGTATGCAGAGTTACATAACTCACCTTCTGCTGCATAACTACTCACCTACCCCTCTCCACCCACACGTGTGCAGAGTTACATAACTCACCTTCTGCTGCATAACTACTCACCTACCCCTCTCCACCCACACGTATGCAGAGTTACATAACTCACCTTCTGCTGCATAACTACTCACCTACCCCTCTCCACCCACACGTATGCAGAGTTACATAACTCACCTTCTGCTGCATAACTACTCACCTACCCCTCTCCACCCACACGTATGCAGTTACATAACTCACCTTCTGCAGCATAACTACTCACCTACCCCTCTCCACCCACACGTATGCAGTTACATAACTCACCTTCTGCAGCATAACCACTCACCAATCCCTCTCAACCCACACGTGTGCAGCTACATAACTCACCTTCTGCTGCATAACTACTCACCTATCCCTCTCCACCCACACGTGTGCAGAGTTACAAACTCACCTTCTGCAGCATAACTACTCACCTATCCCTCTCCACCCACACGTATGCAAAGTTAACATAACTCACCTTCTGCTGCATAACTACTCACCTACCCCTCCCCACCCACACGTATGCAGTTACATAACTAACCTTCTGCTGCATAACTACTCACCTACCCCTCTCCACCCACACGTATGCAGAGTTACATAACTCACCTTCTGCTGCATAACTACTCACCTACCCCTCTCCACCCACATGTATGCAGTTACATTACTCACCTTCTGCAGCATAACTACTCACCTACCCCTCCCCACCCACACGTATGCAGTTACATAACTAACCTTCTGCTGCATAACTACTCACCTACCCCTCTCCACCCACACGTATGCAGAGTTACATAACTCACCTTCTGCTGCATAACTACTCACCTACCCCTCTCCACCCACATGTATGCAGTTACATAACTCACCTTCTGCAGCATAACTACTCACCTACCCCTCTCCACCCACACCTATGTAGTTACATAACTCACCTTCTGCAGCATAACTACTCACCTACCCCTCTCCACCCACACGTGTGCAGCTACATAACTCACCTTCTGCAGCATAACTACTCACCTACCCCTCTCCACCCACACGTGTGCAGTTACACAACTCACCTTCTGCTGCATAACTACTCACCTACCCCTCTCCACCCACACCTATGTAGTTACATAACTCACCTTCTGCTGCATAACTACTCACCTACCCCTCTCCACCCACACCTATGTAGTTACATAACTCACCTTCTGCAGCATAACTACTCAACTACCCCTCTCCACCCACACGTATGCAGAGTTACATAACTCACCTTCTGCTGCATAACTACTCACCTACCCCTCTCCACCCACACGTGTGCAGAGTTACATAACTCACCTTCTGCTGCATAACTACTCACCTACCCCTCTCCACCCACACGTATGCAGAGTTACATAACTCACCTTCTGCTGCATAACTACTCACCTACCCCTCTCCACCCACACGTATGCAGAGTTACATAACTCACCTTCTGCTGCATAACTACTCACCTACCCCTCTCCACCCACACGTATGCAGTTACATAACTCACCTTCTGCAGCATAACTACTCACCTACCCCTCTCCACCCACACGTATGCAGTTACATAACTCACCTTCTGCAGCATAACCACTCACCAATCCCTCTCAACCCACACGTGTGCAGCTACATAACTCACCTTCTGCTGCATAACTACTCACCTATCCCTCTCCACCCACACGTGTGCAGAGTTACAAACTCACCTTCTGCAGCATAACTACTCACCTATCCCTCTCCACCCACACGTATGCAGAGTTAACATAACTCACCTTCTGCTGCATAACTACTCACCTACCCCTCCCCACCCACACGTATGCAGTTACATAACTAACCTTCTGCTGCATAACTACTCACCTACCCCTCTCCACCCACACGTATGCAGAGTTACATAACTCACCTTCTGCTGCATAACTACTCACCTACCCCTCTCCACCCACATGTATGCAGTTACATAACTCACCTTCTGCAGCATAACTACTCACCTACCCCTCTCCACCCACACCTATGTAGTTACATAACTCACCTTCTGCAGCATAACTACTCACCTACCCCTCTCCACCCACACGTGTGCAGCTACATAACTCACCTTCTGCAGCATAACTACTCACCTACCCCTCTCCACCCACACGTGTGCAGTTACATAACTCACCTTCTGCTGCATAACTACTCACCTACCCCTCTCCACCCACACCTATGTAGTTACATAACTCACCTTCTGCTGCATAACTACTCACCTACCCCTCTCCACCCACACCTATGTAGTTACATAACTCACCTTCTGCAGCATAACTACTCACCTACCCCTCTCCACCCACACGTGTGCAGCTACATAACTCACCTTCTGCTGCATAACTACTCACCTACCCCTCTCCACCCACACGTGTGCAGTTACATAACTCACCTTCTGCTGCATAACCACTCACCTGTCCCTCTCCACCCACACGTATGCAGTTACATAACTCACCTTCTGCCGCATAACTACTCACCTACCTCTCTCGACCCACACGTATGCAGAGTTAACATAACTCACCTTCTGCCGCATAACTACTCACCTACCCCTCTCCACCCACACGTATGCAGTTACATAACACACCTTCTGCAGCATAACTACTCACCAATCCCTCTCCACCCACACGTATGCAGTTACATAACACACCTTCTGCTGCATACCTACTCACCTACCCCTCTCCACCCACACGTATGCAGTTACATAACACACCTTCTGCAGCATAACTACTCACCTACCCCTCTCCACCCACACGTATGCAGTTACATAACTCACCTTCTGCTGCATAACTACTCACCTACCCCTCTCCACCCACACGTATGCAGTTACTTAACTCACTTTGTGCTACATAATCACTCACCTACCCCACATGCATGTAGAGTTACTAAGCTCCCCTATTCTTCTCAATAGATATGCATGCAGAGGGCCACAATGTACATAGTTCACTTTCCGCCACATACCCACTCACCTACCCCTCTCCATCCACATGTATGCAAAGGGCCACAGGTTATGTGGCTAGCTTTCCTCCCCCATCTAATCAGCCACCCCTCTTCACCCTTGTGCATGCAGAGAGCCCCAAGTCACAGCACTCACCTTCACAAAACAGAACCTGATGAAGTTTTCAAAATGCTTCTTGTGATCTGGTGCATAGAAGGCAGACACAGGGATTGCAGCTAGATGCTGGGGGAGAAGAGACAAAGTTACACCAGCTTCTGAAGCGCCTTCTTTCGCTAGGCGGTCTGATCTAGTTGTGCGTTAGTCTGTACCCCTCCACATACTTTATATCCCCAGCCCCGCTCCCTTCTTCCAGCACCACTGGGACCCTACAGTCTTCCCTCTTCTACTTTCAGTCTTCACTATCGTTTAGGCTTCATTTAACGCTTACAGTCTCTCTACACTGCTGCACCCTGACTCCTCACCTTATCTAATGTTTTTCTGATTCTTCAGAATCCCTCTTTCCACCATAGTCGTTCTGCTCCCCAAGACCCGGTGCACCCCGCTGTTGCCTACAGTCGTGGCTCTCTTGCCTCTCCTCTCCATGTCTGTTGCTGGTTTTTATTTTCTTTACTTTTGCAATTTAACATAGCGCCGACATGGCCCGAAGCCATCCGAGCGCTTTACAACAATGGCAGGATACATGCGAGTTCCAGTTCCAGTAATTAAACTTGGACGTTTACATCAGTAGATACGAGCAGGAGTTACCACGAGACAATTACAGCAGCTGGTCCAAGGACGTACACAGTTAAAGCATCGATTTAGATGGTGGGGTCCCATAACAAAGACAGTCCAGATCCTGGTGGACAGAGTACTCAAGTCTGGTTGAGGGTGATTGTAAGGAAATGCCTCCTTGGCATGGTTGCCCCCTGACTTTTTGCCTTTGCTGATGCTATGTTTACAATTGAAAGTGTGCTGAGGCCTGCTAACCAGGCCCCAGCACCAGTGTTCTTTCCCTAACCTGTACTTTTGTATCCACAATTGGCAGACCCTGGCATCCAGATAAGTCCCTTGTAACTGGTACTTCTAGTACCAAGGGCCCTGATGCCAAGGAAGGTCTCTAAGGGCTGCAGCATGTCTTATGCCACCCTGGAGACCTCTCACTCAACACAGACACACTGCTTGCCAGCTTGTGTGTGCTAGTGAGGACAAAACGAGTAAGTCGACATGGCACTCCCCTCAGGGTGCCATGCCAGCCTCTCACTGCCTATGCAGTATAGGTAAGACACCCCTCTAGCAGGCCTTACAGCCCTAAGGCAGGGTGCACTATACCATAGGTGAGGGTACCAGTGCATGAGCATGGTACCCCTACAGTGTCTAAACAAAACCTTAAGACATTGTAAGTGCAGGGTAGCCATAAGAGTATATGGTCTGGGAGTCTGTCAAACACGAACTCCACAGCACCATAATGGCTACACTGAAAACTGGGAAGTTTGGTATCAAACTTCTCAGCACAATAAATGCACACTGATGCCAGTGTACATTTTATTGCAAAATACACCCCAGAGGGCACCTTAGAGGTGCCCCCTGAAACTTAACCGACTATCTGTGTAGGCTGACTAGTTCCAGCAGCCTGCCACACTAGAGACATGTTGCTGGCCCCATGGGGAGAGTGCCTTTGTCACTCTGAGGCCAGTAACAAAGCCTGCACTGGGTGGAGATGCTAACACCTCCCCCAGGCAGGAGCTGTAACACCTGGCGGTGAGCCTCAAAGGCTCACCCCTTTGTCACAGCACCGCAGGACACTCCAGCTAGTGGAGTTGCCCGCCCCCTCCGGCCCCGGCCCCCACTTTTGGCGGCAAGGCCGGAGAAAATAATGAGAATAACAAGGAGGAGTCACTGACCAGTCAGGACAGCCCCTAAGGTGTCCTGAGCTGAGGTGACTCTAACTTTTAGAAATCCTCCATCTTGCAGATGGAGGATTCCCCCAATAGGGTTAGGATTGTGACCCCCTCCCCTTGGGAGGAGGCACAAAGAGGGTGTACCCACCCTCAGGGCTAGTAGCCATTGGCTACTAACCCCCCAGACCTAAACACGCCCTTAAATTTAGTATTTAAGGGCTACCCTGAACCCTAGAAAATTAGATTCCTGCGACAACAAGAAGAAGGACTGCCCAGCTGAAAACCCCTGCAGAGGAAGACCAGAAGACACCAACTGCCTTGGCTCCAGAAACTCACCGGCCTGTCTCCTGCCTTCCAAAGAACTCTGCTCCAGCGACGCCTTCCAAAGGGACCAGCGACCTCTGAATCCTCTCAGGACTGACCTGCTTCGACGACGACCAGAAACTCCTGAGGACAGCGGACCTGCTCCAAAAAGACTGCAACTTTGTTTCAAGGAGCAGCTTTAAAGACCCCTGCAACTCCCCGCAAGAAGCGTGAGACTTGCAACACTGCACCCGGCGACCCCGACTCGGCTGGTGGAGAACCAACACCTTAGGGAGGACCCCCGGACTACTCTCCGACTGTGAGTACCAAAACCTGTCCCCCCTGAGCCCCCACAGCGCCGCCTGCAGAGGGAATCCCGAGGCTTCCCCTGACCGCGACTCTCTGAAACCTAAGTCCCGACGCCTGGAAAAGACCCTGCACCCGCAGCCCCCAGGACCTGAAGGACCGGACTTTCACTGGAGAAGTGACCCCCAGGAGTCCCTCTCCCTTGCCCAAGTGGAGGTTTCCCCGAGGAAGCCCCCCCTTGCCTGCCTGCAGCGCTGAAGAGATCCGTTGATCTCTCATAGACTAACATTGCAAACCCGACGCTTGTTTCTACACTGCACCCGGCCGCCCCCGCGCTGCTGAGGGTGAAATTTCTGTGTGGGCTTGTGTCCCCCCCGGTGCCCTACAAAACCCCCCCTGGTCTGCCCTCCGAAGACGCGGGTACTTACCTGCAAGCAGACCGGAACCGGGGCACCCCCTTCTCTCCATTATAGCCTATGCGTTTTGGGCACCCTTTTGAACTCTGCACCTGACCGGCCCTGAGCTGCTGGTGTGGTGACTTTGGGGTTGCTCTGAACCCCCAACGGTGGGCTACCTTGGACCAAGAACTGAACCCTGTAAGTGTCTTACTTACCTGGTAAAACTAACAAAAACTTACCTCCCCCAGGAACTGTGAAAATTGCACTGTGTCCACTTTTAAAGTAGCTATTTGTGAATAACTTGAAAAGTATACATGCAATTGAAATGATTCAAAGTTCCTAATGTACTTACCTGCAATACCTTTCAAACAAGATATTACATGTTAAATTTGAACCTGTGGTTCTTAAAATAAACTAAGAAAATATATTTTTCTATAACAAAACCTATTGGCTGGATTTGTCTCTGAGTGTGTGTACCTCATTTATTGTCTATGTGTATGTACAACAAATGCCTAACACTACTCCTTGGATAAGCCTACTGCTCGACCACACTACCACAAAATAGAGCATTAGTATTATCTATTTTTACCACTATTTTACCTCTAAGGGGAACCCTTGGACTCTGTGCATGCTATTCCTTACTTTGAAATAGCACATACAGAGCCAACTTCCTACATTGGTGGATCAGCGGTGGGGTACAAGACTTTGCATTTGCTGGACTACTCAGCCAATACCTGATCACACGACAAATTCCAAAATTGTCATTAGAAATTGATTTTTGCAATTTGAAAAGTTTTCTAAATTCTTAAAAGTCCTGCTAGGGCCTTGTGTTAGATCCTGTTTAGCATTTCTTTTAGAGTTTAAAAGTTTGTAAAAGTTTGAATTAGAACCTAGAACTAGTTGTAGATTCTTAAAAAGTATTCCAACTTTTAGAAGCAAAATGTCTAGCACAGATGTGACTGTGGTGGAACTCGACACCACACCTTACCTCCATCTACAGATGAGAGAGCTAAGGTCACTCTGTAAACTAAAGAAAATAACAATGGGCCCCAAACCTACCAAAATACAGCTCCAGGAGCTTTTGGCAGAGTTTGAAAAGGCCAACCCCTCTGAGGGTAGCAACTCAGAGGAAGAGGATAGTGACTTGGAGGGAAATTCCCCCCCTCCAGTCCTACTTAGGGAGAGCAGGGCTACTCAAGCCCTGACTCCACAAATACTAGTCAGAGATGCTGGTTCCCTCACAGGAGGGACCAACAACTCTGAAATCACTGAGGATAACTCCAGTGAAGAGGACATCCAGTTAGCCAGGATGGCCAAAAGATTGGCTTTGGAAAGACAGATCCTAGCCATAGAGAGGGAAAGACAAGAGATGGGCCTAGGACCCATCAATGGTGGCAGCAACATAAATAGGGTCAGAGATTCTCCTGACATGTTGAAAATCCCTAAAGGGATTGTAACTAAATATGAAGATGGTGATGACATCACCAAATGGTTCACAGCTTTTGAGAGGGCTTGTGTAACCAGAAAAGTGAACAAATCTCACTGGGGTGCTCTCCTTTGGGAAATGTTCACAGGAAAGTGTAGGGATAGACTCCTCACACTCTCTGGAAAAGATGCAGAATCTTATGACCTCATGAAGGGTACCCTGATTGAGGGCTTTGGATTCTCCACTGAGGAGTATAGGATTAGATTCAGGGGGGCTCAAAAATCCTCGAGCCAGACCTGGGTTGACTTTGTAGACTACTCAGTAAAAACACTAGATGGTTGGATTCAAGGCAGTGGTGTAAGTAATTATGATGGGCTGTACAATTTATTTGTGAAAGAACACCTGTTAAGTAATTGTTTCAATGATAAACTGCATCAGCATCTGGTAGACCTAGGACCAATTTCTCCCCAAGAATTGGGAAAGAAGGCGGACCATTGGGTCAAGACTAGGGTGTCCAAAACTTCCACAGGGGGTGACCAAAAGAAAGGGGTCACAAAACCTCCCCAGGGGAAAGGTGGTGAGACAGCCAAAAATAAAAATAGCCAAGAGTCTTCTAAAGGCCCCCAAAAACCTGCACAGGAGGGTGGGCCCAGAGCCTCTTCACAAAACAATCCTGGGTACAAGGGTAAAAACTTTGATCCCAAAAAGGCCTGGTGTCGAAACTGTAGTCAGTCTGGACACCAAACTGGAGACAAGGCCTGTCCCAAGAAAAGTTCCACTCCAAACTCCAATCCAGGTAACACTGGAATGGCTAGTCTCCAAGTGGGATCAACAGTGTGCCCAGAGCAAATCAGGGTCCACACTGAAGCTACTCTAGTCTCTGAGGGTGGGGTGGATTTAGCCACACTAGCTGCCTGGCCCCCTAACATGCAAAAATACAGGCAGCAGCTCTTTATTAATGGGACAAGCGTAGAGGGCCTGAGGGATACAGGTGCCAGTGTCACCATGGTGACAGAGAAACTGGTTTCCCCTGGCCAATACCTGACTGGAAAAACTTATACAGTCACCAATGCTGACAATCAAACTAAAGCACATCCCATGGCAATGGTAACTTTAGAATGGGGAGGGGTCAATGGCCTGAAACAGGTGGTGGTCTCCTCAAACATCCCAGTAGACTGTCTGCTTGGAAATGACCTGGAGTCCTCAGCATGGGCTGAGGTAGAACTAAAAACCCATGCAGCCATGCTGGGTATCCCTGAACTGGTGTGTGTAAAAACAAGAGCACAATGCAAGGCACAGGGTGAAAAAGTAGAGCTGGAGTCTGGAAAAATGGCCCAGCCTACCAAGAGAAAAGGAAAGTCAGTTGGGAAACCAACTGCAACACAGTCAGAAAAAGGGAACCTCTCTTCTCAGGAAGAAGTTCTGCCCTCTGAAGGAACTGAGCCTTTGGAGCTTGAACCTTATCAGGTTGAGCTCTTAGGCCCAGGGGGACCCTCAAGGGAGGAGCTGTGTAAGGGACAAGAAACCTGTCCCTCTCTTGAAGGCCTTAGGCAGCAAGCTGCTGAAGAGTCCAAGGGCAAGAAAAATGGAACACATAGGGTCTATTGGGAAGATGGACTCCTGTACACTGAGGCCAGAGACCCCAAACCTGGTGCCACTAGGAGAGTGGTGGTGCCTCAGTCGTTCAGAGAGTTTATTCTGACCTTAGCCCATGATATTCCCCTTGCTGGGCATTTGGGACAAACCAAGACGTGGGAGAGGTTAGTCAACCACTTCTACTGGCCCAATATGTCCCAGAAGGTTAAGGAGTTTTGCCTCTCCTGCCCCACCTGTCAATCCAGTGGTAAGACAGGTGGGCACCCAAAGGCCCCCCTCATTCCACTTCCAGTGGTGGGGGTCCCCTTTGAAAGAGTGGGTGTGGACATAGTTGGTCCACTGGAACCTCCCACAGCCTCAGGAAATATGTACATCCTAGTAGTAGTGGATCATGCTACTAGGTATCCTGAAGCTATTCCCCTTAGGTCGACTACTGCCCCTGCAGTAGCCAAGGCCCTCATTGGTATCTTTACCAGAGTGGGTTTCCCTAAGGAGGTGGTGTCTGACAGAGGTACCAACTTCATGTCAGCATACCTAAAACACATGTGGAATGAGTGTGGAGTGACTTATAAATTCACTACACCATACCATCCACAAACTAATGGCTTGGTTGAGAGATTCAACAAGACATTAAAAGGCATGATCATGGGGCTCCCAGAAAAGCTCAAAAGGAGATGGGATGTCCTCTTGCCATGTCTGCTTTTCGCTTACAGAGAGGTGCCACAGAAGGGAGTAGGATTCTCACCCTTTGAACTTCTGTTTGGTCATCCTGTAAGGGGACCACTTGCCCTTGTTAAAGAAGGCTGGGAGAGACCTCTCCATGAGCCTAAACAGGACATAGTGGACTATGTACTTGGCCTTCGCTCTAGAATGGCAGAGTACATGGAAAAGGCAACCAAAAACCTTGAGGCCAGCCAACAGCTCCAGAAGTTTTGGTATGACCAAAAGGCTGCACTGGTTGAGTTCCAACCAGGGCAGAAAGTCTGGGTTCTGGAGCCTGTGGCTCCCAGGGCACTCCAGGACAAATGGAGTGGCCCTTACCCAGTGCTAGAAAGGAAGAGTCAGGTCACCTACCTGGTGGACCTGGGCACAAGCAGGAGCCCCAAGAGGGTGATCCATGTGAACCGCCTTAAGCTCTTCCATGACAGGGCTGATGTGAATCTGTTGATGGTAACAGATGAGGATCAGGAGGCAGAGAGTGAACCTCTCCCTGATCTTCTATCATCAGACCCAAAAGATGGCTCAGTGGATGGAGTGATCTACTCAGACACCCTCTCTGGCCAACAGCAAGCTGATTGTAGGAGAGTCCTACAACAGTTTCCTGAACTCTTCTCCTTAACCCCTGGTCAGACACACCTGTGTACCCATGATGTGGACACAGGAGACAGCATGCCTGTCAAGAACAAAATCTTTAGACAGTCTGACCATGTTAAGGAAAGCATCAAGGTGGAAGTCCACAAGATGCTGGAATTGGGAGTAATTGAGCGCTCTGACAGCCCCTGGGCTAGCCCAGTGGTCTTAGTCCCCAAACCTCACACCAAAGATGGAAAGAAAGAGATGAGGTTTTGTGTGGACTACAGAGGGCTCAATTCTGTCACCAAGACAGATGCTCATCCAATTCCTAGAGCTGATGAGCTCATAGATAAATTAGGTGCTGCCAAATTCTTAAGTACCTTTGACTTGACAGCAGGGTACTGGCAAATAAAAATGGCACCTGGAGCAAAAGAGAAAACAGCATTCTCCACACCTGATGGGCATTATCAGTTTACTGTTATGCCCTTTGGTTTAAAGAATGCCCCTGCCACCTTCCAAAGGTTGGTGAATCAAGTCCTTGCTGGCTTGGAGTCCTTTAGCACAGCTTATCTTGATGATATTGCTGTCTTTAGCTCCACCTGGCAGGATCACCTGGTCCACCTGAAGAAGGTTTTGAAGGCCCTGCAATCTGCAGGCCTCTCTATCAAGGCATCCAAATGCCAGATAGGGCAGGGAACTGTGGTTTACTTGGGCCACCTTGTAGGTGGAGGCCAAGTTCAGCCACTCCAACCCAAGATCCAGACTATTCTGGACTGGGTAGCTCCAAAAACCCAGACTCAAGTCAGGGCATTCCTTGGCTTGACTGGGTATTACAGGAGGTTTGTGAAGGGATATGGATCCATTGTGACAGCCCTCACTGAACTCACCTCCAAGAAAATGCCCAAGAAAGTGAACTGGACTGTGGAATGCCAACAGGCCTTTGACACCCTGAAACAAGCAATGTGCTCAGCACCAGTTCTAAAAGCTCCAGATTATTCTAAGCAGTTCATTGTGCAGACAGATGCCTCTGAACATGGGATAGGGGCAGTTTTGTCCCAAACAAATGATGATGGCCTTGACCAGCCTGTTGCTTTCATTAGCAGGAGGTTACTCCCCAGGGAGCAGCATTGGAGTGCCATTGAGAGGGAGGCCTTTGCTGTGGTTTGGTCCCTGAAGAAGCTGAGACCATACCTCTTTGGGACTCACTTCCTAGTTCAAACTGACCACAGACCTCTCAAATGGCTGATGCAAATGAAAGGTGAAAATCCTAAACTGTTGAGGTGGTCCATCTCCCTACAGGGAATGGACTTTATAGTGGAACACAGACCTGGGACTGCCCATGCCAATGCAGATGGCCTTTCCAGGTTCTTCCACTTAGAAAATGAAGACTCTCTTGGGAAAGGTTAGTCTCATCCTCTTTCGTTTGGGGGGGGGTTGTGTAAGGAAATGCCTCCTTGGCATGGTTGCCCCCTGACTTTTTGCCTTTGCTGATGCTATGTTTACAATTGAAAGTGTGCTGAGGCCTGCTAACCAGGCCCCAGCACCAGTGTTCTTTCCCTAACCTGTACTTTTGTATCCACAATTGGCAGACCCTGGCATCCAGATAAGTCCCTTGTAACTGGTACTTCTAGTACCAAGGGCCCTGATGCCAAGGAAGGTCTCTAAGGGCTGCAGCATGTCTTATGCCACCCTGGAGACCTCTCACTCAACACAGACACACTGCTTGCCAGCTTGTGTGTGCTAGTGAGGACAAAACGAGTAAGTCGACATGGCACTCCCCTCAGGGTGCCATGCCAGCCTCTCACTGCCTATGCAGTATAGGTAAGACACCCCTCTAGCAGGCCTTACAGCCCTAAGGCAGGGTGCACTATACCATAGGTGAGGGTACCAGTGCATGAGCATGGTACCCCTACAGTGTCTAAACAAAACCTTAAGACATTGTAAGTGCAGGGTAGCCATAAGAGTATATGGTCTGGGAGTCTGTCAAACACGAACTCCACAGCCCCATAATGGCTACACTGAAAACTGGGAAGTTTGGTATCAAACTTCTCAGCACAATAAATGCACACTGATGCCAGTGTACATTTTATTGCAAAATACACCCCAGAGGGCACCTTAGAGGTGCCCCCTGAAACTTAACCGACTATCTGTGTAGGCTGACTAGTTCCAGCAGCCTGCCACACTAGAGACATGTTGCTGGCCCCATGGGGAGAGTGCCTTTGTCACTCTGAGGCCAGTAACAAAGCCTGCACTGGGTGGAGATGCTAACACCTCCCCCAGGCAGGAGCTGTAACACCTGGCGGTGAGCCTCAAAGGCTCACCCCTTTGTCACAGCACCGCAGGACACTCCAGCTAGTGGAGTTGCCCGCCCCCTCCGGCCCCGGCCCCCACTTTTGGCGGCAAGGCCGGAGAAAATAATGAGAATAACAAGGAGGAGTCACTGGCCAGTCAGGACAGCCCCTAAGGTGTCCTGAGCTGAGGTGACTCTAACTTTTAGAAATCCTCCATCTTGCAGATGGAGGATTCCCCCAATAGGGTTAGGATTGTGACCCCCTCCCCTTGGGAGGAGGCACAAAGAGGGTGTACCCACCCTCAGGGCTAGTAGCCATTGGCTACTAACCCCCCAGACCTAAACACGCCCTTAAATTTAGTATTTAAGGGCTACCCTGAACCCTAGAAAATTAGATTCCTGCGACAACAAGAAGAAGGACTGCCCAGCTGAAAACCCCTGCAGAGGAAGACCAGAAGACACCAACTGCCTTGGCTCCAGAAACTCACCGGCCTGTCTCCTGCCTTCCAAAGAACTCTGCTCCAGCGACGCCTTCCAAAGGGACCAGCGACCTCTGAATCCTCTGAGGACTGCCCTGCTTCGACGACGACCAGAAACTCCCGAGGACAGCGGACCTGCTCCAAAAAGACTGCAACTTTGTTTCAAGGAGCAGCTTTAAAGACCCCTGCAACTCCCCGCAAGAAGCGTGAGACTTGCAACACTGCACCCGGCGACCCCGACTCGGCTGGTGGAGAACCAACACCTCAGGGAGGACCCCCGGACTACTCTCCGACTGTGAGTACCAAAACCTGTCCCCCCTGAGCCCCCACAGCGCCGCCTGCAGAGGGAATCCTGAGGCTTCCCCTGACCGCGACTCTCTGAAACCTAAGTCCCGACGCCTGGAAAAGACCCTGCACCCGCAGCCCCCAGGACCTGAAGGACCGGACTTTCACTGGAGAAGTGACCCCCAGGAGTCCCTCTCCCTTGCCCAAGTGGAGGTTTCCCCGAGGAAGCCCCCCCTTGCCTGCCTGCAGCGCTGAAGAGATCCGTTGATCTCTCATAGACTAACATTGCAAACCCGACGCTTGTTTCTACACTGCACCCGGCCGCCCCCGCGCTGCTGAGGGTGAAATTTCTGTGTGGGCTTGTGTCCCCCCCGGTGCCCTACAAAACCCCCCCTGGTCTGCCCTCCGAAGACGCGGGTACTTACCTGCAAGCAGACCGGAACCGGGGCACCCCCTTCTCTCCATTATAGCCTATGCGTTTTGGGCACCCTTTTGAACTCTGCACCTGACCGGCCCTGAGCTGCTGGTGTGGTGACTTTGGGGTTGCTCTGAACCCCCAACGGCGGGCTACCTTGGACCAAGAACTGAACCCTGTAAGTGTCTTACTTACCTGGTAAAACTAACAAAAACTTACCTCCCCCAGGAACTGTGAAAATTGCACTGTGTCCACTTTTAAAGTAGCTATTTGTGAATAACTTGAAAAGTATACATGCAATTGAAATGATTCAAAGTTCCTAATGTACTTACCTGCAATACCTTTCAAACAAGATATTACATGTGAAATTTGAACCTGTGGTTCTTAAAATAAACTAAGAAAATATATTTTTCTATAACAAAACCTATTGGCTGGATTTGTCTCTGAGTGTGTGTACCTCATTTATTGTCTATGTGTATGTACAACAAATGCCTAACACTACTCCTTGGATAAGCCTACTGCTCGACCACACTACCACAAAATAGAGCATTAGTATTATCTATTTTTACCACTATTTTACCTCTAAGGGGAACCCTTGGACTCTGTGCATGCTATTCCTTACTTTGAAATAGCACATACAGAGCCAACTTCCTACAGTGATTAATCAAGATGTCTGTCGAGTAGGAGGAGCCTGAGGTCATTGTTGAAGGGGACTAGGCAGGTGGTTAGGCGGAGGGAAGGAGGCAGAGAGTTTCAGATGCACGTGGCACTACCAGAGAATGATTGGTACACGTATCGTTATCGAGTGAAGGCGGGGGCTTCCAGAAGTAGGGTTTGGGCATTTCTGGACCCCCTATTTGCTACAGAGATTTTCAGTTTCTCATTTAGATAGGAGGGTGAGGGGGAGCGCAGCGGTGTGTAATGCAATTCACTGGGGGGGGCCATTGGAGGGTTAGCGAAGCAGAGAAATCGTGATCAAATTTCTTGAGACCTAAGACGAAGCGCGCTGCAGCATGTACTATTGCTCTCAGGAGGCCTAAGTGAACTTTGGGAATTCCTGAGAGAAGGGAAATTGCATAATCTAGTCTGAGAGTTGGAGACTTCACCACTGTTTTGAGGTTTGTTCTGTCTGATGCCACAAAGTTGGCTAAGTTGGTGTTGTGTTCTTTTGGCCAAGGCTGCGATGTGGCTGTGAAAATGTAGATGATTGTCAAGGGTGCTACCAAGTGATCTGGCACTCTTGACAATGGTGGGGCAGCCATCCAGGGTGGGAAGGTTAGCCATCCATCTTGCACTGGAGGTTTTGCTTTCAGAGATGCGATCAAAATAAATTTTTCAGACCTCCAGTTTTGAACCTTTAAGATACCGTTTGAACGCCTTCCCAAGGGGAGGGTGCAAATGGCTCCAGTGAGGAGAAGCCGAGGACACCCTCCTACCGTCCAACCGGTCCACTGACAAAAGATTTGTGTGCATGAGTGAGCTGTGTGCGTCAGTGTGCCCTGTGCTCACATACACAACTTTCACAAACTCACTTTTCTGTGGGACTTACAGCAATCCCTGAGAGAAGACAGTGAAATAATCGATACTCAGAGATGTCTTTGTCCTCCGTGCTAATCAGAGAAGCGGCCAACCGATAAGGATCCGGGGTACCGAGCTTGAACTCTCCCAGGCTCCCACCTCACTGGAAGATGCAGGACCGGCAGATATTCTGCAGTTCCATGTGCAAGCAGCCACAGGTTTCCCTTCGTGAACAAGGCTCTGCCCCTTGTGCCTGCAGAGACACCGTTCGAGTGAAGCACTGGATCTAATCAGGCTGTTGGGTCGGTCACACATCAGATCTGGGGGTCTCAATGGTGAACACCCCTGGATGTCAAGAACAGTCCTATTCTTCGAGAATGTGTCCGCTGAATCAGGGAGAGACCAATGTAAGGAAATGCCTCCTTGGCATGGTTACCCCATGACTTTTTGCCTTTGCTGATGCCAAGTTATGATTTGAAAGTGTGCTGAGGCTGCTAACCAGGCCCCAGCACCAGTGTTCTTTCCCTAAACTGTACCTTTGTCTCCACAATTGGCACACCCTGGCATCCAGGTAAGTCCCTTGTAACTGGTACCCCTGGTACCAAGGGCCCTGATGCCAGGGAAGGTCTCTAAGGGCTGCAGCATGTCTTATGCCACCCTGGGGACCCCTCACTCAGCACATGCACACTGCTTGCCAGCTTGTGTGTGCTGGTGGGGAGAAAACGACTAAGTCGACATGGCACTCCCCTCACGGTGCCATGCCAACCTCACACTGCCTATGGCATAGATAAGTCACCCCTCTAGCAGGCCTTACAGCCCTAAGGCAGGGTGCACTATACCATAGGTGAGGGCATAGGTGTATGAGCACTATGCCCCTACAGTGTCTAAGCAAAACCTTAGACATTGTAAGTGCAGGGTAGCCATAAGAGTATATGGTCTGGGAGTCTGTCATGCACAAACTCCACAGCACCATAATGGCTACACTGAAAACTGTGAAGTTTGGTATCAAACTTCTCAGCACAATAAATGCACACTGATGCCAGTGTACATTTTATTGTAACATACACCCCAGAGGGCATCTTAGAGATGCCCCCTGAAACCTTAACCGACTTCCAGTGTGGACTGACTAGTTTTAGCAGCCTGCCACACACCAGACATGTTGCTGGCCACATGGGGAGAGTGCCTTTGTCACTCTGTGGCTAGTAACAAAGCCTGTACTGGGTAGAGGTGCTTCTCACCTCCCCTGCAGGCACTGTAACACCTGGCAGTGAGCCTCAAAGGCTCACCCCCTTTGTTACAGCACCCCAGGGCACTCCAGCTAGTGGAGTTGCCCGCCCCCTCCGGCCACGGACCCACTTTTGGCGGCAAGGCCAGAGGAGATAATGAGAAAAACAAGGAGGAGTCACTGGCCAGTCAGGACAGCCCCTAAGGTGTCCTGAGCTGAGGTGACTCTGACTTTTAGAAATCCTCCATCTTGCAGATGGAGGATTCCCCCAATAGGGTTAGGGATGTGCCCCCCCTCCCCTCAGGGAGGAGGCACAAAGAGGGTGTAGCCACCCTCAGGGCTAGTAGCCATTGGCTACTAACCCCCCAGACCTAAACACACCCCTAAATTGAGTATTTAGGGGCCCCCAGAACCAAGCAAGATAGATTCCTGCAACCTAAGACGAAGAAGGACTGCTGAGCTGAAAAACCTGCAGAGAAGACGGAGACACCAACTGCTTTGGCCCCAGCTCCACCGGCCTGTCTCCCCACTTCAAAAGAACTGCTCCAGCGACGCGTTCCACAGGGTCCAGCGACCTCTGAAGCCTCAGAGGACTACCCTGCATCTAAAAGGACCAAGAACTCCCGAGGACAGCGGCTCTGCCCCAACAAAGAAGCATCTTTGCAACAAAGAAGCAACTTTGAAAGAACACACGTTTCCTGCCGGAAGCGTGAGACTTTACACTCTGCACCCGACGCCCCCGGCTCGACTTGTGGAGAACAAACACTACAGGGAGGACTCCCCGGCGACTGCGAGCCCGTGAGTAGCCAGAGTTGACCCCCCTGAGCCCCCATAGCGACGCCTGCAGAGGGAATCCAGAGGCTCCCCCTGACCGCGACTGCCTGCTTCAAAGACCCGACGCCTGGTAAGGACACTACACTTGCAGCCCCCAGGACCTGAAGGATCCGACCTCCAGTGCAGGAGCGACCCCCAGGTGGCCCTCTCCCTTGCCCAGGTGGTGGCTACCCCGAGGAGCCCCTCCCTTGCCTGCCTGCATCGCTAAGAGACCCCTAGGTCTCCCATTGGATTACAAAACCAGACGCCTGTTTGCACACTGCGCCCGGCCGTCCCGTGCCACTGAGGGTGTACTTTTTGTGCTGACTTGTGTCACCCCCGGTGCCCTACAAAACCCCTGTGGTCTGCCCCCTGAAGACGCGGGTACTTACCTGCTGGCAGACTGGAACCGGGGCACCCCCTTCTCCATTGAAGCCTAGGAGTTTTGGGCACCACTTTGACCTCTGCACCTGACCGGCCCTGAGCTGCTGGTGTGGTAACTTTGGGGTTGCCCTGAACCCCCAACGGTGGGCTACCTTGGACCCAACTTTGAACCCTGTAGGTGGTTTACTTACCTGCAAAACTAACAAACACTTACCTCCCCCAGGAACTGCTGAAAATTGCACTGTGTCCAGTTTTAAAATAGCTTATTGCCATTTGTATGAAAACTGTATATGCTATTTTGCTAATTCAAAGTTCCTAAAGTTCCTAAATGAAATACCTTCCATTTAAAGTATTGGTTATAAATCTTGAACCTGTGGTTCTTAAAATAAACTAAGAAAATATATTTTTCTATATAAAAACCTATTGGCCTGGAATTGTCTTTGAGTGTGTGTTCCCCATTTATTGCCTGTGTGTGTACAACACATGCTTAACACTACCCTCTGATAAGCCTACTGCTCGATCACACTACCACAAAATAGAGCATTATAATTATCTCTTTTTGCCACTATCTTACCTCTAAGGGGAACCCTTGGACTCTGTGCATGCTATTTCTTACTTTGAAATAGTACATACAGAGCCAACTTCCTACAACCAATACGCGCAAAGCGAGGAAAAAACTTCAGATCAGATGTGATCTCCTGGAATCAGAGAAGATCTGGCATCAGAGATCTCTGGAAAGCTGCCGTCAGGACACCTCAAGGTCATGCATATGACCCGGACGGACACTGAACTCTGCTCGTCCTCCAACTTCGCTTTCCACAGCTCAGATTTTCTGTCTTTGCTTGGTGCAATGTTTTCTTTCGAGAGGGCTTCTGAACAAGACTAGTTTCCAGAAAATATTTTCACTAAACGCCACATACAGTGCCCCTGACCAGTATAATCTGTAAAGTGCCTATTCCTAGTGCTTTTGACAATGAAAGGGTCAGCACTTTACTGTACAAACACTACCAGATGTGGGTTCCTCTGGCGAGGAACGGTGGCTGAGAGACTCAGTATCAAGGCTAGCATTGGACCACACCTGGGGAGAGCTGAGTTCACCCTCGAGAGGTAATGCTGGGGCTCTGAGCAGAGCCTCACACTGTGCTTCGGCTGTAGTGTGAACCAAGGCGCTATGTGTAGGGAGCCACCCTGTGACTTGGCAATGGTTAACCTTTGAACACATCCAGTGCAGTACCACATGTCTACTTCTGAACATAGCCTGAACTAAAAGAGATACCTTCTTCTCCATCATCCACTTCACGAAAAAGTAGTCGTAGGGCTGGTCGCAATCTTCAGGTGCTGGGACTTCAGCTTCTGTGGGAGAGAAGACACACAAGCGAGGAGTGAGCGCTTATCCACCCAAGTAATCCCCCACCCCATGGTGATACTGGTGCAAGAAAAGAGTGAGCGCTTATCCACCCAGCTACACCCCACCCCATGGTGATAATGGTGCAAGCAAACACTTAGCACTTATCCACCCAGGTAATCCCCCACCCCATGGTGATACTGGTGCAAGCAAACACTGAGCGCTTATCCACCCAGCTACACCCCCACCCCATGGTGATAATGGTGCAAGCAAACACTGAGCGCTTATACACCCAGCTACACCCGCACCCCATGGTGATAATGGTGCAAGCAAACACTGAGCGTTTATACACCCAGCTACACCCGCGCCCCATGGTGATACTGGTGCAAGCAAACACTGAGCGCTTATCCACCTGTAGGAAAGTACCATCTTGCCTTGCATGTTACCCCCATTTTTCACTGTATATATGTTGTTTTAGTTGTATGTGTCACTGGGACCCTGCCAGCCAGGGCCCCAGTGCTCATAAGTGAGCCCTGAATGTGTTACCTGTGTTATGACTAACTGTCTCACTGAGGATCTGCTATCCAGAACCTCAGTGGTTATGCTCTCTCATTTCTTTCCAAATTGTCACTAACAGGCTAGTGACCAATTTCACCAATTTACATTGGCATACTGGAACGCCTTTATAATTCCCTAGTACATGGTACTGAGGTACCCAGGGTATTGGGGTTCCAGGAGATCCCTATGGGCTGCAGCATTTCTTTTGCCACCCATAGGGAGCTCTGACAATTCTTACACAGGCCTGCCACTGCAGCCTGAGTGAAATAACGTCCACGTTATTTCACAGCCATTTACCACTGCACTTAAGTAACTTATAAGTCACCTATATGTCTAACCTTTACCTGGTAAAGGTTAGGTGCAAAGTTACTTAGTGTGTGGGCACCCTGGCACTAGCCAAGGTGCCCCCACATTGTTCAGGGCAAATTCCCCGGACTTTGTGAGTGCGGGGACTCCATTACACGCGTGCACTACACATAGGTCCCTACCTATGTGTAGCTTCACAATGGTAACTCCGAATATGGCCATGTAACATGTCTATGATCATGGAATTGCCCCCTCTATGCCATCCTGGCATTGTTGGCACAATCCCATGATCCCACGGGTCTGTAGCACAGACCCGGGTACTGCCAAACTGCCTTTTCAGGGGTTTCACTGCAGCTGCTGCTGCCAACCCCTCAGACAGGGTTCTGCCCTCCTGGGGTCCAGCCAGGCTTGGCCCAGGATGGCAGAATAAAGGACTGCCTCAGAGAGAGGGTGTTACACCCTCTCCCTTTGGAAAAAGGTGTTAAGGCAGGGGAGGAGTAGCCTCACCCAGCCTCTGGAAATGCTTTCATGGGCACAGATGGTGCCCATTTCTGCATAAGCCAGTCTACACCGGTTCAGGGACCCCTCAGCCCTGCTCTGGCGCGAAACTGGACAAAGGAAAGGGGAGTGACCACTCCCCTGACCTGCACCTCCCCTGGGAGGTGCCCAGAGCTCCTCCAGTGTGCTCCAGACCTCTGCCATCTTGGAAACAGAGGTGCTGCTGGCACACTGGACTGCTCTGAGTAGCCAGGGCCAGCAGGTGACGTCAGAGACTCCTTCTGATAGGCTCCTTCAGGTGTTGCTAGCCTATCTTCTCTCCTAAGTAGCCAAACCCTCTTTTCTGGCTATTTAGGGTCTCTGCTTTGGGGATTTCCTTAGATAACGAATGCAGGAGCTCATCCGAGTTCCTCTGCATCTCTCTCTTCACCTTCTGCCAAGGAATCGACTGCTGACCGCGCTGGAAGCCTGCACAACTGCAACAAAGTAGCAAAGACGACTACTGCAACTCTGTAACGCTGATCCTGCCGCCTTCTCGACTGTTTTCCTGGTGGTGCATGCTGTGGGGGTAGTCTGCCTCCTCTCTGCACTAGAAGCTCCGAAGAAATCTCCTGTGGGTCGACGGAATCGTTCCCCTGCAACCGCAGGCACCAAAGAACTGCATCACCGGTACCCTGGGTCTCCTCTCAGCACGACGAGCGAGGTCCCTTGAATCCAGCAACTCTGTCCAAGTGACTCCCACAGTCCAGTGACTCTTCAGTCCAAGTTTGGTGGAGGTAAGTCCTTGGCTCCCCAAGCCAGACTGTATTACTGGGAACCGTGTCTTTTGCAGCTACTCCGGCTCCTGTGCACTTTCCGAGGAAATCCTTTGTGCACAGCCAAGCCTGGGTCCACGGCACTCTAACCTGCATTGCACGACCTCCTGAGTTGTCCTCCGGCGGCGTGGGACTCCTTTGTGCAACTTCGGGTGAGCACTGTTTCACTCCACTTCGTAGTGCCTGTTCCGGCACTTCTGCGGGTGCTGCCTGCTTCTGAGAGGGCTCCTTGTCTTGCTGGGCGCCCCCTCTGTCCCCTGACGCAATTGGCGACATCCTGGTCCCTCCTGGACCACAGCAGCATCCAAAAACCCTAACCGCACGACTTGCAGCTAGCAAGGCTTGTTTGCGGTCTTTCTTCAGGAAAACACTTCTGCACGACTCTCCACGGCGTGGGACATCCATCCTCCAAAGGGGAAGTTTCTAGCCCTTGTCGTTCCTGCAGAATCCTCAGCTTCTACTGTCCAGTAGCAGCTTCTTTGCACCCACAGCTGGCATTTCCTGGGCATCTGCCCACTCTCGACTTGATCGTGACTTTTGGACTTGGTCCCCTTGTTCCACAGGTACCCTCGTCTGGAAATCCATCGTTGTTGCATTGCTGGTGTTGGTCTTTCCTGCAGAATTCCCTTATCACGACTTCTGTGCTCTTTGGGGAACTTTAGTGCACTTTGCACTCTCTTTTCAGGGTCTTGGGGTGGGCTATTTTTCTAACCCTCACTGTTTTCTTACAGGCCCAGCGACCCTCTACAAGGTCACATAGGTTTGGGCTCCATTCGTGGTTCGCATTCCACTTTTAGAGTATATGGTTTGTGTTGCCCCTATCCCTATGTGTACCCATTGCATCCTATTGTAACTATATATTGTTTGCACTGTTTTCTAATACTATACTGCATATTTTTGGTATTGTGTACATATATCTTGTGTATATTTGCTATCCTCATACTGGGGGTACTCACTGAGATACTTTGGCATATTGTCATAAAAATAAAGTACCTTTATTTTTAGTATATCTGTGTATTGTGTTTTCTTATGATATTGTGCATATGACATTAGTGGTACTGTAGGAGCTTCACTCGTCTCCTAGTTCAGCCTAAGCTGCTCTGCTAAGCTACCATTATCTATCAGCCTAAGCTGCTAGACACCCTATACACTAATAAGGGATACCTGGGCCTGGTGCAAGGTGTAAGTACCCCTTGGTACTCACTACAAGCCAGTCCAGCCTCCTACATTGGTTGTGCAGCGGTGGGATAAGTACTTTGCAACTACTTACCACTTTTGTCATTGTACTTTTCATAAGAGAAAAATATACAAAACAAGTTCAGTGTATGTACACCTAACCAAAAAGTTTTGCTTTTCTCCCTTCACTTCTTTTCTAAGTGCTGAAAAGTACCTCTAAACTTTCTAAAAAGTTCTTAAAAAGTTTTTAAAGTTTTTTTTTTCTGTCTTTCCAAAAGTTCTGAAAAACTTTTTCTCACTTTTTCTATCACTTAAACACTTTCTAAAATGTCTGGCACGGGCCAAACTGTTGATCTGTCCAAACTTGCTTATGATCACCTTAGCTGGAAAGGAGCAAGGAGTCTCTGCATAGAAAGAGGTTTAAGTGTAGGGAAGAATCCCTCTAGAGAACTGTTAGTTAATATGCTTGTTGAACAGGATAAGGCCAGAGGTGCCACTTCTGTTGAAAAATTAGCTGATGGTTCCCAATCTGACCCTGGGGCACCCCTAGCAAAAGATTTAGAAAGGAAACTTCCTAGCCTGCCCATTATCAGACAACCTAGCATAGCTGGTACTGAGGTAGAGTCACACCATACTGATAGTGTTGTCTCACATCACAGTAAGAGTATCCCTTCTCATCATAGTAGAAGTGATGTTTCTGTTAGCCAAGCTGTAAGGGTGCCCTCTGTAAGGGACAGGTCTCCTTCTGTTCATTCTCACCATACTTCTGTTTCAAGGCATGTCCCACCCACCCACCCTGATGACAGAGTGTTGGAAAGGGAGCTCAATAGATTGAGAGTGGAACAAACCAGGCTGAAGCTCAAGAAGCAACAGCTGGATTTGGATAGGCAGTCCTTAGAAGTGGAAAGAGAAAGACAGAAATTGGGTTTAGAAACCCATGGTGGCAGCAGCAGTATTCCCCATAGTCATCCTGCAAAAGAGCATGATTCTAGGAATGTGCACAAGATAGTTCCCCCTTATAAGGAGGGGGATGACATTAACAAGTGGTTTGCTGCACTTGAGAGGGCCTGTGTTGTACAGGATGTCCCTCAAAGGCAGTGGGCTGCTATCCTATGGCTATCATTTAGTGGAAAAGGTAGGGATAGGCTCCTTACTGTGAAAGAAAGTGAAGCCAATGATTTCAAAGTTCTTAAGAATGCACTCCTAGATGGTTATGGCTTAACCACTGAACAGTACAGGATGAAGTTCAGAGAAACCAAAAAGGAGTCTTCACAAGACTGGGTAGACTTTGTTGACCATTCAGTGAAGGCCTTGGAGGGGTGGTTACATGGCAGTAAAGTTACTGATTATGAAAGCCTGTATAACTTAATCCTGAGAGAGCATATTCTTAATAACTGTGTGTCTGATTTGTTGCACCAGTACCTGGTCGACTCTGATCTGACCTCTCCCCAAGAATTGGGAAAGAAGGCAGACAAATGGGTCAGAACAAGGGTGAACAGAAAAGTTCATACAGGGGGTGACAAAGATGGCACGAAGAAGGATGGTAAGTCTTCTGACAAGGGTGGGGACAAATCTAAAAATGAGTCTTCATCAGGCCCACAAAAACACTCTGGTGGGGGTGGTGGGCCCAAATCCTCTTCAAATCAAAACAAAGAAAAGAAACCATGGTGCTATTTATGTAAAATAAAAGGCCATTGGACAACAGATCCCAGTTGTCCAAAGAAAAGCACCAAGCCTCCTACCACTACAACCCCTGCTGCTACACCTAGTGCCCCTAGTAATAGCAGTGGTGGTGGGAGCAAACCTACTAATAGCCAATCCAAGGGAGTAGCTGGGCTCACTTTTGGTAACTTAGTTGGGGTTGGTCTTGTTAGGGAGACCACAGAGGCTGTGTTAGTCTCTGAGGGGGCTATTGATTTAGCCAGCTTAGTTGCTTGTCCCCTTAACATGGATAAGTACAAGCAACTACCCCTAATAAATGGTGTTGAGGTTCAGGCCTACAGGGACACAGGTGCCAGTGTTACAATGGTAATAGAGAAACTGGTCCACCCTGAACAACACCTACTTGGTCACCAGTACCAAGTAACCGATGCTCACAACAACACACTTAGCCACCCCATGGCTGTTGTAAATCTCAACTGGGGGGGGGGGGTTACTGGTCCAAAGAAAGTTGTGGTTGCCTCAGATTTACCTGTAGACTGTCTACTAGGGAATGATTTAGAGACATCAGCTTGGTCAGATGTGGAGTTGGAGGCCCATGCAGCAATGCTGGGCATTCCAGGGAATATTTTTGCTATAACCAGGGCTCAGGCCAAAAAGCAAAAAGGACAGGGTGACTTGGATCCTGGAAGAATGGACCAAGTGCTCCCTAAAGCTAGGGCTAGTAGAAGTAAAGCACTACCTACTATCCCTCCCTCTACAGTGGATTCTACTTCTGAGGAAGAAGAATTTCCACCCTGTGCAGAACCTACACCAGAGGAGCTGGAAGCAGACACTGCTGAGCTTTTCGGTGAAGGAGGGCCTGCCAGGGAGGAGCTGAGTGTGGCACAGCATACCTGTCCCACACTAGAGGGTCTAAGGCAGCAAGCTGTCAAACAAGCAAATGGGGATGTCAGTGACTCTCACAGAGTTTACTGGGAGGACAACCTCTTGTACACTGAAGCAAGGGATCCAAAACCTGGAACTGCCAGGAGATTGGCGATTCCTCAGGAGTACAGAAAGTTCGTCCTAACTCTAGCCCACGACATTCCCTTAGCTGGACATTTGGGGCAAAGGAAAACTTGGGACAGGCTTGTACCCTTGTTTCATTCGCCTAGAATGTCAGAGGACACAAAGGAATTTTGTAAGTCCTGTGAAGCCTGTCAAGCCAGTGGCAAGACAGGTGGCACTCCAAAGGCACCCCTTATTCCACTGCCTGTGGTTGGGGTTCCCTTTGAAAGGGTAGGGGTTGACATAGTTGGCCCCCTTGACCCTCCTAATGCTTCAGGCAATAGGTTTATCTTGGTGGTAGTGGACCATGCGCCAGATATCCTGAAGCAATTCCTCTAAGGACCACTACAGCTCCTGCAGTGGCAAAGGCCCTCCTGGGAATCTTTTCCAGGGTGGGCTTCCCAAAAGAGGTGGTATCAGACAGGGGAAGCAATTTCATGTCTGCTTACTTAAAGGCCATGTGGAAGGAGTGTGGTGTTACATACAAGTTCACTACACCCTATCATCCACAAACAAATGGACTGGTGGAGAGATTTAACAAAACTCTCAAAGCCATGATTATCGGACTCCCTGAAAAACTCCGCAGGAGATGGGATATCCTGTTACCTTGTCTCCTTTTTGCTTACAGGGAGGTACCCCAAAAAGGAGTGGGCTTCAGCCCCTTTGAACTCCTATTTGGACACCCTGTGAGAGGTCCTCTAACACTTGTTAAGGAGGGTTGGGAACAACCTTTAAAAGCTCCAAAGCAAGACATAGTGGACTATGTACTTGGCCTCAGATCAAGGATGGCTGAGTACATGAAAAAGGCCAGCAAAAACCTTCAGGCCAGCCAAGAGCTCCAAAAGCAATGGCATGACCAGAAGGCTGTTTTGGTTCAGTACCAACCAGGGCAGAAAGTGTGGGTCTTGGAGCCTGTGGCCCCAAGAGCACTCCAAGATAAATGGAGTGGACCCCACATAATTGTTGAGAAGAAGGGTGAAGTCACCTACTTAGTTGACTTAGGCACTGCCAGGAGTCCCCTTAGGGTGCTCCATGTCAATCGCCTGAAACCCTACTATGACAGGGCTGATCTCACCCTGCTCATGGCAACTGATGAGGGACAGGAAGAAGAGAGTGACCCTCTCCCTGATCTCTTCTCTTCCACAGAACAAGATGCTCTAGTGGAAGGTGTAGTTTTGGCAGATTGTCTTACTGCTGAGCAGAAAGACCACTGCATAAATCTCCTGAGTCAGTTTTCTGAACTCTTCTCTACTGTGCCAGGTACCACTTCTTGGTGTGAGCACACTATAGATACTGGAGACAGCTTGCCTGTCAAAAGTAAGATCTATAGGCAGCCTGACCATGTCAGAGACTGCATAAAGCAAGAGGTTCAGAAAATGCTTAAACTGGGAGTGGTTGAGCACTCTGAAAGTCCATGGGCTTCTCCTGTGGTACTTGTACCAAAACCTCATTCCAAGGATGGAAAGAAGGAAATGCGGTTTTGTGTAGACTATGGAGGTCTCAACCAGGTAACCAAAACTGATGCTCACCCTATACCCAGGGCAGATGAGCTAATAGATACACTGGCATCTGCCAAGTATCTAAGCACTTTTGATTTGACTGCAGGGTATTGGCAGATCAAATTATCAGAAGATGCAAAAGCAAAAACTGCATTTTCAACCATTGGAGGCCATTACCAATTCACAGTAATGCCTTTTGGATTGAAAAATGCACCTGCCACTTTTCAGAGGTTGGTGAATACAGTCCTGCAAGGGCTGGAAGCTTTTAGTGCAGCATATCTAGACGATATAGCTGTCTTTAGCTCCAGCTGGGATGATCACCTGGTCCACCTATGGAAAGTTTTAGAGGCCCTGCAAAAGGCAGGCCTCACTATCAAGGCTTCAAAGTGCCAGATAGGGCAGGGGAAGGTGGTTTATCTGGGACACCTGGTAGGTGGAGAACAGATTGCACCACTTCAGGGGAAAATCCAAACTATTATAGATTGGGTTCCCCCTACAACTCAGACCCAGGTGAGAGCCTTCTTAGGCCTCACTGGGTATTACAGGAGGTTCATAAAGAACTATGGCTCCATTGCAGCCCCTCTTAATGACCTCACATCCAAGAAAATGCCTAAAAAGGTATTGTGGACAGCTAGCTGTCAGAAAGCTTTTGAGGAGCTGAAGCAGGCCATGTGCTCTGCACCTGTCCTGAAAAGCCCCTGTTACTCCAAAAAATTCATTGTCCAAACTGATGCATCTGAATTAGGGGTAGGGGCAGTCTTATCACAACTTAATTCTGAGGGCCAGGATCAACCTGTTGCTTTTATCAGCAGGAGGTTGACCCCTAGAGAAAAGCGTTGGTCTGCCATAGAAAGGGAGGCCTTTGCTGTGGTCTGGGCACTGAAGAAGTTGAGGCCATACCTGTTTGGCACTCACTTCATTGTTCAGACAGACCACAAACCTCTACTTTGGCTAAAACAAATGAAAGGTGAAAACCCAAAATTGTTGAGGTGGTCCATATCCCTACAGGGAATGGACTATACAGTGGAACATAGACCTGGGAGTACCCACTCCAATGCAGATGGACTCTCCAGATATTTCCACTTAGACAATGAAGACTCATCAGGTAATGACTAGTCTTATTGTCCTTCGTTTGGGGGGGGAGGGGGGGGTTGCGTAGGAAAGTACCATCTTGCCTGGCATGTTACCCCCATTTTTCACTGTATATGTGTTGTTTTAGTTGTATGTGTCACTGGGACCCTGCCAGCCAGGGCCCCAGTGCTCATAAGTGTGCCCTGAATGTGTTACGTGTGTTATGACTAACTGTCTCACTGAGGCTCTGCTATCCAGAACCTCAGTGGTTATGCTCTCTCATTTCTTTCCAAATTGTCACTAACAGGCTAGTGACCAATTTCACCAATTTACATTGGCATACTGGAACACCCTTATAATTCCCTAGTACATGGTACTGAGGTACCCAGGGTATTGGGGTTCCAGGAGATCCCTATGGGCTGCAGCATTTCTTTTGCCACCCATAGGGAGCTCTGACAATTCTTACACAGGCCTGCCACTGCAGCCTGAGTGAAATAACCTCCACGTTATTTCACAGCCATTTACCACTGCACTTAAGTAACTTATAAGTCACCTATATGTCTAACCTTTACCTGGTAAAGGTTAGGTGCAAAGTTACTTAGTGTGTGGGCACCCTGGCACTAGCCAAGGTGCCCCCACATTGTTCAGGGCAAATTCCCTGGACTTTGTGAGTGCGGGGACACCATTACACGCGTGCACTACACATAGGTCAATACCTATGTGTAGCTTCACAATGGTAACTCCGAATATGGCCATGTAAGATGTCTATGATCATGGAATTGCCCCCACTATGCCATCCTGGCATTGTTGGCACAATCCCATGATCCCACGGGTCTGTAGCACAGACCCGGGTACTGCCAAACTGCCTTTTCAGGGGTTTCACTGCAGCTGCTGCTGCTGCCAACCCCTCAGACAGGGTTCTGCCCTCCTGGGGTCCAGCCAGGCTTGGCCCAGGATGGCAGAACAAAGGACATCCTCAGAGAGAGGGTGTTACACCCTCTCCCTTTGGAAAAAGGTGTTAAGGCAGGGGAGGAGTAGCCTCCCACAGCCTCTGTAAATGCTTTCATGGGCACAGATGGTGCCCATTTCTACATAAGCCAGTCTACACAGGTTCAGGGACCCCTCAGCCCTGCTCTGGCGCGAAACTGGACAAAGGAAAGGGGAGTGACCACTCCCCTGACCTGCACCTCCCCTGGGAGGTGCCCAGAGCTCCTCCAGTGTGCTCCAGACCTCTGCCATCTTGGAAACAGAGGTGCTGCTGGCACACTGGACTGCTCTGAGTGGCCGGGGCCAGCAGGTGACGTCAGAGACTCCTTCTGATAGGCTCCTTCAGGTGTTGCTAGAGTATCTTCTCTCCTAAGTAGCCAAACCCTCTTTTCTGGCTATTTAGGGTCTCTGCTTTGGGGATTTCCTTAGATTACGAATGCAAGAGCTCATCCGAGTTCCTCTGCATCTCTCTCTTCACCTTCTGCCAAGGAATCGACTGCTGACCGCACTGGAAGCCTGCAAAACTGCAACAAAGTAGCGAAGACGACTACTGCAACTCTGTAACGCTGATCCTCCCGCCTTCTCGACTGTTTTCCTGGTGGTGCATGCTGTGGGGGTAGTCTGCCTCCTCTCTGCACTAGAAGCTCCGAAGAAATCTCCTGTGGGTCGACGGAATCGTCCCCCTGCAACCACAGGCACCAAAGAACTGCATCACCGGTCCTCTGGGTCTCCTCTCAGCACGACGAGCGAGGTCCCTTGAATCCAGCAACTCTGTCCAAGTGACTCCCACAGTCCAGTGACTCTTCAGTCCAAGTTTGGTGGAGGGAAGTCCTTGCCTCCCCACGCCAGACTGCATTGCTGGGAACCGCGTCTTTTGCAGCTACTCCGGCTCCTGTGCACTTTCCGAGGAAATCCTTTGTGCACAGTCAAGCCTGGGTCCACGGCACTCTAACCTGCATTGCACGACCTCCTGAGTTGTCCTCCGGCGGCGTGGGACTCCTTTGTGCAACTTCGGGTGAGCACCGTTTCACTCCACTTCGTAGTGCCTGTTGCCGCACTTCTGTGGGTGCTGCCTGCTTCTGAGAGGGCTCCTTGTCTTGCTGGGCGCCCCCTCTGTCCCCTGACGCAATTGGCGACATCCTGGTCCCTCCTGGGCCACAGCAGCATCCAAAAACCCTAACCGCACGACTTCAAGCTAGCAAGGCTTGTTTGCAGTCTTTCTTCAGGAAAACACTTCTGCACGACTCTCCACGGCGTGGGACATCCATCCTCCAAAGGGGACGTTTCTAGCCCTTGTCGTTCCTGCAGAATCCTCAGCTTCTACTGTCCAGTAGCAGCTTCTTTGCACCCACAGCTGGCATTTCCTGGGCATCTGCCCACTCTCGACTTGATCGTGACTTTTGGACTTGGTCCCCTTGTTCCACAGGTACCCTCGTCTGGAAATCAATCGTTGGTGCATTGCTAGTGTTGGTCTTTCCTGCAGAATTCCCCTATCACGACTTCTGTGCTCTTTGGGGAACTTTAGTGCACTTTGCACTCACTTTTCAGGGTCTTGGGGTGGGCTATTTTTCTAACCCTCACTGTTTTCTTACAGTCCCAGCGACCCTCTACAAGGTCACATAGGTTTGGGGTCCATTCGTGGTTCGCATTCCACTTTTGGAGTATATGGTTTGTGTTGCCCCTATCCCTATGTGCCCCCATTGCATCCTATTGTAACTATACATTGTTTGCACTGTTTTCTAATACTATTCTGCATATTTTTGGTATTGTGTACATATATCTTGTGTATATTTGCTATCCTCATACTGAGGGTACTCACTGAGATACTTTGGCATATTGTCATAAAAATAAAGTACCTTTATTTTTAGTATATCTGTGTATTGTGTTTTCTTATGATATTGTGCAAATGACACTAGTGGTACTGTAGGAGCTTCACTCGTCTCCTAGTTCAGCCTAACCTGCTCTGCTAAGCTACCATTATCTATCAGCCTAGGCTGCTAGACACCCTATACACTAATAAGGGATACCTGGGCCTGGTGCAAGGTGTAAGTACCGCTTGGTACTCACTACAAGCCAGTCCAGCCTCCTACACCACCCAGCTACACCCCCACCCCACGGTGATAATGGTGCAAGCAAACACTGAGCGCTTATACACCCAGCTGCTCCTCCCATCCCCCACCCCACGGTGATAATGGTGCAACACTGAGCGCTTATCCACCCAGCTACACCCGCACCCCATGGTGATACTGGTGCAAGCAAACACTGAGCGCTTATACACCCAGCTACACCCCCACCCCGTGGTGATACTGGTGCAAGCAAACACTGAGCACTTATACACCCAGCTGCTCTTCCCACCCCATGGTAATACTGGTGCAAGCAAACACTGAGCGCTTATACACCCAGCTACACCCCCACCCCATGGTGATAATGGTGCAAGCAAACACTGAGCACTTATACACCCAGGTGCTCCTCCCACCCCCTACCCCACGGTGATAATGGTGCAACACTGAGCGCTTATCCACCCAGCTACACCCGCACCCAATGGTGATACTGGTGCAAGCAAACACTGAGCGCTTATACACCCAGCTACACCCCCACCCCGTGGTGATACTGGTGCAAGCAAACACTGAGCGCTTATCCACCCAGCTACACCCCCACCCCATGGTGATACTGGTGCAAGCAAACACTGAGTGCTTATCCACCCAGCTACACCCCCACCCCATGGTGATAATGGTGCAAGCAAACACTGAGCGCTTATACACCCAGCTACACCCCCACCCCACGGTGATAATGGTGCAAGCAAACACTGAGCGCTTATACACCCAGCTACACCCCCACCCCATGGTGATAATGGTGTAAGCAAACACTGAGCGATTATACACCCAGCTACACCCCCACCCCATGGTGATACTGGTGCAAGCTAAGAGTGAGCGCTTATCCACCCAGGTAACCCCCACCCCATGGTGATAATGGTGCAAGCAAACACTGAGCGCTTATCCACCCAGCTACACCCCCGCCCCATGGTGATACTGGTGCAAGCAAACACTGAGCGCTTATACACTGAGCTGCACCCCCCACCCCATGGTGATAACGGTGCAAGCAAACACTGAGCACTTATCCACCCAGCTACACCCCCACCCCATGGTGATACTGGTGCAAGCAAACACTGAGCGCTTATCCACCCAGGGAATCCCCCACCCCACGGTGATACTGGTGCAAGCAAACACTGACCGCTTATCCACCCAGCGACACCCCCACCCCATGGTGATACTGGTGCAAGCAAACACTGAGCGCTTATCCACCCAGGTAACCCCCACCCCACGGTGATACTGGTGCAAGCAAACACTTAGCGCTTATACACCCAGGTACAACCCATGGTGATAATGGTGCAAGCAAAGAGTGAGCGCTTATACACCGAGCTGCACCTCCCACCCCAGGGTGATACTGGTGCAAGCAAACACTGAGCGCTTATCCACCCAGCTACACCCCCACCCCATGGTGATAATGGTGCAAGCAAACACTGAGCGCTTATACACTGAGCTGCACCCCCCACCCCATGGTAATACTGGTGCAAGCAAAGAGTGAGCGCTTATCCACCCAGATAATCCCCTTACCCCATGGTGATAATGGTGCAAGCAAACACTGAGCACTTATCCACCCAGGTAATTCCCCACCCCACGGTGATACTGGTGCAAGCAAACACTTAGCACTTATCCACCCAGGTAATCCCCCACCCCATGATGATAATGGTGCAAGCAAACACTGAGCGCTTATCCACCCAGGTAACCGCCACCCCATGGTGATAATGGTGCAAGCAAACACTGAGCGCTTATCCACCCAGCTACACCCCCACCCCATGGTGATACTGGTGCAAGCAAACACTGAGCGCTTATACACTGAGCTGCACCCCCCACCCCATGGTGATTCTGGTGCAAGCAAACACTGAGCGCTTATCCACCCAGGTAACCCCCACCCCATGGTGATAATGGTGCAAGCAAAGAGTGAGTACTTATCCACCCAGCTACACCCCCACCCCATGGTGATACTGGTGCAAACACTGAGCGCTTATACACCCAGCTACACCTCCCACCCCATGGTGATCCTGGTGCAAGCAAACACTGAGCGCTTAGCCATGGAGGTGTCATTCTGACTTCAGTGAAAATAGTGCAAGCAAAGAGTGAGCCCTTACCCACCCAGCTACACCTCCCACCCAAGGGTGATAATGGTGCAAGCAAAGAGCGAGCGCTTATCCACCCAGCTACACCGCCACCCCACAGTGATAATGGTGCAAGCAAATACTGAGTGCTTTGCCATGGAGGTGTGCTTCCCACCCCGGTGATAATGGTGCAAGCAAACAGTGAGCACTTAGCCATGAAGGTGTCCTTTCGACGTCAGTGAAAATAGTGCAAGCTAACAGTGAGCACTTAGCCAAGTTGGTGCACTCCCCACCCCGGTGATAACTGTGCAAGCAAACACTGAGCGGTTATCCACCCAATTAATCGCCTTACCCCACGGTGATAATGATGCAAGCAAACACTGAGTGCTGAGCCATGGAGGTGTGCTTCCCATCCCGGTGATAATAGTGCAAGCAAAACACTGAGAGCTTAGCCACCCAGATGTACTCCCCACTCCAGTGATAATGGTGCAAGCAAACACCAAGTGCTTTGCCATGGATGTGCACTTCCCATTTCAGTGATAAAGATGTAAGCAAACACTGAGCGCTCAGCCACCCAGATGTACTCCCCACTCCAGTGATAATGAGGCAAGCAAACAGTGAGCGCTTTGCCATGGAGGTGTCCTTCCGACCCGATGATAATGGTGCAAGCAAACAGTGAGCATTTATCCACCCAGGTAATCCACCTTACCCCACGGTGATAATGGTGCAAGCAAACAATGAGCATTTAGCCACCCAGGTGCACTCCTCACCACAATGACAATAGTGCAAGCAAACATGGAGCGCTTATCCACCCAGGTGCACTCCCCACCACGATGACAATGGTGCAAGTCCTAGCCCCACACAGAGCAGCAGGAAGTCTAGAGATGAGTGCAAGTCCTAGTCCCATACAGAGCAGCAGGAATTCCAGAGAGGAGTGTAAGTCCTAGCCTCACACAGAGCAGCAGGAAGTTTAGAGAGGAGTGTAAGTCCTAGCCTCACACAGAGCAGCAGGAAGTCCAGAGAGGAGTGTAAGTCTTAGCCCCACACAGAGCAGCAGGAAGTCCAGAGAGGAGTGTAAGTCCTAGCCTCACACAGAGCAGCAGGAAGGCTAGAGAGGAGTGTAAGTCCTAGTCCCACACAGAGGAGTGTAAGTCCTAGCCCCACACAGAGCAGCAGTGTAAGTCCTAGCCCCACACAGAGCAGCAGGAAGTCCAGAGAGGAGTGTAAGTCCTAGTCCCACACAGAGGAGTGTAAGTCCTAGCCCCACACAGAGCAGCAGTGTAAGTCCTAGCCTCACACAGAGCAGCAGGAGGTCTAGAGAGGAGTGTCAGTCCTAGCCCCACACAGAGCAGCAGGAAGTTTAGAGAGGAGTGTAAGTCCTAGCCCCACACAGAGCAGCAGGAAGTCCAGAGAGGAGTGTCAGTCCTAGCCCCACACAGAGCAGCAGGAAGTCCAGAGAGGAGTGTAAGTCCTAGCCTCACACAGAGCAGCAGGAAGTTTAGAGAGGAGTGTAAGTCCTAGCCCCACACAGAGCAGCAGGTAGGTCAGAGAGGAGTGTAAGTCCTAGCCTCACACAGAGCAGCAGAAGGTCTAGAGAGGAGTGTAAGTCCTAGCCTCACACAGAGCAGCAGGTAGGTCAGAGAGGAGTGTAAGTCCTAGCCCCACTCAGAACAGCAGGAAGTTTAGAGAGGAGTGTAAGTCCTAGCCCTACGCAGAGAAGCAGGAAGTCTACAAAGGAGTGTAAGTCCTAGCCCCACACAGAGCAGCAGGAAGTTTAGAGAGGAGTGTAAGTCCTAGCCCCACTCAGAACAGCAGGAAGTCCAGAGAGGAGTGTAAGTCCTAGCCCCACACAGAGCAGCAGGTAGGTCAGAGAGGAGTGTAAGTCCTTGCCTCACACAGAGCAGCAGGAAGCCCAGAGAGGAGTGTAAGTCCTAGCCCCACACAGAGCAGCAGGAAGTCTAGAGAGGAGTGTAAGTCCTAGCCCCACACAGAGCAGCAGGTAGGTCAGAGAGGAGTGTAAGTCCTTGCCTCACACAGAGCAGCAGGAAGCCCAGAGAGGAGTGTAAGTCCTAGCCCCACACAGAGCAGCAGGAAGTCTAGAGAGGAGTGTAAGTCCTAGCCCCACACAGAGCAGCAGGAAGTCTAGAGAGGAGTGTAAGTCCTAGCCCTACACAGAGCAGCAGGAAGTCTAGAGAGGAGTGTAAGTCCTAGCCCTACACAGAGCAGCAGGAAGTTTAGAGAGGAGTGTAAGTCCTAGCCTCACACAGAGCAGCAGGAAGTCCAGAGAGGAGTGTAAGTCCTAGTCCCGCACAGAGCAGCAGGAGGTCTGGAGAGGAGTGTACGTCCTAGCCCCACACAGAGCAGCAGGAGGTCTAGAGAGGAGTGTAAGTCCTCGCCTCACACAGAGCAGCAGGAGGTCTAGAGAGGAGTGTAAGTCCTAGCCTCACACAGAGCAGCAGGAGGTCTAGAGAGGAGTGTACGTCCTAGCCCCACACAGAGCAGCAGGAGGTCTAGAGAGGAGTGTCAGTCCTAGCCCCACACAGAGCAGCAGGAAGTTTAGAGAGGAGTGTAAGTCCTAGCCCCACACAGAGCAGCAGGAAGTCCAGAGAGGAGTGTCAGTCCTAGCCCCACACAGAGCAGCAGGAAGTCCAGAGAGGAGTGTAAGTCCTAGCCTCACACAGAGCAGCAGGAAGTTTAGAGAGGAGTGTAAGTCCTAGCCCCACACAGAGCAGCAGGTAGGTCAGAGAGGAGTGTAAGTCCTAGCCTCACACAGAGCAGCAGAAGGTCTAGAGAGGAGTGTAAGTCCTAGCCTCACACAGAGCAGCAGGTAGGTCAGAGAGGAGTGTAAGTCCTAGCCCCACACAGAGCAGCAGGAAGTCCAGAGAGGAGTGTAAGTCCTAGCCCCACTCAGAACAGCAGGAAGTTTAGAGAGGAGTGTAAGTCCTAGCCCTACGCAGAGAAGCAGGAAGTCTACAAAGGAGTGTAAGTCCTAGCCCCACACAGAGCAGCAGGAAGTTTAGAGAGGAGTGTAAGTCCTAGCCCCACTCAGAACAGCAGGAAGTCCAGAGAGGAGTGTAAGTCCTAGCCCCACACAGAGCAGCAGGTAGGTCAGAGAGGAGTGTAAGTCCTTGCCTCACACAGAGCAGCAGGAAGCCCAGAGAGGAGTGTAAGTCCTAGCCCCACACAGAGCAGCAGGAAGTCTAGAGAGGAGTGTAAGTCCTAGCCCCACACAGAGCAGCAGGTAGGTCAGAGAGGAGTGTAAGTCCTTGCCTCACACAGAGCAGCAGGAAGCCCAGAGAGGAGTGTAAGTCCTAGCCCCACACAGAGCAGCAGGAAGTCTAGAGAGGAGTGTAAGTCCTAGCCCCACACAGAGCAGCAGGAAGTCTAGAGAGGAGTGTAAGTCCTAGCCCTACACAGAGCAGCAGGAAGTCTAGAGAGGAGTGTAAGTCCTAGCCCTACACAGAGCAGCAGGAAGTTTAGAGAGGAGTGTAAGTCCTAGCCTCACACAGAGCAGCAGGAAGTCCAGAGAGGAGTGTAAGTCCTAGTCCCGCACAGAGCAGCAGGAGGTCTGGAGAGGAGTGTACGTCCTAGCCCCACACAGAGCAGCAGGAGGTCTAGAGAGGAGTGTAAGTCCTCGCCTCACACAGAGCAGCAGGAGGTCTAGAGAGGAGTGTAAGTCCTAGCCTCACACAGAGCAGCAGGAGGTCTAGAGAGGAGTGTACGTCCTAGCCCCACACAGAGCAGCAGGAGGTCTAGAGAGGAGTGTAAGTCCTAGCCCCACACAGAGCAGCAGGAAGGCTAGAGAGGAGTGTAAGTCCTAGCCCCACACAGAGCAGCAGGAAGTCTAGACAGGAGTGTAGGTCCTAGCCCCACACAGTGCAGCAGGAAGTCCAGACAGGAGTGTAAGTCCTAGCCTCACACAGAGCAGCAGGAAGTCCAGAGAGGAGTGTAAGTCCTCGCCCCACTCAGAACAGCAGGAAGTCCAGAGAGGAGTGTCAGTCCTAGCCCCACACAGAGCAGCAGTGTAAGTCCTAGCCCCACTCAGAACAGCAGGAAGTCCAGAGAGGAGTGTAAGTCCTAGCCTCGCACAGAGCAGCAGAAGGTCTAGAGAGGAGTGTAAGTCCTAGCCCCACACAGAGCAGCAGTGTAAGTCCTAGCCTCACACAGAGCAGCAGGAGGTCTAGAGAGGAGTGTAAGTCCTAGCCTCACACAGAGCAGCAGGAAGTCTAGAGAGGAGTGTCAGTCCTAGCCCCACACAGAGCAGCAGGAAGTCCAGAGAGGAGTGTCAGTCCTAGCCCCACACAGAGCAGCAGGAAGTCCAGAGAGGAGTGTAAGTCCTAGCCCCACTCAGAACAGCAGGAAGTTTAGAGAGGAGTGTAAGTCCTAGCCCTACGCAGAGAAGCAGGAAGTCTACAAAGGAGTGTAAGTCCTAGCCCCACACAGAGCAGCAGGAAGTTTAGAGAGGAGTGTAAGTCCTAGCCCCACTCAGAACAGCAGGAAGTCCAGAGAGGAGTGTAAGTCCTAGCCCCACACAGAGCAGCAGGTAGGTCAGAGAGGAGTGTAAGTCCTAGCCCCACACAGAGCAGCAGGAGGTCTAGAGAGGAGTGTAAGTCCTAGCCTCACACAGAGCAGCAGGAAGTCTAGAGAGGAGTGTAAGTCCTAGCCTCACACAGAGCAGCAGGTAGTCCAGAGAGGAGTGTACGTCCTAGCCTCACTCAGAGCAGCAGGAAGTCTAGACAGGAGTGTAAGTCCTAGCCTCACACGGAGCAGCAGGAAGTCTAGAGAGAAGTGTAAGTCCTAGCCCCACACAGAGCAGCAGGAAGTCCAGAGAGGAGTGTAAGTCCTAGCCCCACACAGAGCAGCAGGAAGTCCAGAGAGGAGTGTCAGTCCTAGCCCCACACAGAGCAGCAGGAAGTCCAGAGAGGAGTGTAAGTCCTAGCCTCACACAGAGCAGCAGGAAGTTTAGAGAGGAGTGTAAGTCCTAGCCCTACGCAGAGAAGCAGGAAGTCTACAAAGGAGTGTAAGTCCTAGCCCCACTCAGAACAGCAGGAAGTTTAGAGAGGAGTGTAAGTCCTAGCCCTACGCAGAGAAGCAGGAAGTCTACAAAGGAGTGTAAGTCCTAGCCCCACACAGAGCAGCAGGAAGTTTAGAGAGGAGTGTAAGTCCTAGCCCCACTCAGAACAGCAGGAAGTCCAGAGAGGAGTGTAAGTCCTAGCCCCACACAGAGCAGCAGGTAGGTCAGAGAGGAGTGTAAGTCCTTGCCTCACACAGAGCAGCAGGAAGCCCAGAGAGGAGTGTAAGTCCTAGCCCCACACAGAGCAGCAGGAAGTCTAGAGAGGAGTGTAAGTCCTAGCCCCACACAGAGCAGCAGGAAGTCTAGAGAGGAGTGTAAGTCCTAGCCCTACACAGAGCAGCAGGAAGTCTAGAGAGGAGTGTAAGTCCTAGCCCTACACAGAGCAGCAGGAAGTTTAGAGAGGAGTGTAAGTCCTAGCCTCACACAGAGCAGCAGGAAGTCCAGAGAGGAGTGTAAGTCCTAGTCCCGCACAGAGCAGCAGGAGGTCTGGAGAGGAGTGTACGTCCTAGCCCCACACAGAGCAGCAGGAGGTCTAGAGAGGAGTGTAAGTCCTCGCCTCACACAGAGCAGCAGGAGGTCTAGAGAGGAGTGTAAGTCCTAGCCTCACACAGAGCAGCAGGAGGTCTAGAGAGGAGTGTACGTCCTAGCCCCACACAGAGCAGCAGGAGGTCTAGAGAGGAGTGTAAGTCCTAGCCCCACACAGAGCAGCAGGAAGGCTAGAGAGGAGTGTAAGTCCTAGCCCCACACAGAGCAGCAGGAAGTCTAGACAGGAGTGTAGGTCCTAGCCCCACACAGTGCAGCAGGAAGTCCAGACAGGAGTGTAAGTCCTAGCCTCACACAGAGCAGCAGGAAGTCCAGAGAGGAGTGTAAGTCCTCGCCCCACTCAGAACAACAGGAAGTCCAGAGAGGAGTGTCAGTCCTAGCCCCACACAGAGCAGCAGTGTAAGTCCTAGCCCCACTCAGAACAGCAGGAAGTCCAGAGAGGAGTGTAAGTCCTAGCCTCGCACAGAGCAGCAGAAGGTCTAGAGAGGAGTGTAAGTCCTAGCCCCACACAGAGCAGCAGTGTAAGTCCTAGCCTCACACAGAGCAGCAGGAGGTCTAGAGAGGAGTGTAAGTCCTAGCCTCACACAGAGCAGCAGGAAGTCCAGAGAGGAGTGTCAGTCCTAGCCCCACACAGAGCAGCAGGAAGTCCAGAGAGGAGTGTAAGTCCTAGCCTCACACAGAGCAGCAGGAAGTTTAGAGAGGAGTGTAAGTCCTAGCCC
This sequence comes from Pleurodeles waltl, assembly GCF_031143425.1. NCBI lineage: Eukaryota > Metazoa > Chordata > Amphibia > Caudata > Salamandridae > Pleurodeles > Pleurodeles waltl. The sequence continues at coordinate 12,502,032 of NC_090445.1, forward strand.
CACACAGAGCAGCAGGTAGGTCAGAGAGGAGTGTAAGTCCTAGCCTCACACAGAGCAGCAGAAGGTCTAGAGAGGAGTGTAAGTCCTAGCCTCACACAGAGCAGCAGGTAGGTCAGAGAGGAGTGTAAGTCCTAGCCCCACTCAGAACAGCAGGAAGTTTAGAGAGGAGTGTAAGTCCTAGCCCTACGCAGAGAAGCAGGAAGTCTACAAAGGAGTGTAAGTCCTAGCCCCACACAGAGCAGCAGGAAGTTTAGAGAGGAGTGTAAGTCCTAGCCCCACTCAGAACAGCAGGAAGTCCAGAGAGGAGTGTAAGTCCTAGCCCCACACAGAGCAGCAGGTAGGTCAGAGAGGAGTGTAAGTCCTTGCCTCACACAGAGCAGCAGGAAGTTTAGAGAGGAGTGTAAGTCCTAGCCCCACACAGAGCAGCAGGAGGTCTAGAGAGGAGTGTAAGTCCTAGCCTCACACAGAGCAGCAGGAAGTCTAGAGAGGAGTGTAAGTCCTAGCCTCACACAGAGCAGCAGGTAGTCCAGAGAGGAGTGTACGTCCTAGCCTCACTCAGAGCAGCAGGAAGTCTAGACAGGAGTGTAAGTCCTAGCCTCACACGGAGCAGCAGGAAGTCTAGAGAGAAGTGTAAGTCCTAGCCTCACACAGAGCAGCAGTGTAAGTCCTAGCCCCACACAGAGCAGCAGGAAGTTTAGAGAGGAGTGTAAGTCCAAGACTCACACAGAGCAGCAGGAAGTCCAGAGAGGAGTGTAAGTCCTAGCCCCACACAGAGCAGCAGTGTAAGTCCTAGCCCCACACAGAGCAGCAGGATGTCTAGAGAGGAGTATAAGTCCTAGCCTCACAGAGAACAGCAGGAAGTCTAGAGAGGAGTATAAGTCCTAGCCTCACAGAGAACAGCAGGAAGTCTAGAGAGGAGTGTAAGTCCTAGCCTCACTCAGAGCAGCAGCAAGTCTAGACAGGAGTGTAGGTCCTAGCCTCACACAGAGCAGCAGCAAGTCTAGACAGGAGTGTAAGTCCTAGCCTCACACAGAGCAGCAGGAGGTCTAGAGAGGAGTGTAAGTCCTAGCCCCACTCAGAACAGCAGGAAGTCTAGAGAGGAGTGTCAGTCCTAGCCCCACACAGAGCAGCAGGAGGTCTAGAGAGGAGTGTAAGTCCTAGCCCCATACAGAGCAGCAGCAAGTTTAGAGAGGAGTGTAAGTCCTAGCCTCACACAGAGCAGCAGGAAGTCCAGAGAGGAGTGTAAGTCCTAGCCTCACACAGACCAGCAGAAGGTCTAGACAGGAGTGTAAGTCCTAGCCTCACACAGAGCAGCAGGAGGTCTAGAGAGAAGTGTAAGTCCTAGCCTCACACAGAGCAGCAGGAGGTCTAGAGAGGAGTGTAAGTCCTAGCCCCACACAGAGCAGCAGGTAGGTCAGAGAGGAGTGTAAGTCCTCGCCTCACACAGAGCAGCAGGAGGTCCAGAGAGGAGTGTAAGTCCTAGCCCCACACAGAGCAGCAGGAGGTCTAGAGAGGAGTGTAAGTCCTAGCCTCACACAGAGCAGCAGGAAGTCCAGAGAGGAGTGTAAGTCCTAGCCCTACACAGGGCAGCATGAAGGCTAAAGAGCAGTGTAATTCCTAGCCCAATGAACAGCAGCAGGATGTCTAGAGGAGAATAGGTTGCAGCCCACAAACAGCAGCAGGGCTTACAGAGGAGGGTTTGTTTTCTAGCTCCACATACAGCAGTCTAATGTATTGTCTAGGGCCTAGATCTACAAAAGCAGCAACGAGTCACACAAGGTGTCTAGGCCCTAACCCCACAAAGAGCAGCAGGGAGTATAGCAGTGAGTCTAGGTCCTAACCCCAGAAACAGCAGCAAGGAGTCTAGCAGGGAGTCTAGGTCCTAATCCCACAAACAGCAGCAAGGATTTTAGCAGGGAGTCTAGGTCCTAACCCCACAAACAGCAGTCTTATATATAGTCTAGGGCCTAGTCCTACAAAAGCAGCAACGAGTCACGCAAGGTGTCTAGGGCCTAACCCCACAAACAGCAGCAAGGAGTCTAGCAGGGAGTCTAGGGCTTAACCCCACAAAGAGCAGCAAGGAGTCTAGCAGGGAGTCTAGGTCCTAACCCCACAAACAGCAGCAAGAAGTCTAGCAGGGAGTATAGGGCCTAACCCCATGAAGAGAAGCAAAAGGTCTAGAAGGCAGTCTAAGCCCTAACCCCACACACAGAGTGGCAGGGCGTCTAGCTAAAGGACAACGTCACTCACTCTGTAAGCATCTGTTCATGGCATGTAGTGCTGTAGATTATCATGCTTCCAGCCATCTAATGTTAGGCTTGGACATTTATACGATGCTCTTCGTCAAAGAAGACTTTCAAGTCAAGAAGTATGAAGTGACTCCTCCCTTACCTGGCAATGCGCATGGGCACTGACTCCGTGTAGATTGTTTTTCACACCGCGGATGAGAGTAGCATGAAGTGGCGAGCAGACAGAGAGTGGAGTACATGTGTATTATAAAAGAAGCGTCACTAGTAAAAAGAAGAGGTCTGTGATTAGAGCCACTCGCTTCCAGGGAAGAGGCTGGGCGCATGTGAATCTACAGCACTACAAACAGATGCTTGCAGGGTAACGTATATAATGTATTGCTGCAGATACACATGCTCTGCATAGATGTAAAGCAGTACCCTTCTACAAGCAGTGGTAAGCGTATAGATGATGCAGATGGCTGAAATAAGGTCCTTAAGACTGTTTGGACAACCACAGCCTGTCGCCTGGTGAAGATATGTGCACAGTAGTGTTTAGTGAATGTGTGGGGTTTTCCAAGTGGCTGCTTTACATATGTCAGCGAGGGGGGTGTTCTCTAAGAAGGCCATAGCTGTGGCCTTCTTCTGTGTAGAGTGTGCCTTGGCGGTAACAGGGAAGGTTTTTGGCCTTGCGATAATAAATCTGAATAAATTTAACTGTCCATTTGGCAATACCTATTTTGGATAGAGGATGACCCTTGTGGGGCTTTGTGAAGACTACAAAGAGTTGGTCTGTCCTACCAAAAGACTTTGGCCCTAATTATGTCCTTGGTGGTAAAAATCGCCTACCGCTGCCGTGACAGCCCCCAAAAGACTGACACCGCGGCTACGATCTGTCCACCATACTATAACCACTGCTGGACTTCTGCCACAAGAAAAGCGGAAATCCGGCAGTGATCAGACTGGCGGATGGTGGTAAGGTGGCGCTGCTACCACCAGCACCGCCACGCCAGTAGACCGCCGCCAGCCGTATCATGACCTGTGATACGGCCTGGCGGTGTTCTGCTGGCGGGCGCTGCTGGAGGTAGCAACGCCCCTTCCCGTTCCCTGCCGGAAGACCACCTGGAAGAGGGTAAGTTGGGCTTCCGACATCGGATGGGGGTGGGGGGTGTTGTGTGTGTAGGGTTGTGTGCATGAATGTGTGAGTGTGTGCATGAATGCGTCTGTGTGTTTAGTGTTGTTTGCGTGGATGTATGCATGTGTGTGAATGCGTGTAAAAATGGTAATGTGAGTGCGTGTCTGCATGTCAGTGTGAATGTGTGTACGTATGTGTGCGAGCATGAATGCGTGTATGCCAGTGTGAATGAGTGGGTGTATGCGTGTTGCGTGTCTGCAGGTGTGCGTGTGTTTGGGAATGTAAAGGGGGGAGCGTGGATGGGGTGGGTGGGGGTGTCTGGGGAGCGTTGGTAGGGGGGTGGATGAGCCTCCTACCAGTGACAGGGAAGGACTTCCCTGTCACTGGTAGGGCCTACCGCCATGGTTTTTGTGGCGTTAGCAACGCCACGAAAACCATGGTGGTAGGCTGGCTCAAAATGCTGCCGGTGGTACTATAGCGCCCACCGGGCTGGAGATTGATATCTCCAGCCCGGCGGCTGCTACTGCCATGGCGGTCTGAGTGGAGAAGTGGCCACAGCCAACCCACCATTCTCATAATGTGGCGGTATGTCCCACCAGCCTGTTGGCGGTACTGCCGCCACATTACCACTCATCGCTGAGGTCAAAATGATCCCCTTAGTCCTGTAAATGTAATACATAAAAGTGCATGTAACATCTAGAATGTGTAGGTTATGTTCTGCTACTGAGTTTGGTTGGGGAAAGAAAAGTAGAAGTTCAGTTGTCTGGTTAAGGGCTCATGCAGGACGCCAGAGAAGAAGTGGAGAAACAGCAAATCCCCTCAAGACCTGGAAACCTTCAAAGCCGCCACAAAATCCTACCACAGCCTGATCAGGTCTACCAGGAAGGATGTCCTGCAGGACCGCATCAACTCCACCTCTCACAACACTAAAGAACATTTCACCATCATAAAAGAATACACCAAACCACAAGCCGAGACCACCGACATCCCTCCATCTCAGGAGCCTTGCGACAGACTGCTCACCTTCTTCCACAGGAAGATCAAGGACATTTACAACACTTTCGGACCCCAACACTCGTTGAACCCACCAACTACACCCCCGCCAGGATCAGCCAGGACCCCCCCTCACGATGGACGACACCCTCTCCACCATGAGCAATATCCACACCGGAGCCCCGACCCCTGCCCACACTACATTTTCGACAAGGCCAGTGCCGCAATCGCACAAGAACTCTGCAAGACCATCAACTGCTCCCTAGAAGCAGCAACCTACCCCAGAGACTGGAGACACGCTGAGATTCGCCCTCCTCTGAAGAAACCCACAGCCGACGCGACCGACCTCAAGAGCTACCACCCCATCTCACTGCTACCCTTCCCAGCTAAAGTCGCTGAGAAGGCAATCAACACTCAGCTATGACAACACATCGAGAACCACAACATCCTGGACGTCTCCCAATCAGGATTCAGAACCAACCACAGCACCAAAACCGCCCTGCTCGCAGCCACAGATGACATTCGCTCCCTCCTCGACCAAGGACAGACAGCAGCCCTCATCCTACTCGACCTCTCAGACGACTTCGATACAGTATCCACACAGCTGGTATATGAGGCAAGGTCAGAACCCACCAACATCAGCTGCGGAGTAACATCTGACTAAGTTTGCAATTCTCCAGTGTGGTGGCCTCTACTGCTACCCTCTTCCCTGCAACATAGAGTTTCTTACTCTCTTTATCAGGCGGGGAGCACCAGCTGTACCCTGAGGGTTGGTGCGCTTACAACAAGGGTGGACCACTGGGGAGTCTGGCTTGACTTAACCCCTGATATTTGATGGGGGGTGGGCTTACATTTTTATCCGCCTTAGGAGTTAGTACACTGACCTTGACTGGCTCCTTAAATGTGGCTGAGGCTGACTTCAACTCCCCCTTCTGCATGGGCAGAAAGTAAACCGTCTGCTCCCATACGGACAGAGTAGCCACAAAGAAATCATCATCCTCATGGAGGACATGTATATCCAACTTGTGGAATGCAACAGTCAATTGTATCACCCAAAGGTAAGTAGTTGTGTCATCTGGGTGTGACATCGTAGCTGGATACTGATCCCGGTCTGGACCCCCCTGGGGATTCGGCATCGTAGTCATCCTACGGGTCATCGTTGGGCTGATACAAAGGCTGCACACCAGGGCCAGCAGGATGAAGGGGGCTGACCTGTCCATACGAGGACTAAGGGGAACCCTCCGGCAAGTATGGAAGTGTTGGAGTATAGGGTGTTGGTAGCGTTTGAAGGAGGGGTTGGAGGCACAAATGGGACAGAACTAGTGCTCATGTCCTTGCGTTTCTTGCAGCTGGGAATCGGGGTAGGGTCCAAGGCAACTTCCACCTCAAAGGTGGGCTTATGCTTCTGAGACAAAGTCTCTACCAGCTTAGGAGGCAGTCCTGTGGAGATCTTGCCAGTGTGGGGATGGATATAGAGACGTTTTTATCTTCTGTCTAGTTCCTCTTGAAGGAGTTTTAGGTTTGGGTGCTCTGTACATTGAAGCCCTGCACAGAAGGCTTCTTCAGCACAGAAGGTTTGGGTGTCGATTGGACCCTCTGATCAGACTGTCTTCAAAGTTGATGGCTTAGGCACCAAGGGTTTCTTTGAACGGAAAGTGCTCTAGGCTTCTAAGTGGAGGCTGGCTTCAGTGCTAGTATCAAGATGATCTTTGGCCTTTGGTGCACCTTTGAATGTGACGGGGTAGCACCCCTGGATAGAGGTAGTGTTGGCTCTAAGGGTATTTGTCAGTGCCAACTAGCGCCAGGAGGCAGTGAGGCCCCATAGGGCAGAGTCTTTGTCGAAGGGCTTGACTTCGGACCCTCTTGGGGGTGGTGCTTTATCTCGACTCAAGGCCTTTTGGTAGGCGTAGTGAGTATCTCTACTTAAGTCATACTCATGCAGGATGCCAAGGCCTTCACTTGAGGAATGGCAGGCGTGGAGTTGCTGGGAGAATTCTGGCCTTGTGCTGTGAGTCGGAGCCAGAGGAGAAGATAGCTTCTGGCCTAGGTGATGGTTGGTGGAGCAGAATGCCCAATAAGGAAGGCTGTACCTCGAAGATGTTGAGGGTGTCACCGTAAGCCTGTCTCTGAATCCTGTGGTGAACCCACTATCCTTCCTGACGATTTTGAAGAGTTTTCTTTGACGGAAGGTCAGGCAGGCCTCACACATGGTGTTGTCAAGATTAGGAGACAAAGGTTACACACTTGGAGGTGGTCGGTTCACAGGAACTTTGCATGACACTGAGGACAGTTCTGAAATGGCGTCCGTATCATCATGATGTGTACATTCTCCACCAGAAGGTAATCAAACAAAGGGATAAAAGGCCCCTCGGAGGGCAAAAGGCCCTACAGGGCAGGAGTCGCTGGGGGCCAGTCTCCGGAAGAAAGGCAATGAAAGTTGTTTCTAGGTGTCAGAGTTGAGCAATAGACTGGCTGGGCCGGAACTAAAGTGTAGAAAAACGTGTCAGACTCTGAACCCTGGCCGTGCATATCCAAACCCAATGATGGAAAAAAAAAAAAAATCTATAATGTAGTCGGTCCCCATTGCTAGCTAAGGAAGGAGTAGGCATATATCTGGTGGCTCAAAAGACTTCTTTGAAGAAAATCAATTTGCAAATGTCTGAGCCCAACAATAGATGGCAGGAGTATGCACACCACGTGGATCTACAGCCACACATGCTATGAATAGTTTATTTCTTAGCGCCTCACAGAGAAGTTTAAAGACTAAAAGTTTACCAGCTCTGAGCTCCACACGGAGGAGTCCAACATCCTAATGGGAGTCTAGGTCCCAGTTCCACAAAGAGCATCAGGAACACTGGGGACGGGGTTTATGTTTTAGCGTCACACAGAACAGTCTGATGCCTAAGGTGGTGCCTTTAACACCAGCCTTGGCCCCAGGCTGAGACCCTTTGCTGCCCATGGTGCATGCTCACTTACTGAAGTCGGAGATGTCAGCCAGCATGAAGTAGGAGCCCTCTGGTGCGATGGGGCGCATGCCCACAGCCGTCAAGCACTGCAGCAACCGGTCGCGCTTCCGCTGCAGCTCCTCTCGTAACTGCACAAAATAGCTGTCCGGCTCCCCGAAGCGTTCCAGCTCCAACTGGAACCCATAGGCCACCGCGTCCTACAGGGAGTGAAGGGAGGAAGAAGTGATGGGTGACCAGGGAGAGGTGGAGAGCAGGTGAGTAGGCAAAGAGTGGAGGAAGAACGAAGGGGTGAGAGGGCAGAAGGAAAGTGGAGGTGACTTCAAGGGGTTGAAAGACGATCATTGTGAGGAAGACAGAAGGTTGAGAGGCAAGAAAGACAGGGTGGTGGGGGAACAAGATAAAATGGAAGACAGAGCAAGGCGAGGCATTTGGGGCAGATGACAGAGTGATATCAGGGGCAGGAGAGCATGGTGGGTGCATGACAGTGCTGTGGGAGTGCACAATGTGCGAGAGAGCAGTGTGTGGGGAGTATGAAAGCAAGTCGGAAGAGGAGGAAAAAGAGGCAACATCAGAAGCTTGTGAAGGTCTCAAGTCTGACACATGGAAATAAGACAATTAACATGTGTGTGATGGTTATTCACACTACCCCAATCCACAGGGCTGGATCCAGAAGCACTCTGAACCTGCACCACTCCAGACATCCATACCAGGACAGTCCAGAAGCGCCCTGACCAAGTACGGTGGCCCCTGGGAATCCTCGTTACTGGGACAATATGGAACTCCCTGAGAGCTTGCTGGCGGTCGGCGAATCGTCTGGAGCGGCAGAGAGTCTGCACCCACCCATCTGATGCGGGAGTGACCCTGGAAGAAGTGTACGGCTGACAGGCCAGCACTACCAGGAGGCAGGCCAACATTGTTCTGAACATTTTAGAAACAGGGCCTCAAAACTATGGCTTATTTCTGAAATACAACATCAAACAATGGCCCTGATGTGTGGACGGTCATGGATTGTTCTTCCTGCCAACAGCCATCTTACCACTGCAGTCCTGCACAACAAATATGCATCAAAAGATCCACTCCAAATAGGGCAGGACTTCTGGTGCACTGAGCCCGGCAACCCCGTGGCGTAAGGTAAGGATCTCTGGGAACCAGCTGAGGCGAGGCCTACACGAACCCAGCGATTCCAGCACCTCTCAAGGAGGCGGTAAACTGACCATCCGGTGAGGGAGGTTAAACTGACAGTTTACATGGGTTTTCTCCTTCCAATACACTCTCAATAACCTTGTAGCTACCCCCCAAACTTTTATTTCCTAAAGAATATATTCTGGGAGCTGCAGTCTTAGTTCCCCGCAAGCCATATGGACTGAAGTATTGACATAAGTAGAGGCCATGAGTCACGGAACAGGCACGGAATGGATCTTTTGCAAAGAGTTACTCTTGAAGCACCGCCTCATGTGCACCACTGATTCCACCCCTCCACGCTCCTACCGTAGAGACTGGTAGTGGGTGAGGTTCTCTGTACTTACTAGGCCTAGGACCATCCTTCTGCTGGTACGTATTGGCCTCTCTCTCCAGAGCCGTGGGAGGAATGAAAACCACACAATCGATGAACAGAGTTAGAATCCATTTTGAGCAACCAACCAACTTGAACAAAACGATCTTGAGAAGAGCCCTACAAGTCGAGCATTCGCTCAGGAACCAACCTCTACGGCATAGTGTTCGCAAACATTGTGCAGTGCAGCCCATGTGCTCATCTTGATGATGGTGTTCAAGAGAGCAGGACACTGGAAGGCGACAGACCCTGTTATTTCCTATCCCATAAGGGGAATTGCCCTGTGGATCCATTTGTTTAAATACCAATCGAGGCTGTTTTTGAAGATATATCAATACCCCAGTTGGGGAAACAAGTGTTTTATTGTGATGTTTTTGTTGTGTTTTTTCACTTGGAGTGCACTTTTTTCACTATTGCATCCTTGTCAGTTTGCCAGATTATTATACCATGATTGTTTATGCTGTGAAGGTGTTTCATAATAATAAAAGGATATGATTTTGGATCATGTGGCATAATTCAGTACTTCCTGCACTGTATATCGTTGAGATATTCCTGACAGATTTTTCACTGTCCAGACAGAAGCCCTGGTCTCTGATTAACTCAGCAGCAGGATCTCCGGCATGACTATACCTCGTCTAGGAGTTCACCTGAATGTGTGCTTCTGCAGACGGGAAGGTGACAGGCGCAGCTGTGGCCCTTCCTACAGGCGCCTGATGACTTCAGGAGAAGGGAGGCAAGCAGCTGTAATCATCAGATGTACAAGAGGACACCCAGTGAGTTACAGGCGTGTTAAAGGCCTGGTCCAGGAGAGGTGCCACTACAGGTGATACAACTTCTGTCCGAGGTCCAAGAGCATTAGTCCTGCCAGGAAACAACTTGAGATGTCAACTGGTATGTAAAGTCTGATAGGTCCTTTCAGAGGAGCCATCACTAAAGAAGTCAGGGGCACAGAATGGTCCCAAAGGACAATCTTTTCCTTATCCAGCAATGTGTCAGGGGAAGAGCATGAACAAGCCTGCTGCAAGCTGAAGTAACTACAACTAGAAAAAAACATCTCACAAGTCACCCCTTTAATGATGCAGGTAGCCAAGAGTTCAAAAGGCGTATGAGCCCGGACAGTGAGGAACAGACTGAGGTACTCTAGGAAATAAGCAATATTCCACAGACCTGCTGGTGATGCTCTGCTGCCCTGTCTGGTAATTGGACATCACAAACCAGTCTGAAGACTCATGTTCAATAGTGCAAAGGGTCACATGGGAAACAAAAGAAAACCAACCGCCCACAGCGCACAACAGTGGGCAGGTGCCCCTTGCCAGGACGCCAAGCCTGAGCCACCTGCTCTTGTAGAGAGTCCCATCAGCGTTCTTCCTGCCAGTCCGAGTAATATCCAGATTGTCCAGATGAACAAGCACTTTCATTGGGTCCAGCAGGGTAGTCTGTGAGATTTACAGAGCCCCTGTGCTGGCACAGGAGAAAGACTCCCACCATGTTTGTTAGCCACAAACATTTGAACCAATCAGCAGAGACCAGTATCAGACAGTATCCCAAGCTCTAATTTTGGGGAAGGCTCTTGGGACAGGAGGAAAAGGTGCTGACAAGGCTTCTAATCCAACAGGATGGCACTCCTTAGGCAGACGGGATTCCTGCCAATCCAGGATGCAACTTGTGGTTGTGTCCAAAGCAAACGGATCCACCTACTGACGTTCCCAGCAGCACCAGGGGACTGAAGTGAGTAAACCTCCTTTAGGTCCGAGTATTACCTGCCCTGCGAGATACACTACACAAAGCCGCGTGCCGTGGTCAGGTCTTGTGCACAAATATCGAGGAGCCTGGTCTACAGCTCCGAAAATCCCTTGAGTGCGAAGGTACCTCTAAAATGATTTGTGAAAAAGAAAAGCCCGTGCTGAAAACTGAGTGCCCGAGTGCAGCCTGATGGTGGTACAAGCATGAATCAAAAGTGGGAAGAAAGCTCAAAAACAGGAGCAGTGGGGTGGCGTTACTGTTGAATGTCGCTTAATAAAGGAACATATGGTGAGGTCAATGTAGTGTTTGTGAAATCCACCCACATTACGTGAGGAAATGCCTGGTACCAAAGCCACTCCACGAGCAGCTCATATGTAGGGAGGTGGTGGGCCAGCTGCAGCCCCTATATGATCTAAGCCCTGGGCGTCTCCTGTCACTTAGATGCCGCAGGTCAGATGCCTTACAGCTTGCCCTCCCCCTGCTTCTAGGAGGCCGTAGGAAACTCCAACTCATAGGCCTCCCATCGCCCAGGCTTTGGAAGCATCTCCACTCTGTGGACCATCGCCTCCAGGTGCTCCAGAAGGGCTTCCATAACTCCTCGGTACCCCAGGTGTGATGGCATGGTCTCCCTAATATCGACCACCCCCAGGTTTCTCTGGAGGAGTCTCTACTGTGCCCCATCACCTCCTGGCGCTTCAGATGGGTTTCCATAACTCCTCCGTCCCCCAGGTATGATGGCATGGTCTCCCTAATATCTACCGCCCCTAGGTTTCTCTCGAGGAGTCTCTACTGTGCCCCATCACCTCCTGGTGCTTCAGATGGGTTTCCATAACTCCTCTGTCCCCCCAGGTATGATGGCATGGTCTCCCTAATATCTACCACCCCCAGGTTTCTCTGGAGGAGTCTCTACTGTGCCCCATCACCTCCTACTGCTTCAGATGGGTTTCGATAACTCCTCTGTCCCCCCAGGTATGATGGCATGGTCTCCCTAATATCTACCACCCCCAGGTTTCTCTGGAGGAGTCTCTACTGTGCCCCATCACCTCCTGGTGCTTCAGATGGGTTTCCATAACTCCTCGGTCCCCCAGGTATGATGGCATGGTCTCTCTAATATCTACCGCACCCAGGTTTCTCTGGAGAAGTCTCTACTGTGCCCCATCACCTCCTGGTGCTTCAGATGGATTTCCCTGATAGCCTTCATCCATCCCCGGTATGCTGGAAGGGTCTACACTGTATCTTCCATCACCCACAGGTGCTCCGGAGGCCTTCTTAATATCCTCCATCAACTCCAGACACGATGAAGGGTTTCCCTAATATCCACCACCGCCTCGTAAGATCCTCCCTCACCTCCTAATATCCTCCATCACCTCCTCGTAATATCCTCCATCATCAGAAAGATGAAGGGTCTTTCTAACATCCCCTGCCACCTCCGAATATCCTCCATCACCTCCTAATATCCTCCATCACCTCCTCGTAATATCCTCCATCACCTTCTAATATCCTCCACCACCTCCTTGTAATATCCTCCATCCCCCCATCGAAATATCCGCCATCACTTCCTAATATCCACGATCACCTCCTAGTATCCTCCATCACCTCCTAGTATCCTCCATCCCCTCCTAGTATCCTCCATCCCCTCCTAGTATCCTCCATCCCCTCCTAGTATCCTCCACCACCTCCTCATAATATCCTCCACCACCTCCTCATAATATCCTCCACCACCTCCTCATAATATCCTCCATCACCTCCTCATAATATCCTCCATCATCAGAAAGATGGAGGGTCTTTCTAACATCCTCCACCACCTCCTAATATCCTCCATCACCTCCAGGCATGATGAAGGGTCTCCCGAATATCCACCACCGCCTCGTAATATCCTCCATCACCTCCTCGTAATATCTTCCATCATCAGAAAGATGGAGGGTCTTTCTAACATCCCCCACTAACTCCTAATATCCTCCACCAACTCCAGACATGATGAAGGGTCTCCCTAATATCCACCACCGCCTCGGAATATCCTCCCTCACCTCCTAATATCCTCCATCAACTCCAATCATGATGAAGGGTCTCCCGGATATCTATAACCACCTCGTAATATCCTCCATCACCTCCTCGTAATATCCTCCATCACCTCCTCGTAATATCCTCCATCATCAGAAAGATGGAGGGTCTTTCTAACATCCCCCACCATTTTCTTATATCCTCCATCCTCTCCTAGTATCCTCCACCACCTCCTCGTAATATCCTCCATCACCTCCTAATAGCCTCCATCACCTCCTCATAATATCCTCCATCATCAGAAAGATGGAGGGTCTTTCTAACATCCCCGACCACCTCCTAATATCCTCCATCACCTCCAGGCATGATGAAGGGTCTCCCGAATATCCACCACCGCCTCGTAATATCCTCCCTCACCTCCTCGTAATATCTTCCATCATCAGAAAGATGGAGGGTCTTTCTAACATCCCCCACTAACTCCTAATATCCTCCACCAACTCCAGACATGATGAAGGGTCTTCCTAATATCCACCACCGCCTCGGAATATCCTCCCTCACCTCCTAATATCCTCCATCACCTCCCCGTAATATCCTCCATCACCTCCTAATATCCTCCATCACCTCCTCGTAATATCCTCCCTCACCTCCTAATATCCTCCACCACCTCCTCGTAATATCCTCCATCATCAGAAAGATGGAGGGTCTTTCTAACATCCCCCACCACCTCCTAATATCCTCCATCACGAAGGGTCTCCCGAATATCCCCCATCACCTCCTAATATCCTCCATCACCTCCTCGTAATATCCTCCATCACCTCCTAATATCCTCCACCACCTCCTCGTAATATCCTCCATCATCTGAAAGATGGAGGGTCTTTCTAACATCCCCCACCACCTCCTAATATCCTCCATCAACTCCAAACATGATGAAGGGTCTCCCTGATATCCATAACCACCTAGTAATATCCTCCATCACCTCCTCGTAATATCCTCCATCATCAGAAAGATGGAGGGTCTTTCTAACATCCACCACCATTTTCTTATATCCTCCATCCCCTCCTAGTATCCTCCACCACCTCCTCGTAATATCCTCCATCACCTCCTAATATCCTCCATCACCTCCTCATAATATCCTCCATCATCAGAAAGATGGAGGGTCTTTCTAACATCCTCCACCACCTCCTAATATCCTCCATCACCTCCAGGCATGATGAAGGGTCTCCCGAATATCCACCACCGCCTCGTAATATCCTCCATCACCTCCTCGTAATATCTTCCATCATCAGAAAGATGGAGGGACTTTCTAACATCCCCCACTAACTCCTAATATCCTCCACCAACTCCAGACATGATGAAGGGTCTCCCTAATATCCACCACCGCCTCGGAATATCCTCCCTCACCTCCTAATATCCTCCATCACCTTCCCGTAATATCCTCCATCACCTCCTAATATCCTCCATCACCTCCTCGTAATATCCTCCCTCACCTCCTAATATCCTCCACCACCTCCTCGTAATATCCTCCATCATCAGAAAGATGGAGGGTCTTTCTAACATCCCCCACCACCTCCTAATATCCTCCATCACGAAGGGTCTCCCGAATATCCCCCATCACCTCCTAATATCCTCCATCACCTCCTCGTAATATCCTCCATCACCTCCTAATATCCTCCACCACCTCCTCGTAATATCCTCCATCATCTGAAAGATAGAGGGTCTTTCTAACATCCCCCACCACCTCCTAATATCCACCATCAACTCCAAACATGATGAAGGGTCTCCCTGATATCCATAACCACCTCCTAATATCCTCCACCACCTCCTCGTAATATCCTCCATCATCAGAAAGATGGAGGGTCTTTCTAACATCCCCCACCATCTTCTTATATCCTCCATCAACTCCAATCATGATGAAGGGTCTCCCGGATATCTATAACCACCTCGTAATATCCTCCATCACCTCCTCGTAATATCCTCCATCACCTCCTCGTAATATCCTCCATCATCAGAAAGATGGAGGGTCTTTCTAACATCCCCCACCATTTTCTTATATCCTCCATCCTCTCCTAGTATCCTCCACCACCTCCTCGTAATATCCTCCATCACCTCCTAATAGCCTCCATCACCTCCTCATAATATCCTCCATCATCAGAAAGATGGAGGGTCTTTCTAACATCCCCGACCACCTCCTAATATCCTCCATCACCTCCAGGCATGATGAAGGGTCTCCCGAATATCCACCACCGCCTCGTAATATCCTCCCTCACCTCCTCGTAATATCTTCCATCATCAGAAAGATGGAGGGTCTTTCTAACATCCCCCACTAACTCCTAATATCCTCCACCAACTCCAGACATGATGAAGGGTCTTCCTAATATCCACCACCGCCTCGGAATATCCTCCCTCACCTCCTAATATCCTCCATCACCTCCCCGTAATATCCTCCATCACCTCCTAATATCCTCCATCACCTCCTCGTAATATCCTCCCTCACCTCCTAATATCCTCCACCACCTCCTCGTAATATCCTCCATCATCAGAAAGATGGAGGGTCTTTCTAACATCCCCCACCACCTCCTAATATCCTCCATCACGAAGGGTCTCCCGAATATCCCCCATCACCTCCTAATATCCTCCATCACCTCCTCGTAATATCCTCCATCACCTCCTAATATCCTCCACCACCTCCTCGTAATATCCTCCATCATCTGAAAGATGGAGGGTCTTTCTAACATCCCCCACCACCTCCTAATATCCTCCATCAACTCCAAACATGATGAAGGGTCTCCCTGATATCCATAACCACCTAGTAATATCCTCCATCACCTCCTCGTAATATCCTCCATCATCAGAAAGATGGAGGGTCTTTCTAACATCCACCACCATTTTCTTATATCCTCCATCCCCTCCTAGTATCCTCCACCACCTCCTCGTAATATCCTCCATCACCTCCTAATATCCTCCATCACCTCCTCATAATATCCTCCATCATCAGAAAGATGGAGGGTCTTTCTAACATCCTCCACCACCTCCTAATATCCTCCATCACCTCCAGGCATGATGAAGGGTCTCCCGAATATCCACCACCGCCTCGTAATATCCTCCATCACCTCCTCGTAATATCTTCCATCATCAGAAAGATGGAGGGTCTTTCTAACATCCCCCACTAACTCCTAATATCCTCCACCAACTCCAGACATGATGAAGGGTCTCCCTAATATCCACCACCGCCTCGGAATATCCTCCCTCACCTCCTAATATCCTCCATCACCTTCCCGTAATATCCTCCATCACCTCCTAATATCCTCCATCACCTCCTCGTAATATCCTCCCTCACCTCCTAATATCCTCCACCACCTCCTCGTAATATCCTCCATCATCAGAAAGATGGAGGGTCTTTCTAACATCCCCCACCACCTCCTAATATCCTCCATCACGAAGGGTCTCCCGATTATCCCCCATCACCTCCTAATATCCTCCATCACCTCCTCGTAATATCCTCCATCACCTCCTAATATCCTCCACCACCTCCTCGTAATATCCTCCATCATCTGAAAGATAGAGGGTCTTTCTAACATCCCCCACCACCTCCTAATATCCACCATCAACTCCAAACATGATGAAGGGTCTCCCTGATATCCATAACCACCTCCTAATATCCTCCACCACCTCCTCGTAATATCCTCCATCATCAGAAAGATGGAGGGTCTTTCTAACATCCCCCACCATCTTCTTATATCCTCCATCACCTCCAGGCATGATGAAGGGTCTCCCGAATATCCCCCATCACCTCGTAGTATCCTCCACCACTGATTTGAAAAATCCTCCATCACCTCCTCGTAATATCCTCCATCATCAGAAAGATGGAGGGTCTTTTTAACATCCCCCACCACCGCCTAATATCCTCCATCACCTCCAGGCATGATGAAGGGTCTCCCGAATATCCCCATCACCTCCTAGTATCCTCCATCACCTCCTCGTAATATCCTCCATCACCTCCGAATATACTCCATCATCTCCTCGTAATATCCTCCATCACCTCCAGGCATGATGAAGGGTCTCCCTAATATGCCCTATCACCTCCTCGTAATATCCTCCATCACCTCCTAATATCCTCCACCACCTCCAGATATGATGGAGGGTCTTCCTAATATCCCCCATCATCTCCTAATAGCCTCCATCACCTCCAGGTATGATGGAGGGTCTTCCTAATATCCCCCATCACCTACTAATATCCTCCATCACCTCCTAATATCCTCCGTTAACTCCTCATAATATCCTCCATTACCTCCTCGTAATAACCTCAATCACCTCCTCGTAATAACCTCCATCACCTCCTCATAATATCCTCCATCACCTCCTCGGAATTTCCTCCATCACCTCCTAATATCCTCCATTACCTCCTCGTAATATCCTCCATCACCTCCTCCTAATATCCTCCATCACCTCCTCCTAATATCCTCCATCACCTCCTAATATCCTCCATCACGTACTCGTAATAGCCTCCATCACTTCCTCGTAATATCCTCCATCACCTCCTAATATCCTCCATCACCTCCTAATATCCTCCATCACCTCCTTATATTCTACATTACCTCCTCGTAATATCCTCCATCACGTCCTCATAATATCCTCCATCAACTCCTCGTAACATTCTCCATCAACTCCTCGTAACATCCTCCATCACCTCGTAACATCCTCCATCAGCTCCTAATATCCTCCCCCCCCCGGGTATGATGGAGGGTCTTCCTAATATCCTCTATCTTCTCCACGCTGCTCTGGAGGGGTCACAGGTGCCCAGGAGGGGTCTCTTGGGAGCTCCTCCCTCACTTCTACCTTTGCCAGAAGGTTCTCTTATGGTACCTCAATCAGTCATCAGAAACACTCCAAGGGTCCCCCTTATAAGACTTATCCCTCAGACATTATAGAAGAGTTGCTGAAGCTTACCTGTGCTGCCGTAGGACAGTGATATACCGAATTCTGATGGACAGTTCTGAGGTGTGTGAGGAGTTGATCAGGACCCATCACCCAGCCAACCTGAGGAAAAACAGGGACAGATGAGTAACAAAACATTCTCCCAGTTATCAGTCAACAAGGCAATCAGCCAAATGTAGACATAGGTGGCAAAAGACTAGTGTCATGAGCTCAGCCCTCAGTCACAGCGGTCCCAGTCGATGCATTTTACTGTTTGCTACAGGGCTGCGTCGGAAGGACGCAGCCCTGCAACAACCGACGCAGCCCTGAAGCAAACAGTCTTTTTTCTTTTCAAAATGAAAATCCCAAAACAGGATTTTCTTCTAGAAAAGAAAAAATATAATATTCCCCTTCACCATGGGAGTCTTCTCCCAAGGCAGAGGGAGCTTTATAATGATTTCACTGTTCTGTACCGCCAGGCTTTATTTGTCAGTAAGAAACAGTAAAAACTTACTAAGTCATGGGCGGACATGTAGCCATTTTTCTGATGGACCTTACTTCCTAGTGTTGTCGGCGAATTGTGGCCATGGCAGAGATAGAATAGTCGTGTTGTGGTCAAACTGAGGCCCCCTACTCCGCATTTAAATCGGGGCGGTGGACTTTCATATTGGTGGTACATACTGTCAATAGATACATCGGGCCATAGATACCTAACGGGACCAGAAGACAATATTATAAGCTGAATCAGTCTCTAGCCTATGAAGGTATCCTCAGAACCAGAAAGAAAAGCACTGGATGGCTAAGAAAACTACTGATTCATTGGACAAACTATCTGACGCACTCACACTTTCGGCAGTTTTCTTTTTCTAAAACAAATGCAAGATTTATTCATTTCTTAATCCATTTTCTCCCTCACCACAAAGGAAATTGACTTATCAATGTAGGAGAGTTTATAATTTTATGTTATGCAGATTTGTAGAGTGCACTATCACCCGGGAGGATATCCTGCACTCATCAGGTGTGAGTCTAGGCACACCTATGGTCTAGTAGGACCCCTTAAAAAGGCAGAGCTTCAGCTTCTTGTGAAATTCAAGAAGTGAGTGGAGGCTCTTATGTGTAGCGGTAGGTTATTCCATGCTTTAGGAGTGCTGTAGGAGACGACTCGACAGCCAGATCTGGTTTTCTGTATGTGTGAGATTTATGCAAGTATGAGTCCGGGTGAGCGGAGGTGCCTCGAAGGTCTGTGAGAGCAGATGTGACTGTTGAGGTATGCTGGGCCAGGGCTATGTAGTGCCCTATCAGTATGGGTGAGAGACTGAACTGTGCTCATTTGGGAATAGGGGGCCAGTGGAGCTCCTTCCGGCATGGTGTGATGTGAGTACGGTGTAGGAGGCGGAGTGATTCTGGCTACTGAGTTCTCAATGGTCTGCAGCCTTCTGGTGAGTTTTTTGTTGAATTAGCATTGAGGTCCAGCTTGATTGTGACCAGGGCGTGCTTGACGGTTTTCCAGGTGCTGAGTGCGAGTCATTTGTAAATATTCCTCAGCATCGTCAGGGAATGGAAGCATGAGGCAGTGACGGGATTGACTAGGGCAGTCATGTCGAGTTTGCTGTTGATGACGATACAAGGTTCTTGGTCTGGGTGTCACTCCTAGCTCTGTTGGCCACCAGGTTCCATGCTGATGTGCTCTTCCCGAGGATCACGATTTTGGTTTTGTCCGTGTTCAGCTTTAGACAGTGGGTATTTATCTAGTGGGCGATTTCAGTCATGCAGGCATTGAACTCGATCCGGGTACTGGGCGCCTTGTCTTTGAGGTAGAGAATGAGTTATGTGTCATTGGTGTGGGAGAGGACGTTGATTTTGTGAGAGCAGGTGATGCTGGCTGGAAGGATTAAGTATGTGTTGAAGAGGGTTGGGGTCAGGGAGGATTCTTGCGGAACTCTGCAGATGAGATCGCGGGTGTCTGAGGTGAGTCCTTTCCTTTCACTGAGATATTTGGTGAGGTGTCTGTTGATGATTTCCATTAACACCTTCGTAGCAGGAAGACTGGTCTGTAGATGGCGAGCGTTTGAAGGAAATGGAACACTGTTGTCATGGGTGACTACAGTTTTAAATGTTTAATAAAGGTACATGTATTACAGAGGGTCATTCCTCGCCATAAAACAATCTGTCGCAGCCATCAGCAGAGTCCTTGCAAGAATGAGTACGGCGATTGTGACTCACCTCCTGCATTACTGCGTTGTGTGACATGCGATGAGACTACGTCCACCGCTCACACTTTGTCTCCTCTTGTTGCCATTAGAAGCCACAGGCAAGGGTTTCTATGCTTCCCAGAGGAACAGAGGGCGGTGGCCACCATCCAATCCCAGGAACCACTGCTTGAGGGCCATCTCACAAGGATACAGCAGTGAGCCTTATTAAAAGGCACAAGTTTGTTTCTTACTTCTGGACTGAATTGAAGGACACATGCTCTTACCTTCAGGTATTGTCCATACTGCTTGTGGACAGATTTTGTTGAATGTCGGAAAGGAGTTAAGTGGGCTACGCAAGGATGTCCTATCTGTGGCGGCTAATGACAGGCCCTCCACTAGACAAGACTTTCAGGAAGTACCATTGTAAATGTAGGAATTACAAACACATCAACATGGGGGATGGTCCCTTCGATGGCATGAAGGGTGAGGGCACTACTTGGACTCTGTATATAGGGCTCAGTTAAGATCCTCCTTGCATCCCAACGCTCGAGGACACATCTTTTTCGCAAACTTCGCTCACTCCAGTTTTTCTGAAGCTGGACTTTTTAGCGTCAGTGCTTGGATAAGCTAAAATGTCACATCTTTTTCTTGCCCTTGTTGCATTAGAAAGGCAGGTTTTTCATTCTCTGCAATGTTTGCTTTGGCTGTAATCTGCTTGCGGCTGACCTGGTTGGATCTTAGAGAATTCAGAAGGTAACTGAGCTGCAGCTTCCACAAGCTTCCTAAGAAACTAGCAGGGGCATTAATTCTAGTCCAGTGGTGGGAAATGCACAATCTCAGGGCACTGCCCCCTCTTGTTCCATGAGCTCCTTAAAGAAGAAAAAGTACAAATGATCCTGGCAACTGGGGAGGGTGCAGCAGAACGATGAGATGCTGTGGAGCTGCTGTGGTGCAGCTGTGCAGCCGCTGTGGAGAGCTGCTGTGGAGCCACTGTGGAGAGATGCTGTGAGCTGCTGTGGAGAGCTGCTGTGGAGAGCTGCTGTGGAGCCGCTGTGGAGAGATGCTGTGAGCTGCTGTGGAAAGATGCTGTGAGCTGCTGTGGAGATGCTGCTGAGCTGCTGTGGAGAGTTTTGGAGCTGCTGTGGAGATACTGTTCAGCTGCTGTGGAGAGATGCTGTGGAGAGATGCTGTGGAGAGATACTGTGGAGCTGCTGTGGAGATGCTGTTGAGCTGTTCAGCTGCTGTGGAGGAATGGTGTGGAGAGATACTGTGGAACTGCTGTGGAGATGCTGTTGAGCTGTTCAGCTGCTGTGGAGGAATGGTGTGGAGAGATACTGTGGAACTGCTGTGGAGATGCTGCTGAGCTGCTGTGGAGAAGTTTTGGAGCTGCTGTGGAGATGCTGTTCAGCTGCTGTGGAGAGATGCTGTGGAGAGATACTTTGGAGCTGCTGTGGAGATGCTGTTCAGCTGCTGTGGAGAGATGCTGTGGAGAGATACTGTGGAACTGCTGTGGAGATGCTGTTGAGCTGTTATAGAACTGCTGTGGAGGAATGGTGTGGAGAGATACTGTGGAGCTGCTGTGGAGATGCTGTTGAGCTGTTATAGAACTGCTGTGGAGGAATGGTGTGGAGAGATACTGTGGAGATGCTGTGGAGATGCTGTGGAACTGCTGTGCAGAGATGCTGTCACTTGGGGATCTGGCCTGAGGTCGTCCGGCTTACGGGTACACAGGAGGTTAACATTCCATGGCAAAGGCAATTAGCTAATATGTAACACTCTAAGCTTTTGGGGACTTTAAACTAGGTTAGGCTTAGGTTAGGGGTGTGCGATGAATCATGTTGGGGTGCATTTAGTTTTCACTCACCTTATTTGTAATCACTGGCTTGTTCATTGTCTGATAATTCCTACTCATGTGATTTGTAAAAACAATAGCACCTAAAACATTCTGTGGCATTATAAAATCATTATAAAATGCCAATGCGTGTGTGTGCATTGACCTTGGGACACTGATTCACTATATCACCTCTGGAAACAAGAGGTTCTCTTGCAGGTGTGTTTGTCTGACTCTAAGCACCCCTATCATATCAGTTGGAGGGAGGGGTGAGAAATTCCTCCCAGATATCCTATTATCAGCTCTAGGTTATCATTTCCTTTGGGTCTCAGGAAGTCTTCCGGGTGTGATACTGGGGATCTCACAACACTACACACACGGCACCATGGCATCTCACTCCCATCACAGGCCTTCACGAAGACTGCATGTTGTATTCAGTCTACACACCAGATACTGGAGGTCGAAGGCGGATGGCAGTCTTCACCCTGCACTGTGTTTCCTATTCTTTGGATGCAAGAATCCCTTGCCCCCTCAGGCTGCGAGAAAGGAAACGTGTTTCTTACTTCTAAGGCTCAAACCCTTGCAGAGACCATAATGATGGTCCAGACCAGAGACACTTTCTCTTGGTTTGTCACATGGAGATCCTGTTTGAGCTTCAGGGTGGGAAGCCGGGTAGGACTGTCTTTGGCCCCAGTTGCGTTCATCACCTGGTGCCACCTCTGTACTACAAGTAGCTGTTCTGGGCAGGTGGGTATGTGCTTCACCTCCACAACAGACATAGGCCCCTCCACTGTACCATCAAACACCACTCTTTCAAGAAACTGTAGTAACTCTGAATGTTATCTTGTAATAATTTCCACCACGCATGGTTGCCCCTGGTAGGGCTTCCCAGCGCTTACCTGCTTCTACTGTACCATCATACAACAAAACCAGACCTAGGTGAAACTAGTCAAGTCTTCAATTGTTTCCTAAACCAGAGGTGATTAGATATTTTACGTAAATGAGTGGGAAAATTACTCCATCGCAGTGAATGCAGGTCTTAAGGATCGATCAATGAAGGTAAACTCCAAACCCTAACCCAACTGGAGTTCACTTTGTTTTCTAGGTAATCTGCTTTCATTTCTAGATGGCGATGGCAGAATACTGATATTCCTTGAATCGCAAAGCAATTCTCCAGCTTATATGTCCCCAGCAGCCCAGCTGTGCACACAGCACTCCAAATTGGTGGCACTGCCCTACATCACTTTAAGCAGCTGCTCCAGGGTGGCCATCTTCTTCTCAATTCAACATGTCATCTCTAAGAGCTGCTCTAACATCTTCTCCACATTTTGAGTCCCAAAGTTCATTTTGCATATTTTAAGTTAATTATCTTTCGAGCTGCAGCAATGTTTCTGAATATTTCTCTGTTTGAATACAATTTACATAATCCATATGCTCATTTACGCTCTAAGGTACTAACAAATTTGAATGGTTGATACATCAACATTCTCTATGGTGTAGAAATGTTCTTCTCTCCTCATCTCTTGTAGTTCCTACAAAACGTTCAACAATCTGAACTTTAATTTGTGTAATATAATGGCGTGCTAGGACAAAATGTTGCATCACTGGCGAGTTGACATCGCATATAGACATTTTTCAATGGGGCACAGTTCTTATCTGTTTGGTGGGTCTGGAAATTTGTTGCACATAAAACATGCAATAAGGGCAATGGATTGTGTAAACAATGTAATCCATATTACAAGCTAAGGATTATGTAATGGGAAGGGGTTTCTGGTGTACGAGTGAAAAAGTTATCACCTTTTGTGACCTATCCATCATGGTCACCATAACATCTTTTTTTTGGTTACCAACATTTGCTGAGAATATGTGGGAAATGGCCCAAGCCTTAGTTAATATTAGCCATACATTGTTAGCCCTTCTGGAAGCAAAAGTGGAAGAATCCTTAAATACACCTCAATCAATCAATCAATCAAGTAATTTATCAAGCACTCTACTCACCCGTCAGGGTCTCAAGGCGCTGGGGGGGGGGGGGGGGGGGGGGGGGGGGGGAGCTACTGGTCGAATAGCCATGTCTTGAGGCGTTTCCTGAAAGTCAGGAGGTCCTGGGTCTGGCGTAGGTGGAGCGGTAGGGAGTTCCAGGTCGTGGCGGGGAGGTGAGAGAAGGAACTTCCTCCGGCGGTGGTGCGACAAATGCGGGGAACGGAGGCGAGGGCGAGGCTGGCGGAGCGGAGCTGGCGGATGGGAGTGTGGAAGGTGAGTCTGTCGTTGAGGTAGTCCGGACCTGTGTTGTGGAGGGCTTTGTGGGCATGGGTGAGGAGTTTGAAGGTAATCCTCTTCGATACGGGTAGCCAGTGTAGTTCTCTGAGGTGGGCAGAGATGTGGTTGTGGCGTGGGACGGCGAGGATGAGTCGGGCGGAGGCATTTTGGATACGTTGCATTTTTGTTTGTAGTTTGGCTGTGGTTCCTGCATAGAGTGTGTTGCCGTAGTCCAGTCGGCTGCTGACCAGGGCGTGGGTGACTGTCTTTCTGGTTTCAATGGGAATCCACCTAAAAATCTTGTGGAGCATGCGAAGGGTGTTGTAGCAGGAAGAGGAGACTGCGTTGACCTGTTGAGTCATGCTGAGTGCTGAGTCAAAGATGATTCCCAGGTTTCATGCTTGAGTGGTGGGTGAGGGTGTGGCTCCTAGGGAGGTAGGCCACCAGGAGTCGTTCCAAGCGGAGGGGTTGCTGCCAAAGATGAGGATCTCTTTTTTGTATGTGTTTAACTTGAGGTAGCTAGATTCCATCCAGTTGGCGATGTCGTGAAGTCCATTGTGGAGGTTGTTTCTTGCGGCTGTACGGTCTTTCATGAGGGAGATGATCAGCTGGGTGTCATCTGCGTAGGATACTATGTTGATGTGGTGATGTGGTGGGATCGTGCTACATTGGCGAGAGGAGCCATGTAAACGTTGAAAAGTGCTTGGCTGAGGGAGGATCCCTGGGGGATGCCACAGATGGTCTCGGAGGGTTCTGATAGGTAAGGCGGTAGGCGGACTCTCTGGGTTCTGCAGGAGAGGAATGTAGAGATCCAGTCGAGGGCCTTGCCGCGGATCCCGGCGTTGTGGAGGCGTGTTCGAAGGGTGTGGTGACAGACGGTGTCGAAGGCTGCGGAGAGGTCCAGGAGGATGAGTGCTGCGGTTTCGCCTTCGTCGAGCATGATCCTGATGTCATCCATGGCAGCAATGAGAGCGGCCTCCGTGCTGTGGTTCTTGCGAAATCGGGATTGGGAGGTATCGAGAGCTTTGCTGTCTTACAGGAAGCGGGATAGTTGGCTGTTCACGATTTTCTCAATGACCTTCGCTGGGAAGGGTAGGAGGGAGATGGGCCGGTAGGAGGGAGATGGGCCGGTAGTTCTTGGGGTCATCTGGGTCCGCCTTGGGTTTCTTCAAACACCTGGGACATGTTTGTTCCTTCTGATTACTAACAAGTGTTTGAGGAAAATGTTCTTGAATTTATAGAATAAAGTAAAGCCACTTTTGGCATGTACATATATTTTATTCTTCTCATGTCTAATTCTACCATTTGAATAAAGGATCCTGCCTATCTCCTGGCCAGTGGGTAGTCTTAAGTTATCTATCACCACAAGGCTTGGCTTTGCTGCTAGTAGAAAACGAGGTATTGGAGCCTCTCAGCAGCAGGCTGCCAGAAACAAAAACAATTCTTCAAAGAGCATACATTCCTTTTGATTTCTTTCTGCTATGCCTAAATGAGTTCATATATAGGTGTGATCATTCTGGTCTCACGCCAGATGCTGATAAAGGTGTTCCTCTTAGCAACAAGATGATTTTTGTAAGTGACCCATTATATCGAAGCAAGGGTTCTGAATTATATAGATGGGTTTGTGAAGGTAAAGGTGACTTCCCCGTAGCACAAAGTTTGTGGCCTAGTGTTACAGCTTCACATTATTTGTATAACACTCTCCTGACTTCTAGTGGTGAATTCAGTCTATTACATTTTTGTTGTTCTTTGAAGTCTTAGTTTCAGGTTTGCCACCTTTAGTTCTGACCATGGTCACCCCTGCTCCTGCCTACTTTTAGTCCTAACCACACAGTGTGTTTGTATTAGGCTCTGTCCACAAGGTGTGGCTACATTTATTCCTGACCAAAGAGTCTGTCCAGCAATAGTTCTGTTCACAAGGTGTAGTGTTGTGATGACAGGAACCCAGTGAATGATAAACATTAGATTTATTAAACAAGTGACTCAAGTGTGATCTTCCTCTGCCATCCAGCGAGTAACTGACCTGCATTAGAATCCCACATTCAAGCCAACAAAGAACAGGAACACATTAATTAACAACATCCAACCAAAGACCATTGGGTTTTAAAGTAGAACATATTTACTCCCCTTCACACTCCGCAGGTCTACACAAAATCAAATTTTACCATCAGCCTTCTCTGGGATCATTACTGGAGAAATCCAATTAGATGTTTCAATATGTTCGATAATACATTCTTCCACCATATCACACAGCATTTTCTTTACTTCATATCTCTCACCACTACTGGTACCCCTCTAACTTTGTGCTGTATCAGAATGGCATCAGTTTTTACTACTATCTTATATATAAACATTCCTTTCATTCACCTACCAGTTCACAAAATACACTCTTAAATTATTTGTGATGTGAAATTTCCTCTACAACCATAATTTAGATTGGAGCCCTGTGATTTATTTACTTTATGAAAACCATCCCAAAATTGGTGGTCTGCTTTTGGCCACACTAAGGTGGTCATTCCAAGTTTGGCACCAAACTTACGCTGCCACTTGGCCGCTCCGCGGTCAAAAGACCGCGGGGGCCATTCAGACTTTCCCGCTGGGCCGGCGGGCGCCCGCCAAGGGAGCGCCCGTCAGGCCAGCGGGAAAGGCCCTGCAACACAGAAGCCGGCTCCAAATGGAGCTGGCTGTGTTGCAGGGGTGCGACGGGTGCAGTTGCACCCGTCACGATTTTCAGCCAGTGAAAATCATGCTGGGGGCCTGTTAGGGGGCCCCTGCACTGCCCATGCCAGTGGCATGGGCAGTGCAGGGGCCCCCAGGGGCCCCACGACACCCGTTCCCGCCATCCTGTTCCTGGCGGTAAAAACCGCCAGAAACAGGCTGGCGGGAAGGGGGTCGGAATCCCCATGGCGGCGCTGCTTGCAGTGCCGCCATGGAGGATTCTCCCAGCCGGGGGAAATCCGGCGGGAAACCGCCGGACCCGGCTGGGCGACCGCGGCTGTACCGCCGCGGTCGGAATGCCAAATGAAGCACCGCCAGCCTGTTGGCGGTGCTTCCGTCGACATCCACCCTGGCGGTCTATGACCGCCAGGGTTGGAATGAGGGCCTAAGTTACCTTTCTATCTGTCTACCTTGAAACCCAATGCTTTTCGACATGCATCCTATGATGTATATTTTCCCCTTTATAAGCACCTGGATTATATTTGTAGGCAACACTCTAATGTGTGGCCACATTTCAGGCAACATATTCTTCAGAGTGTTGGTATACACTGAGGCAGAATCTACTAACCATAGTACTTTTATGTTTGTAAATTTCAGCTTTGGGCCTATAATGCTTCACAGCATTTCTTTACCATCGCCCATACACAATATGCTGTCTGATTGCCACATACCTCTTCAGAAACTGCTGCTACCTGACGCCGGGCGTGGGAGGTCAAGTGGAGGTAAATTTTCCTCTTTAGTTTGTGGCTCTTGATGTGTATATTTGACAATAACATGTGACTATGGTATTTTGTTCGCTCACAGGAGAAAAAGAGTCACGATTTAATTGTGGGTTTGACTAGGAGTGCTCACAATACCTGCTGGGTTCATGGCATGCTCGCATGGAACTCTCAGTCTAAGACCCCGGTCACGCTCTGTTGCAAATCAAACGTGGCTGCAGTAGGTTCTTGAAGTGGTTGTGTGGTGTCATGCGTGTGCAGGTAAATCGCTTGTATAAAAAATTGCCTTCAATGTCTGTCCAGATGTGTTGAACCGCAGCTTGCATGTAGTCACTAATTCTGGCCACAAACTGTGGTATCCATACACAGCACTATGCTTCTTCTTCAGCCTCGGCCACTTCAATTCTTTCGAGGGACTCACACATAGACATGTGCTGAAACCACTGATTTGTGGGAAAAAGAAGATTTTGGACTTACAGCTTATGGGTTGGAACAGCATCCTCAACCACCTCCTGGGTCCCATGAAGCTGAATTGGACACAACTCATCACCAACTTTATGTGGTGAAGATAGGAACCCACAGTAGGCTAAACATTATATTTATTGAACAAGCAACCTGAGTGTGTGCCTCCTCTGCCAGCCAAGGAGTAACTGACCTGCATTAGGATCCCACACTCAAGCCAACACAGAACAGGAACACAGAGATATCACTTAACAACATTCTATTATCCAGCCAAAGGCCACTTGGCTGTAAAGTGCAATATGTGGCCACCCCACTTTCATGAAAATAAACGCTCCCCTCAACAAGCATTTAGGCAGCATTGTCTGATTTATTATATACTGCTTTAAGTGTACATGTTTAGGTTTCTATGTACATTAAATTGTTTTATTTTATCACTAATGGCTGCTGCTTAAATCCTGGATGCATCTTCCACTCTAGTGATCTACCCAGAGGTCTTGGCTGAGGGCACTGAAGTGTGTCTGGGCACTGGCTGAGGCAGTGTCAGGAGACTAAACCTTCCTGACACTATGGAGCACTGAGGTAGTGTTAGCTCTAAGCCCTTCCTGACACTATGGGTGATGACATAGTATCAGGCTCCGAGCCCTTACTAGCTCTAAAGGGTGTGAGACAGTGTCAGGCTCTGGGCTCTTACTGACACTATAGGGCGCTGTGAGAGTGTCAGACTGTGAGCCCTTACCAAGACTAAGAAGCAATGAGGCTGTGACAGGTTTAGATCCCTTACTGACACTAAGAGGCACTGAGGTAGCGCCACGCTCGGATCCCTTACTGACACCAAGAGGCACTGAAGCAACGCCAGGCTGGGATCCCTTACTAACACTAAGGGGCACTGAGGCACTGTTGGGCTCTGAACACCTATTGACAGGACCACCCGTAAGGCTGTGTCAGTACGCGAGTCCTTACTGGCACTAAATGGCCCATAGTCAGTGTCAGAATCGGAACACTCCATGTCAGCTCCCTTACCTTCCATCCGGTGGCGCTGAAGCTCTTCCCTGCACTTCCAATGGTCAAGGTCCGCTCCCACATTCCAGGCAGAGTTGCTACAAACAACATGGAACCAAGAACATGATGGGTCAAGACAAAGAGAGGAGCAGATCACGCGTAGGGGTTCTTACAGGCCCCACTTACTACCTAGACTTACCAGCTACTGGCATACATATCACCACTGAACTGCAGAGTGACCATTGTAAGGGCGTCCCACTCCTCAGAAGTAAATGCGAATGCACAGAGCATCAACCTCCACAGTGCTTAAACACCAGCTTCTAACAATGCACTTCTGCATGCAAACAAACAAAATCAACTTCCAAAAGTGCACCTCTGCATACAAACAAAACCAGCTTCCAACAATGCACCTCCTCATGCAAACAAAATCAACTTCCAACAATGCACCTCTGCATGCAAACAAAACCAACTTCCAACAATGCATCTATGCATGCAAACAAAACCAACTTCCAACAATGCACCTTCGCATGCAAACAAAACCAACTTCCAACTATGTACCTCTGCATGCATAGAGGACCAACTTCCAACAATGCATCTATGCATGCAAACAAAACCAACTTCCAACAATGCACCACTGCATGCAAACAAAATCAACTTCCCATAAAGCAGCTCAGCAGGCTCACAACACCAGACTCCAACAATAGATCGCTGCCTGCACACAGCACTAACTTCCCACAATGCATCTCTGACTGCATGCACAATGCACCCCCGCAAATATACAGCATCATCTACCTACAATGAATGTCTGCAAGCACACACCAACTCCCCACAGTGCATCTCTGCATGCACCCAACACAACTGTTCCACAATGCATCCTTGCATGCATACAGCACAAATCTCCCACAATCATACTCTGCAAGAACACAACTTTGATAAAATAACAATCTCCAACAGTGCTTCTATTCAGACAACAGTCTTAGATATTGTAACATCCCTCTCTCACACATGGAGACTTGCATGTGGGTACAACTCTGCACAAGTAACAATGCATGCATAACACACCAATTCTCCACAATGTATCTCTGCACAGAGGCAACACCAACTCTAATACCAACTCCCTGCAATGTATGCCTGTATGGACACAATACCAATTTCCCAAAGTGCATCTGTGTTTGGATACAACCCCAATATACCACAATGCATCTCTGTGTGTATGCAATATCAACCTCCGAAAATACCAGACTTATAATGCATTTCAGCATGCACACAATACCAATCTCCACAAACGTTTCTGTGCATTCACATAAGACCAGTCTACCACAGTGCATCTCTGGGTGCATGCAATACCAACCTCCAAAATTATCATAAATGCATCTCAGCATGCACACAATACCAATCTCCACAAATGCTTCTGCGCATGCACATAAGACCACTCTACAATGCTTCTGTGCATGCTTATGACCAGTCTACCGCAGTGCTTCTGTGCATACATATAAGACTTGTCTACCACAAAGCTTCTGTGCACACGCACTGGATCGGTCTAAGACAATGCTTCTGTGCATGCACTTAAGATCAGTCTACCACAGTCCTTCTGTGCATACATATAAGACTTGTCTACCACAATGCTTCAGTCCATGCACATAAGACCCATCTACCACAGTGCTTATGTGCATACATATAAGACTTGTCTACCACAGTGCTTCTGTGCACATGCACCAGATCGGTCTAAGACAATGCTTCTGTGCATGCACATAACACAGGTTGAATACAATGCTTCTGTGCATGCGCATAGAACCAGTCTAACACAGTGTTTTTGTACAAGGCTGTAAGAGCGGTCTACCAAAATGCTTCTGTGCATGTGCATAAGACTGGTCTACCACAGCGCTTCTGTGCATGGCCATAAGACCGGTCTACAACAGTGCTTCTGTGGACGCGCATAAGACAGGCCTACCACAGTGCTTCTGTGCAGGTGCATAAGACCAGTCTACAGCCGTGCTTCTGTGCATGCACTTAAGACTGGTCTACCACAGTGCTTCTGTGCACATGCATAAGACCAGTCTACCACAGTGCTTCTGTGCATGTGCATTCTACCACAATGTTCTGTGCATGCACATAGGCAGATCTACCACAATGCTTCTGTGCAGGAGCATAAGCCCAGTCTACCACAGTGCTTCTGTAAGCGCGCATAAGAGCAGTCTACCACAGTGCCTCTGTGCACACACATAAGACTGGTCTACCACAATCTGTCTGTGCATGCACATAAGACCGATCTACCCCGTGCTTCTATGCACGCATATAAGACCGGTCTACCACAGTGCTTCTGTGAATGCAGATAAGACCGGTTTACCACAGGGCTTCTGTGCACTCACATAAGACCCGTCTACCACAGTGCCTCTGTGCAAGCACATAGGACTGGTGTACCACAGTGTTTCTGTGCACGTGCATAAGACCAGTCAACCACAACATAAGATCGGTCTACCACAATGCTTCGGTGCATGCACATAAGACCAGTTTACCACAATGCTTCTGTGCATGTGCAAAAGACCAGCCTACTGCAGTGCTTCTGTGCATGTGCATAAGACTGGTCCGCCACAGTACTTCTGTGCACATGCATAAGACTGGTCCACCACAGTGCTTCTATGCACGTGCATAAGACCAGCCTATTGCAGTGCTTCTGTGCATGTGCATAAGAGCAGTCAACCACAACATAAGATCAGTCTACTACAATGCTTCGGTGCATGCACATAAGACTAGTTTACCACAGTGCTTCTGTGCACATGCATAAGAGCGGTCTACCAGAATGCTTCTGTGCTTGTGCATAAAACCAGTCTACCACACTGCTTCCATGCATGCACATAAGAACGGTCTACCACACTGCTTCCATGCATGCACATAAGACCGGTCTACCACACTGCTTCTGTGGACGCGCATAAGAATGGTGTAACAAAACGCTTTTGTGTACGTACATAAGACCAGCCTACCACAGTGCTTCTGTGCACGTGCAGAAGACCAGTCTACCATAAAATAAAACCAATGTACCACAATGCTTCTGTGCATTCAGATAAGACCGATCTACCACAGTGCTTCTGTGCATGCACATAAGACGGGTGTACCAAAAAGCTCCTGTATACTTACATAAGACTAGTCTAGCAAAGTCCTTCTGTGCATGCGCATAGGAACAGTCTACTACAGTGCTTCTGTGCACTTACAAAAGACCAGTCTAGCACAGTCCTGTGCATGCGCATAGGAACAGTCTACTACAGTGCTTCTGTGCACACGCATAGGAACAGTCTACTACAGTGCTTCCATGCACACACATTAGACTGGTCTACCACAGTGCTTCTGAGCATGCATACAAGACAAGTGCACCAGAGCGCTTCTGTGCATGCACATAAGACCAGTCCACTACAGTGCCTCTGTGCACCCACATAAGACCAGTCTACCACAATGCGTCAGTGCATGCACATAAGACCAGTCCACCACAGTGCCTCTGTGCACCCACATAAGACCAGTCTACCACAATGCGTCAGTGCATGCATATAAGACCTGTCCACCACAGTGCGTCTGTGCATGCATATAAGACCAGTCCACCACAGTGCTTCTGTGCACCCACATAAGACCAGTCCACCACAATGCCCCTGTGCACCCACATAAGACCAGTCTACCACAATGCGTCAGTGCACGCATATAAGACCAGTCCACCACAGTGCGTCTGTGCATGCACATAAGACCAGTCCACCACAGTGCTTCTGTGCACCCATATAAGACCAGTCCACCACAGTGCCTCTGTGCACCCACATAAGACCAGTCTACCACAGTGCGTCTGTGTATGCACATAAGACCAGTCCACCACAGTGCGTCTGTGCATGCACATAAGACCAGTCCACCACAGTGCCTTTGTGCACCCACATAAGACCACTCTACCACAGTGTGTCTGTGCATGCACATAAGACCAGTCCACCACAGTGCGTCTGTGCATGCACATAAGACCAGTCCACCACAGTGCGTCTGTGCATGCACATAAGACCAGTCCACCACAGTGTGTCTGTGCATGCACATAAGACCAGTCTACCACAATGCGTCAGTGCACGCATATATGACAAGTCCATCACAGTGCGTCTGTGCATGCACATAAGACCAGTCTACCACAGTGCGTCTGCATGCACATAAGAGCAGTCCACCACAGTGCTTCTGTGGACGCACACAGTACCACCCACAGTGGTCCTAAGTATGCATCCCACACCAATCTTCCATTATTTGACTCTGCCTGCACACATTGCCAGTCTCCTATAGTCCATCTCTTGGGCACACACCACCCTCTTTCACAAGGTCCACTAATCTGCCACAGTCCTTCTAGGCTTGCATGCCACACTAGACACCTACACATCTTCCACTATTTAATCCTGCCTGCACACACAACACACAGCACATCATAGTGCTGCCCCTTCTGGGGCTGAGCCACGACCCCAAGCTATACACCATCTGAGACGTATGCTGCAGGTTTCAAAGAACTGTGGCCAGTGTGAAAGGTTTGTCCAGAGCACCCTGTCCTTGGTGCTGACCCTCTCTAGTGGGATCCTGAGGCCGGAGTCCACAGTCAGTCCATCTGACTGGTCCAGGTGTGATGAAGCCTGCGTCTGCCCAGCTGTGAAGGGACAGACACCAGCACAACACTGGAAGGGGATGGTGGGCGAGTCTAACCCTCACAGAGGAAGCCAGATACTTCCCTGACCCACAAGTACTCAGGCTTCAGAGGGGGATCATGGAGGGCTGCACGTGCAGGCTGGGAATTCCAAGATGGAGATGCGTCTTTCACACGGTTCCAATACCCCATAATGCATCTCTACATACTGATCCCATCCCCCATAATGCCTCTCTGCATACTGATCCCACCTCTCATAACGCATCTCTACATAGTGATCTAATCTCCCATAATGCATTTTCATACTGATGCCATCTCCCATAATGCATCTGCACACTGATCCAATCTCCCATAATGCATCTCTACATACTGATCCAATCTCCCACAATGCACTGCTAGTACATATTGCTCCAATCTTCCAGAATCAGGGTCAGACTGGCCTCTAGGGCAATCACTGAGTATAAGAGGGGAACCCAATGTTCCCTTGTGGGTTAGGTATTGAACTATCAGTGAGTTAAGCTGCCAACATTGGAATCATTCAAGTATAAAAACATTTTAATATTGAAGTCAGTTAAGGATGTCCTTAGGTGACATCGTACATGAATTAATGATATTAATCTGAAACAATTAAATGATAAATAAATCACACAGACAACCGTATATGCTTATAAATGCAGCAAATTATATTAAAGTTGAACAAAAACAAATGATGGGTTAGATGAAAATGATATTGTGTAATACACTGACAACGTGTCATCCAATAAAGTGTCACACTGCTTCTCCTCTGCATTAGTCGATGTCCCAGAAGCCCTCTCTCCAGTGAAAATACATCAATGTCCGTCTTGTTTTAAGACAAAAGTTGTGAAGGTGAGAAAGAGTTGTCCAGAGGAGAGATGGACTGTCGCCGACATTTCGGTCTCACGCGGTGTAAATCCACATATCCTTCTTCAGGACCACAGTATTTAATGGGGATACACAAAAGACCTCACTCTTGGAGAGAGGCAACTTCATAAAAGGAAGTATTTTTTCTGGACGTGGCAGTCATAGAGCCATTGGGGACCCGCAAAGAACAGCACGCGCCACTAGGGCCAAAAAGGCCAATCACGCGGGGGGCGGCCAATCGGTGAAGCAATCAGACGATTTGGAGTAGGAGCGATGGGCTTCTGGGTCATCGACAAATGTAAAGGAGGGGCAGTGTGCAGCTTCATTGGACGACACAGTGTCAATGTATCATACGAAATCTTTATCATTGAACCCCATCATTTAATTCTACATTTAATATAATTTGCTGCATTTATAAGCATATACACCTATCTGTGGGATATGTTCATCATTTTATTGTTTCAGATTAATATCAGTAATTAATGCACCATGTCACCTAAGGACATCCTTAACTGACTTCAATGTTGAAGTTTTTAATTTTTAATTTGAATGAATACCCTGTTCTTAGTTTACCTTACCTACAGGGCAGTCAGTCAGTGCCCGATGGGCTGGTCTGACACATCAGAGTGTGGGACAGTTTTCTAGCAGTTTGTGGGTCTGTTTCATGGTCTGCAGGGCTGGGTTTATTGTTGATTTCCATGATATCACCACACACATTGCCTGCAGCAAACATAGATACGTGCATTCTCCCATACTTGCGAAATACCACTAGGGCGTGCCTCCACAAGCTCAAAACCTGCCTGATTTCCAAATGTGGACAAGGTTCACTAAATGGGGCCACGTTTGTTTTGGTGCCCGGGCCTGTTTCCCCAATCTGACTGTGCCCACCTCATATCCTTCTCATACTGCTCCAACCCTCATAAACCTCTCTGCATGCCTAGGGCTTCAAGTACCCACAATGCACCTCTTTATCCATACTGCTCCAGTCCTCTCCCCACACACTGCTCCAACCCCCCAATGCACCTCAGCTTACACCCTTCCAATGCCTCGCACCTGATGCCTTGATCACACTGCTCCAACCCCCCCAATGCACCTCAGCTTACGCCCTTCCAATGCCTCGCACCTGATGCCTTGATCACACTGCTCCAACCCCCCAATGCACCTCAGCTTACGCCCTTCCAATGCCTCGCACCTCATGCCTTGCTCACCCTGCTCCAACCCCCCAATGCACCTCAGCTTACATCCTTCCAATGCCTCGCACCTGATGCCTTGATCACACTGCTCCAACCCCCCAATGCACCTCAGCTTACGCCCTTCCAATGCCTCGCACCTGATGCCTTGATCACACTGCTCCAACCCCCCAATGCACCTCAGCTTCCGCCCTTCCAATGCCTCGCACCTGATGCCTTGATCACACTGCTCCAACCCCCCAATGCACCTCAGCTTCCGCCCTTCCAATGCCTCGCACCTGATGCCTTGATCACACTGCTCCAACCCCCAATGCACCTCAGCTTACGCCCTTCCAATGCCTCGCACCAGATGCCTTGATCACACTGCGCCAACCCCCCAATGCACCTCAGCTTACGCCCTTCCAATGCCTCGCACCTGATGCCTTGATCACACTGCTCCAACCCCCCAATGCACCTCAGCTTACGCCCTTCCAATGCCTCGCACCTGATGCCTTGATCACACTGCTCCAACCCCCCAATGCACCTCAGCTTACGCCCTTCCAATGCCTCGCACCTGATGCCTTGATCACACTGCTCCAACCCCCCAATGCACCTCAGCTTACGCCCTTCCAATGCCTCGCACCTGATGCCTTGATCACACTGCTCCAACCCCCCAATGCACCTCAGCTTACGCCCTTCCAATGCCTCGCACCGGATGCCTTGATCACACTGCTCCATCCCCCAATGCACCTCAGCTTACACCCTTCCAATGCCTCGCACCTGATGCCTTGATCACACTGCTCCAACCCCGCAATGCACCTCAGCTTACACCCTTCCAATGCCTCGCACCTGATGCCTTGATCCCACTTCTCCAACCCCCTCAATGCACCTTAGCTTACACCCTTCCAATGCCTCGCACCTGATGCCTTGATCCCACTGCTCCAACCCCCAATGCACCTCAGCTTACACCCTTCCAATGCCTCGCACCTGATGCCTTGATCACACTGCTCCAACCCCCAATGCACCTCAGCTTACACCCTTCCAATGCCTCGCACCTGATGCCTTGATCACACTGCTCCAACCCCCCCAATGCACCTCAGCTTACACCCTTCCAATGCCTCGCACCTGCCTTGATCACACTGCTCCAACCCCCCCAATGCACCTCAGCTTACACCCTTCCAATGCCTCGCACCTGATGCCTTGATCACACTGCTCCAACCCCCAATGCACCTCAGCTTACACCCTTCCAATGCCTCGCACCCGATGCCTTGATCACACTGCTCCATCCCCCAATGCACCTCAGCTTACACCCTTCCAATGCCTCGCACCCGATGCCTTGATCCCACTGCTCCAACCCCCTCAATGCACCTCAGCTTACACCCTTCCAATGCCTCGCACCTGCCTTGATCACACTGCTCCAACCCCCCCAATGCACCTCAGCTTACACCCTTCCAATGCCTCGCACCTGCCTTGATCACACTGCTCCAACCCCCCCAATGCACCTCAGCTTACACCCTTCCAATGCCTCGCACCTTATGCCTTGATCACACTGCTCCAACCCCCAATGCACCTCAGCTTACACCCTTCCAATGCCTCGCACCTCATGCCTTGATCACACTGCTCCAACCCCCAATGCACCTCAGCTTACACCCTTCCAATGCCTCGCACCTGATGCCTTGATCACATTGCTCCATCCCCCAATGCACCTCAGCTTACACCCTTCCAATGCCTCGCACCTGATGCCTTGATCACACTGCTCCAACCCCCAATGCACCTCAGCTTACACCCTTCCAATGCCTCGCACCTGATGCCTTGATCACACTGCTCCAACCCCCCAATGCACCTCAGCTTACACCCTTCCAATGCCTCGCACCTGATGCCTTGATCACACTGCTCCAACCCCCCCAGTGCACCTCAGCTTACACCCTTCCAATGCCTCGCACCTCATGCCTTGATCACACTGCTCCAACCCCCCAGTGCACCTCAGCTTACACCCTTCCAATGCCTCGCACCTGATGCCTTGATCACACTGCTCCAACCCCCCAGTTCCCCTCAGCTTACACCCTTCCAATGCCTCGCACCTGATGCCTTGATCACACTGCTCCAACCCCCCAATGCACTTCAGCTTAAACCCTTCCAATGCCTCGCACCTGATGCCTTGATCACACTGCTCCAACCCCCAATGCACCTCAGCTTACACCCTCCCAATGCCTCGCACCTGATGCCTTGATCACACTGCCCCAACCCCCAATGCACCGCAGCTTACAGCCTTCCAATGCCTCGCACCTGATGCCTTGATCACACTGCTCCAACCCCCCAATGCACCTCAGCTTACACCCTTCCAATGCCTCGCACCTGATGCCTTGATCACACTGCCCCAACCCCCAATGCACCTCAGCTTACACCCTTCCAATGCCTCGCACCTGATGCCTTGATCACACTGCTCCAACCCCCAATGCACCTCAGCTTACACCCTTCCAATGCCTCGCACCTGATGCCTTGATCACACTGCCCCAACCCCCCAATGCACCTCAGCTTACACCCTTCCAATGCCTCGCACCTGATGCCTTGATCACACTGCCCCAACCCCCCAATGCACCTCAGCTTACACCCTTCCAATGCCTCGCACCTGATGCCTTGATCACACTGCTCCATCCCCCAATGCACCTCAGCTTACACCCTTCCAATGCCTCGCACCTGATGCCTTGATCACACTGCTCCAACCCCCAATGCACCTCAGCTTACAACCTTCCAATGCCTCGCACCTGATGCCTTGATCACACTGCTCCAACCCCCCAGTGCCCCTTAGCTTACTCCCTTCCAATGCCCCGCACCTGATGCCTTGATCACACAGTTTCAGCCTCTCACAATGCCCCCTTCTGGGTCCCTCGTGCCCACCCAGTGCCCACCCCTGTGCCCACTCACCGATCCGAGTGTGCCGTCCCCCATCGTAGACCAGCCATTCGTACACCTCGTCACTGAAGCAGAGGACATTGTGCCTCGTGCACAGGTCTGCGATCACCTGCAGCTCGTCCCTGGCAAACACCTGCACAGAGAGAACGGGCAGAGGTGAGGGGCTGCTGAGGGAAGTGGAAGACATGAGAGCGCTGCTGAGGAAAGGAATAGAGGTGAGGGGCTGCTGAGTGAAGGGACAGGAATAGAGGTGAGAGGGCTGCTGAGGGGGAGGAACAGGAGTGAGGGCTGCTGGGGAAGGGGAAAAGATGAGGGCTGCTGAGGGGGAGGAACAGAAGAGAGAGGGATGCTGAGGGGAGGAACAGGAGTGAGGAGCTGCTGAGGGAAGGGACAGGAGTAAGGAAGCTGCTGAGGGAAGGAACAGAGGAGAGAGGACTGCCGAGGGAAGGAATAGAGATGAGAGGGCTGCCGAGGGAAGGAATAGAGGTGAGAAGGCTGGTGAGGGAAGGAATAGTAGAGAGAGGGCTGCTGAGGGAAGGGACAGAAGTGAGAGGGTTGAAGAGGGAAGGAAGAGAAGTGAGAGGCCTGCTGAGGTGGTATATAGGTGAGGGGGCTGCTAAAAGAAGGAATAGAGGATAGGGGGCTGCTGAGGGACGTATTAGAAGTGAGGGGACTGCTAGAGGGGAAGGGGAAGAGGTGAGAGGGCTGATGAGGGAAGAGAGAGAGGTGAGAGGGCTGATGAGGGAAGGGAGAGGTGAGAGGGCTGATGAGGGAAGGGAGAGGTGAGAGGGCTGATAAGGGAAGGGAGAGGCGAGAGGGCTGATGAGGGAAGGGATAGGGGCACTAAGCAGCATAAACAAGCTCGTAGACAGAACGTTGCTCCTCACTGGCCTGAACTGGTAGTGATAGAGATAATGAGAATCAGTCAAGCAGAAAGATAGGAGTCAGGAAACCTTTCCAAAGAAATGCAGCACATTTACTGCTGTGAACCAGCATACAAGGGAGACAACTGAAAACACATGTACTCCCCTGGAGTGCCTCAAGAAAAAGAAAAAAATGGTTCCCAGAAAGTGAGCATTTGCAGAACACAAGGAACTAGTCAGAGAGGTGTTAAACAGGCTATCCTCCACAGGAGGGACAAAGACTTGTTGGACAGCCTAAAACAAATAAAGAAAGGAAATGGAGAGCAAGCAAATGTGAGTTACAAAACACAAAGTCAATAGTAAGCAATTAAAGGAATGCATTCCTAGGGAGGATTTCAGCATGTCCCGAATATGTCTTTGCAACTAGATAGCTGTGCTGCCTGGTACGCTTTGACCTAAAAATGCTTTAACACAGAAAACGTGAACTCCTGTGCACCTACATTAAATACTTTGGATAAACAATTCTCTGCTTAAGAAGTAGTAGCCAACCTAAAGAAGGTAAAATGTCCAGGGCCTCCCTGACCTCAGTCCATCACCAGTGTCAGCAGCTGCCAAGGTGGCTTACTGCAGACATTTAATCCAGAATTGAAATCACTCATCTGGCTCCTGCAAGAACCCCTGAAGGCAAACTCAGCCTGGCGGTGGAGAGACTGCCACAAGACAGTATTCCAGCACATGTATGCTCTGTCTTTGGAAATAACCATGAAACTCTAGGACCCCTGAAAACCCTGGCCTAGCAGTCAATACTAGCCCCACCAGACTAGGAGCTGTCCCTCTTCAGTCCCACGAAGCCATAACAGAAAGGAGTCCAACACAATTTGATGGGGTGTCGCTATTTTTACCTGCAGCTGTATGGTAATAGATGTGATGTGTCACCTGGCCCCAAACCTGTTGCTCCTCTCTTCCAGGATACCTCCTCAATAACGCTACCAACTATAGACAACTGGATCTTTCAACTGCAAGAGGACTTGTTGCCTCATTGCTTCAAACGAGAGCCCAGTAACCATTCACATTATCCACAAACACACCCCAGGCTGGCCTTCAAAGATCAGACAATGCAAGCAGCGGAGACTTTCTCAGTATATACTCATCGAAGTCAAAGGAATGTGGCTGGTAGCCAATTCTCCAACATAGGTCAACACCACAGCCAGAGGGGGCGAATGCCTGAACAGTTCTTCAGCTATAATAGTAACGCTTAGTCATGGGAAAGGAACGCCTGCTAAGAAGCAATTTTATCTCGCCTCCCCTGTCCCGAACTCTGGATGCTGAAGTTCACTCTTGGAGGCCACACAGCCAACATTAAGAAAAAAGGCAGTATTCACGGGAATGCAGGGTTTATGGACATTGTTGCTTTGAAGGGACCTTTGGTGAATAATTGTGCCATGCCTGCCAACCTGCTGCCCAAACAGAGCAACCTTCCTCAGCAAACATCCCAGCGCGTGCTGTTCCAAAGCCAGTCCAGACCTCAGCTGTTTTCTTGATGAACACAACCCCCTGGTAATTGTTGATGGCTGCAGCAAACATACACAAGGGCATAAACGACCTCTGCAGAAGAGATAACCCCAGACTGGAGAAAATACCTGCAAGGAGCAAGAAGAACAATGGGCCTCCCTCAAGGACTTTAGTTTTCTGCATTCCTCAGATCCTCAGCAGCAAATAATCACACAATGACTCTTCTCCAGTCCTCAAGTGAATGTCGAGGTCAAGCCCTTCCCAGCATCACATGCATGACCTGTGAAGCTGGACAGGGAGTAGCAGAAGGTAGTGACCGGTTCCTTCAAAAATATTGGAACACACTCCACTCAGCTACTAACTGAGCCCCTTATATACAGCTATGGGCAGAGCTATCATCGAATTCCTTCTCTCCCACCCTTCAGGAGCCTGCTGATGGCCAACTAAGGAGAGAACCTGACAAGGCCGAAACACAACAGTGAGCAGATGAGCAGAAAACACAAGGCTGTGGTTCACTCATTCCAAACTCACCACGAAACCAGATCCAGACCCATGTAAACCTAGCCCTGGGTAGAGACAGGTCGGAGAATTAGGAGGTGACAAGGCACACCCCCCAAACATCCCACACTACAAGAGGATTTCAGGCGTGGCTTGCCACTCACCAGTTGGGCCAGCATGGAGAAGGCCTCTGATGATGATTCTAGGAGCAAGTTAAGTGCTCATCACCAACACCTGAAGCATCACCAGAGCAAGTTGTCACTGTGGTGGTAGTGCCAGACACTGACATGCTGCCGTCGGTAGGAGTGCCTGCTTCGCTTGCCTGGTGGACATTCTTAATCGTGCACCGTCTCCCCTGCCACTCCGTTCATGCACAGAACTTCCAGGACTATGGATCTTGATGGCTGCACCCTGCCTCACATCACGTACATGTTAGTAAATAAACCAGCTATAGCTCACTGCTGGATACTGCTATAGTGTGCCTTCATACTCACTGCTCTTCTCTGGCCATGCGGCCTCACTGTCGCCCCGTTCAGAATGTGATGGAGACCGTACTGATGGAAGAAGTCGAGAGGGGGTGCCTGCTGTGCAAAGGAGGAGTGAGGTAAGCAGCTGTCAAGGGGGTGCTACATGGAAGGGAGGGATGGAAGTGAACGGGTTGCAGGGAACAGGGGTGCAGGTACGGCTGGACAGGCCACAGCGGCATTACCCAGATGCGTCACAATGGGGGATAATTTCAGAATGTGCTGGGCTGCCAAATGAGATAAAAGAGGCCTTGGCTCCTCTTATCTTTTCACTCTCTGGCCTTCCCTGTGGGATCTGAGCCCCTCTTTTCATGATGTTCAGGTACCTCTAACCCTTCCCATGGAGTTCTACCCCCTCTTCTCATCATGTTCAGATACCCCTTCCCATGGAGTTCTAGCCCCTCTTCTCACCATGTTCTGGTACCTCTTACCCTTCCCATGGAGGTCTAGCCCCTCTTCTCACCATATTCAGGTGCTTCATACCCTTTCCATGGAGTTCTAGCCCCTCTTCCCATGATTTTCAGGTACCTCCTCCACTTCCCATGGAGTTCTAGTCCCTCTTTTCATCACGTTCAGGTGCCTCGTCCCCTTCCCATGGAGTTCTAGCCCCTCGTCTCATGTTCAGGTACCTCTTCCCATTTACATGGAGTTCTAGCCCCTCTTCTCATGATGTTCTGGTACCTCTTACCCTTCCCATGGAGTTCTAGCCTCTCTTCTCATCATATTCAGGTGTCTTTTACCCTTCCCACAGAGTTCTAGCCCCTCTTCTCATCATGTTCAGGTACCTCTTCCCCTTCCCATGGAGTTCTAGCCCCTCGTCTCATCATGTTCAGGTACCTCTTCCCATTTCCATAGAGTTCTAGCCCCTCTTCTCAAGATGTTCAGGTACCTCTTACCCTTCCCATGGAGTTCTAGCCCATCTTCTCATCATGTTCAGGTACCTCTTCCACTTCCCATGGAGTTCTAGCCCCTCTTCTCATGTTCAGGTACCTCTTCCCCTTCCCATGGAGTTCTAGCCCCTCGTCTCATCATGTTCAGGTACCTCTTCCCATTTCCATGGAGTTCTAGCCCCTCTTCTCAAGATGTTCAGGTACCTCTTACCCTTCCCATGGAGTTCTAGCCCCACGTCTCATCATGTTCAGGTATCTCCTACCCTTCCCATGGAGTTCTAGTCCCTCTTTTCATCATGTTCAGGTGCAGCTTACCCTTCCCATGGAGTTCTAGCCCTTCGTCTCATCATGTTCAGGTACCTCTTCCCATTTCCATGGAATTCTAGCCCCTCTTCTCATGATGTTCAGGTACCTCTTACCCTTCCCATGGAGTTCTTACCTCTCTTTCCATCATGTTCAGGTGCCTCTTACCCTTCCCATGGAGTTCTAGCCTCTCTTTTCATCATGTTCAGGTGCCTCTTACCCTTCCCCTGGAGTTCTAGCCCCTCGTCTCATCATGTTCAGGTACCTCTTACCCTTCACATGGAGTTCTAGCCCCTCGTCTCATGTTCAGGTACCTCTTACCCTTCCCATGGAGTTCTAGCCCCTCTTCTCATGATGTTCAGGTACCTCTTCCACTTCCCATGGAGTTCTAGCCCTGCTTCTCATCATGTTCTGGTGCCTCTTACCCTTACCATTGAGTTCTAGCCCCTCTTCTCATGATGTTCAGGTACCTCTTCCACTTCCCATGGAGTTCTAGCCCTGCTTCTCATCATGTTCTGGTGCCTCTTCCCCTTCCCATGGAGTTCTAGCCCCTTGTCTCATCATGTTCAGGTACCTCTTCTTCTTCCCATGGAGTTCTACCCCCGTTCTCATCATTTTCAGGTACCTCTTCCCTTTCCCATGATGTTCTAGCCCCTCTTTTCTTCATGTTCAGGTACCTCTTCCCCTTCCTGTGATGCTCTACCCCCTGTTCTCGTCATGTTCAGATATCCCTTCCCATGGAGTTCTAGCCCCTCGTCTCATCATGTTCAGGTACCTCTTCCCATTTCCATAGAGTTCTAGCCCCTCTTCTCAAGATGTTCGGGTACCTCTTACCCTTCCCATGGAGTTCTAGCCCATCTTCTCATCATGTTGAGGTACCTCTTCCCCTTCCCATGGAGTTCTAGCCCCTCTTCTTGTGATGTAAAGGTTTCTCTTCTTCTTCCCATGGAGTTCTAGCCTCTCTTCACTGGTGCTTGGGTAACTCTTACCTTCCCCAGGGGGTTGTTCGGAGTGTTGACAACAATGGCTTTGGTGCGTTTGGTGAACTTGGCTGCGAGCTCCTCAGGGTCCAACCGCCAGTCTGCGCTGCTGGCTGGCTTGTGGCCTTCTGCAGGGCTCTACAAATGTAAGGAGAAGACTGTGAAGGAGCAGTCAGGTTGGCGTGCCAAATCCACACACGTCTGGATAACAGCAGACGTGCAGAGCGTTCACGAGAACATCCATCACAGGCGCAGCCAGAAACAGGTGGAACCACCGGGGAGTTAAACGAAGGTTTGATAAACAAGTAAGGTCCCACCTAAGAAACACATCTCAATATGCAGGTTCTAGCAATACTCACAGGCCG
This sequence comes from Pleurodeles waltl, assembly GCF_031143425.1. Classification (NCBI taxonomy): domain Eukaryota; kingdom Metazoa; phylum Chordata; class Amphibia; order Caudata; family Salamandridae; genus Pleurodeles; species Pleurodeles waltl. The sequence goes on from NC_090445.1 coordinate 12,546,276, forward strand.
CAGGGGAATGTAGACAGGCGTCCCTCCAGCCATCTGCACCATGGGCTCATAGCAGTCAAAGAACGGCTCGATGAGAATCACCTGGGCAAAGACACAAGGAACAGGGTACCGCATTACATCAGTCAAGATGCCGGGAGAGCACAAATATAAAAGACAGCCAGAGTTATTCATAGTCACACCAAACTCCGCTCCACACCTGATACTACACACTTAACATTTGAGTTCAATGGGAAGAACATAAAACAAATCTTATTCTTTCATTGATAATTACTTAGTTTTGTGTGCTCGCTCCTTCCTACAGGAGCTCAGAGTGGCTGTCAAGGTGTAGGTGGTGCGAGGCTGACACAGCTTGACTCATGGTGTGACCTACCTTGACTAAAGTTTCCGGCAGCAGCTATAAAGGTTAACCTATGAAAATTTCAGGATGCCATGACCGGACTTGTGCCCACAGGGTTTTAACAACGAAGAAACTGCTAAGAACCGAGGTCTCCACTGAGATTGAAGAGCTGATGGGATCTTTGTCGAACCACAGGTCATGACAAAACTCTAAGAGATTATCTAGTGGACATGCTTACTGCTTCAGGAAAGGTTATCTAATACATAAATTTTTCATGGTCTTATAATACTCTTGTAGAAGCAATGCTGTATTAATTGTCAGGGTCAATGTTGTTCGAGGTATGTGCATCTCGGCCAGCTTTGCCCCAGAAGCACTGCCTTTGGGCTGCACTGTGCCCTGAGCAGAATACTGACCACACTGCTCAGGTGCCATCTTTCACCTGTCATTTCCATGCGATCGAAGCACCAGAGGAAAACATGGGAATCCCTGAGACCTTAACAAGGCTGGAAGCAGAGCAGGACAAAAATCTCCCAAGTGTGCTATGCCACCTCAACAAATGGGCCCTCTTATGGGTACAGGACCACCAGAGGTAGAGAACGGGTACAAAAGTGGAAACAAGACAAGATGCTCTGTGTGGACTCCTGACCTCAGCACTTACAGGCCTACAAGGGTCCTCTGACAAACAGGAGTCAGATATTTGATGGACTTCATATCCACTCTCTTCATCACCGATTTCATGAGGTGCTGGGTGTGAATGTAGTGAACATGTTCTATCACAAACTGTAGGAGGCTGGCCTGGCTTGTAGTGGGTACCAAGGGGTACTTACACCTTGCACCAGGTCGAGGTATCCCTTATTAGTGTAAAGGGGTGTCTAGCAGCTTAGGCTGATAGAAAAGGTAGCTTAGCAGAGCAGCTTAGGCTGAACTAGGAGACGAGTGAAGCGCCTACAGTACCACTAGTGTCATATGCACAATATCATAAGAAAACACAATACACAGATATACTAAAAATAAAGGTACTTTATTTTTATGACAATATGCCAAAGTATCTCAGTGAGTACCCTCAGTATGAGGATAGCAAATATACACAAGATATATGTACACAATACCAAAATATGCAGTAATAGCAATAGAAAACAGTGCAAGCAATGTATAGTCACAATAGAATGCAATGGGAGCACATAGGTATAGGGGCAACACAAACCATATACTCTAGAAGTGGAATGCGAACCACGAATGGACCCCAAACCTATGTGACCTTGTAGAGGGTCGCTGGGACTGTAAGAAAACAGTGAGGGTTAGAAACATAGCCCACCCCAAGACCCTGAAAAGTGGGTGCAAAGTGCACCTAAGTTCCCCAGAGAGCACAGAAGTCGTGATAGGGGAATTCTGTCAGGAAGACAAACACCAGCAATGCAACAACGATGGATTTCCAGACGAGAGTACCTGTGGAACAAGGGGACCAAGTCCAAGAGTCACAATCAAGTCGGGAGTGGGCAGATGACCAGGAAATGCCAGCTGTTGGTGCAAAGAAGCTGCCATCGGGTGGTAGAAGCTGTGGATTCTGCAAGAACGACAAGGGCTAGAAACTTCCCCTTTGGAGGATGGATGTCCCACGTCGTGAAGAAGCTTGGAGAGGTGTTTCCGTGCAGAAAGACCGCAAACAAGCCTTGCTAGGTTCAAGGGTCGCGGTTAGGGTTTTTGGATGCTGCTGTGGCCCAGGAGGGACCAGGATGGCGCCAATTGCATGAGGAGACAGAGGGGGTGTCCAGCAAGACAAAGAGCCCACTCAGAAGCAAGCAGCACCCGCAGAAGTGCCGGAACAGGCACTACGAAGTGGAGTGAACCGGACCTCACCCGAAGTCACAAAGGAAGGTCCCACGACGCCGGAGGACAACTCAGGAGGTCGTGCACTGCAGGTTAGAGTGCCGGGGACCCAGGCTTGGCTGTGCACAAAGGAAATCCTGGAAGAGTGCACAGGAGCCGGAGCAGCTACAAATCACGCGGTACCCAGCAATGCAGTCTAGCGTTGGGAGGCAAGGACTTACCTCCACCAAACTTGGACTGAAGAGTCACTGGACTGTGAGAGTCACTTGGACAGAGTTGCTGAGTTCAAGGGACCTTGCTCGTCGAGTTGAGAGGAGACCCAGAGGACCGGTGATGCAGTCTTTTGGTGCCTGCGGTTGCAGGGGGAAGATTCCGTCGACCCACGGGAGATTTCTTCGGAACTTCTAGTGCAGAGAGGAGGCAGACTACACCCACAGCATGCAGCACCAGGAAAACAGTCGAGAAGGCGGTCGGATCAGCGTTACAAGGTCGCAGTAGTCGTCTTTGCTACTTTGTTGCAGTTTTGCAGGCTTCCAGAGCAGTCAGCAGTCGATTCTGTGGCAGAAGGTGAAGAGAGAGATGCAGAGGAACTCTGATGAGCTCTTGCATTCGTTATCTAAAGAATTCCCCAAAGCAGAGACCCTAAATAGCCAGAAAAGGAGGTTTGGCTACTTAGGAGAGAGGATAGGCTAGCAACACCTGGAGGAGCCTATCAGAAGGAGTCTCTGACGTCACCTGCTGGCACTGGCCACTCAGAGCAGTCCAGTGTGCCAGCAGCACCTCTGTTTCCAAGATGGCAGAGGTCTGGAGCACACTGGAGGAGCTCTGGGCACCTCCCAGGGGAGGTGCAGGTCAGGGGAGTGGTCACTCCCCTTTCCTTTGTCCAGTTTCGCGCCAGAGCAGGGCTGGGGGATCCCTGAACCGGTGTAGACTGGCTTATGCAGAGATGGGCACCATCTGTGCCCATCAAAGCATTTCCAGAGGCTGGGGGAGGCTACTCCTCCCCAGCCCGGACACCTTTTTCCAAAGGGAGAGGGTGTAACACCCTCTCTCTGAGGAAGTCCTTTGTTCTGCCTTCCTGGGCCAAGACTGGCTGGACCCCAGGAGGGCAGAAACCTGTCTGAGGGGTTGGCAGCAGCAGCAGCTGCAGTGAAACCCCGGGAAAGGTAGTTTGGCAGTACCCGGGTCTGAGCTAGAGACTCAGGGGATCATGGAATTGTCTCCACAATGCCAGAATGGCATTGGGGTGACAATTCCATGATCTTAGACATGTTACATGGCCATGTTCGGAGTTACCATTGTGACGCTATACATATGTCGTGACATATGAATAGTGCACGCGTGTAATGGTGTCCCCGCACTCACAAAGTCCGGGGAATTTGCCCTGAACAATGTGGGGGCACCTTGGCTAGTGCCAGGGTGCCCACACACTAAGTAACTTAGCACCCAACCTTTACCAGGTAAAGGTTAGATATATAGGTGACTTATAAGTTACTTAAGTGCAGTGGTAAATGGCTGTGAAATAACGTGGACGTTATTTCACTCAGGCTGCAAAGGCAGGCCTGTGTAAGAATTGTCACATCTCCCTATGGGTGGCAAAAGAAATGCTGCAGCCCATAGGGATCTCCTGGAACCCCAATACCCTTGGTACCTCAGTACCATATACTTGGGAATTATAAGGGTGTTCCAGTATGCCAATATGAATTGGTGAAATTGGTCACTAGCCTGTTAGTGACAATTTGTACAGAGAGAGCATAACCACTGAGGTTCTGGTTAGCAGAGCCTCAGTGAGACAGTTAGGCACCACACATGGAACACATACATATAGGTCACAAACTTATGAGCACTGGGGTCCTGACTAGCAGGGTCCCAGTGACACATAACAAACATACTGAAAACATAGGGTTTTCACTATGAGCACTGGGCCCTGGCTAGCAGGATCCCAGTGAGACAGTGAAAACACCCTGACATATACTCACAAACAGGCCAAAAGTGGGGGTAACAAGGCTAGAAAGAGGCTACTTTCTCACACAAACCTCTTCAGATGCTCTTGTGATCAGATGCAGTCACTATCTGTGGGATATTTAACCTGCCCTGGAGCTTTAAATTCCAAGGTCCGTACACAAGGTAGGGAGGTTCACTGTAATGCTAGACAAGCGGATCCACACATACAATACAACTGTGTGTTACTGTGAATTTGTCGCCCTGGATATGCTTAATGCAGAGAGTTGTGGGCTCTCTCTTGCACCACACAGGGAAGGGCATAGCACCAGGCAAGAAACCAGAACTGTGTGCTTAGATATAAAAAGTAAGGGCTATTTCATGTAAATGAATGAATAAATGAATGAAAGACATTTCCAAAGTGCACTGATGCTTCTGGAAGGGTGTCCTGGCATTGACTAATAAGAATTGAGCCACACAGTTATATTTGTTGAAACGGCCAGGTTTTCAGATCCTTCCTAAACACCAAGTAATCCGGGGCCAACCTAAGAGAGAGGGGAAACTAATGCCACAGCTTAGCGCTGTAATGCGAGACAAAGCAGCAACCAAGCAGACTTCACTGTACTTCTGGAATCGGATATACTTTCCTGGGCAGATAACTAGCTCCTGTGCAGTGGATGGCTCTATCAGCCCTGCAGAGGGTTTTAAAAGTACATCTCTGCTGTATGGGCAGCCAATGGAGAGACTGAAGCACATCCCTGACAGGAGTCGTGCAAGAGAGACCGCGAACAACCTGAGCTGTCGCATTCTGAAGAATCTGGAGTCTATTCAACAGATAAACAGCAAGACCAGAATACGGGGCATTTCCGTAACCAAGAGGAGGTCAGATAATAGCCTGCACAGTGGGCGTACGTGCAGGAACAGGCAGAGCAGGAAGGAGTTTCCAAATAGGGTGAAGTAGGGTAAAGGATTTAACTACTACCATTGCAATTTGTGGGGTGAACGAGAGTCCAGAATCAAATGGTACCCCCAGATTTCTATTACAGAGCATGGTAGAGAGTGAAGGACCCAGTTCGAGAGGCCATCCCTTCAAACATCACTCAGGACACTTTGATCTGAACAACGGAATCTAAGTTTTGTCTGTGTTCAGCTTCAGGAAGCTGGTATGCATCCACACTGCCACTGCCCTGATGCACTCTGAGTTTCACCCAGCTTGACTGAGATGGAAAAGATGATCTGAGTGTCATCAGCATATGACATGCATGAAAATCTGAAGTTTCTGATCAGCACTGCCAGGGGAACCACATAAAAATGAAATGGTGAGGAGCTAAGCGCAGGCTACTGTGGAAAACCACAAGGGAAGTTAAACTCATTTGACTGAAAGGGATTTAGGAAAATCAACACTGGAGCTAGCTGATAAAAAGCATCTGATCCATTTCAGAGTACGAGCAGTGGCTCTCGTCTTCATCGGGCGCTCAATAGGTACAGAATGAGCGACAGTGTCAGAAGCTGCAGAGAGGTCTAAAAGGACCAAGGCAGGAGAACCTCCGTGGTCAGGAAATTCTCTAATGTTCTCAACTACAGCAAGGAGAGCTGTCTCGTGACTGCCAGACGCTCTAAAACCAGGCTCTCTTTCATCCAGTGGTAGGATGGTTTAAAAAAACCATCATAAGTGAGCACTGATACGACCTTTATTAATTTTAGAGTGGAAGGCTATAAGTGCAATCGGCTGAAAATTGGACACTACAGTTGTATCTACAGAAGAGGAACAATAAACACATGCTTCCAGCTTAACTGAAGTACGTGGCCGTAACAGATCTCCAACAGTTTAGGTACTAAGATGTCTTTAGCTAAGGACATAATCTGGGCAGCGCAAGGGTCCACAGAGGAACTAGATTTGATGTCATCGATAAGTGAACTTTGGGCCTGATTTAGAACTCGGCAGATTTGTTACCCCATCACAGCAGTGACGGATATCTCGTAATCTAAATCCTATGGGATATAATGGGATTTAGATTTTGGCAGATAAGATTTTCATCACTGTTTTGACAGAGTAACCCATCCGCGGAGTTCTAAATCAGCCCTTAGTATGTCAAGTGATGTTGGAGGAATTTCATCCGAACATGTCTTGGGAGCACATGAGCTCACTGTGGCATCAGTAGATATCTCAAAAGCTGAGGCCATTGAGGCAAAAGTAGACCATATTTGTTAGCATTGTATCCTTCAAAATTATGCCAATTCAGTGCAAAATGACTGAGAGGGGCTAAGAGTATTAACACAGGCTTTTGGGGAAAATACACTTTTAAGGATCTTTAAAGACGTCTTTGGTGGGCTGTTTGGCTCAGGGGGAATGTTTGAGTCAGTGATGAATCTTGACAGTCTTGCAATAACAAGTTTTGGTAGCAACTTCATAGTTTTTCCTCCATTATGGTTCCAAGCTTTACAGAGACGTTTTGCATCAGAGGACCAGGAAGACGATTGCTTGGCTGATGTGATCTAATAGTCTGAAAACAGATGTTTTACCAAAAAAGCTGGTAATCCAAGCTTTAAAGACCAAAACCTCATCTGCTAAAACCAGAGAAAGGTTTATCCAGTGGATTCAAGGGCTGCAATCAATTTACCTTTAGTTACTTTATGCCAGAGTCCAGACACTCTATTGCTGGCTTTCACTTTGGAAACGTTTAAGGCATAGTCACAGCTGATGAAAAATGGCACCAAGAAATGATCAAACCAGGTAACAGGAGTATGAAGAATACATGACTTAAGGGATGGGATGTAAGATTGGGGCAAACAACCTATGTTTGAGCCTCTGTGTCTGGTGAAACTGTATCAATCTGCAACCTTGTGCCACGCTTAACCGCGGGCTATCCAAAATGGATCCCATATCCACGTTTCACAGTCTCACTGTCATGCTTATGGCACATATGCACAATGTAGACATGCACTTGACATGCAGACGGAATGTCAGTGGTAAGGTCCGGGTCTGACACAGAAAAGGATCTGTTCAGGTCTACTAACTCACCACAATTTATATGCTGCCACCACTGCAAAACAATGGAGGGTATAGACAGGAGGTCCATGTCGACAAAAAAGGACACGCCAGGTGAGTCTCTTCAGGTCATAGAACCGGTTCTCAATGATGGATTATCATTCCCTGCCATGAGAGGCTGCGTCTACTGGCCCATCACATGGTGTAGAGAGTGGCCAATCTGCTGCCTCCTTTTCAAGCACTTTCTTCTTGAAGTTGACTATTCTTTGATTACTGGTATGACCTTAACAAAGGCTTGTTGAACTAGACAAGGTCATTTTCTCTCCAGAGACTCTCGTCAAGCAAGTTTTCTGTGTTCTCACAGACTGTACAGATGTGACAGCATCCTAGTGCACTCCTGAGCGCATTTGACAACTCTGTAAATGAAATAAAATCTATTCAACCCAAATTACAGGGCCATTAGTTTTGGCCTTTGAAGTAACTCTTGAAAAACCTTGTAAGTAGTCTGAGTCGGAGTGCTCCCAATCACATCCAAAGTATACACAGAACAAGTGATGGATCGAATGCTGGAATTAATCTCGGTCACTGGTAATTACTCAGGGTGCATCCCAGTCTACTCTTACTGTGCCCACCAAGCAACTCAGTTTGGACCCAACCATGTGAATATCAGTCTTAGCTCTCCTCCCGTGGGAACAGTCCAGCCGAACAGCCAGGCCAGGCCTTCTCTGACCACGAGCAACCCAAGACCAGTTTCACCCTGACTGGGGCTCATCAGGCGGTTGCAGCTTGGGTGCAGGGGTGTGCGGGGCACAGGATCCATGTCTGGATATACCCTTAGCACTTAGGACGTCACACTTAGGTAGACAAAAAGGGATGGATGGAATGCTTGAATTAATCCCAGCCACTGGAAATTACTCGGCCACCTCCCAGACCATCTTTTTTTTTGCACACCATGGCACTTTTGTTTGGACCCAACCATTTGCTCCAACAGTCCAGTCCAAATTACATATCAGATCCAAGCGTAGCAGAAGAAGCCCCCATAGCATGCCATTAGCCACAAGGATCAAAGTTAAACCAACCTATACTGCCTGGCACCAAAGAGTTAAAAATACACCTACTGTTGATTCACAGGCCCCAGAAGGAGCTAACCATCTCTGGATTTGTAATATTTACCTGTGTTTCAAAGGGTAGAATAATTACTCTCTGTAAATGAAGTATTTCTCTTATAGAAAGGTAAACCTTAACCGCTGGAAATGCTCCCAGAGGGTGAAGACCTCCAATGGAGTAGTAGGTAATTTACTTGGGGTGCAGTATTCTGGCCAACAGTCTAAGGTTACTGAAAGAGCAGTAAAGGGGTGCTTCTCAGATCAGGAGGAGGGACTGTGAAGCAGGAACAGCCGGACATTACCTCGTCGCCTTCATCCACCAAGGCCTGGAAGGCGCAGAAGAGGCCCTGGTACGCCCCCACTGTCACCAGCACATTGCTGAGAGGATCAAGGTATCGGCCAAAGAGCTTCCCGAAGAACTCAGCCAGGATCTTCACAAGAGGAGGGTGACCCTGTAAAGGAAAAGGAGAGGCAGGGTAAGAGAGGGAAGGGAGGGTATGAGAGAGAGAGGGAAGGAAGGGAGAGAGAGGTAAACACAAGCAGAGAGAGAGAGAAGGGAAGGAAGGGAGAGAGAGGTAAACACAAGCAGAGGAAGAGAGAGAGAGGGAAGGAAGGGAGAGAGAGGTCAACACAAGCAGAGGACGTGAGAGAGGGAAGGAAGGGAGAGAGGTAAACACAAGCAGAGGAAGAGAGAGAGAGGGAAGGAAGGGAGAGAGAGGTAAACACAAGCAGAGGAAGAGAGAAGGAAGGGAGAGAGAGGTAAACACAAGCAGAGGAAGAGAGAGAGGGGAGGAAGGGAGAGAGAGGTAAACAAGCAGAGGAGGAGGGAGAGGGGAAGGAAGGGAGAGAGAGGTAAACACAAGCAGAGGAAGAGAAAGAGGGGAGGAAGGGAGAGAGGTAAACAAGCAGAGGAGGAGTGAGAGAGGGGAAGGAAGGGAGAGAGAGGTAAACACAAGCAGAGGAAGAGTGAGGGAGGGAAGGAAGGGAGAGAGAGGTAAACACAAGCAGAGAAAGAGAGAGAGAAGGAAGGGAGAGAGGTAAACACAAGCAGAGGAAGAGAGAGGGAAGGAAGGGAGAGAGAGGTAAACACAAGCAGAGGAAGAGAGAGAGAGGGAAGGGAGAGAGAGGTAAACACAAGCAGAGGAAGAGAGAGAGGTAAACACAAGCAGAGGAAGAGAGAGAGGTAAACACAAGCAGAGGAAGAGAGAGAGGGGAGGAAGGGAGAGAGAGGTAAACAAGCAGAGGAGGAGTGAGAGGGGAAGGAAGGGAGAGAGAGGTAAACACAAGCAGAGGAAGAGAGAGAGGGGAGGAAGGGAGAGAGGTAAACAAGCAGAGGAGGAGTGAGAGGGGAAGGAAGGGAGAGAGAGGTAAACACAAGCAGAGGAAGAGTGAGGGAGGGAAGGAAGGGAGAGAGAGGTAAACACAAGCAGAGAAAGAGAGAGAGAAGGAAGGGAGAGAGGTAAACACAAGCAGAGTAAGAGAGAGGGAAGGAAGGGAGAGAGAGGTAAACACAAGCAGAGTAAGAGAGAGGGAAGGAAGGGAGAGAGGTAAACACAAGCAGAGGGAAAGAGAGAGAGGGAAGGAAGGGAGAGAGGGGTAAACACAAGCAGAGGAGGAAGAGAGAGAGGGAAGGAAGGGAGAGAGGGGTAAACACAAGCAGAGGAAGAGAGAGAGAGGGAAGAGAGAGAGAGGTAAACACAAGCAGAGGAAGAGAGAGAGAGGGAAGGAAGGGAGAGAGAGAGAGAGAGGTAAACACAAGCAGAGGAACAGAGAGAGGGAAGGAAGGGAGAGAGGGAAGAGAGAGAGGTAAACACAAGCAGAGGACGTGAGAGAGGGAAGGAAGGGAGAGAGGTAAACACAAGCAGAGGAGGAGTGAGAGAGGGGAAGGAAGGGAGAGAGAGGTAAACACAAGCAGAGGAAGAGTGAGGGAGGGAAGGAAGGGAGAGAGAGGTAAACACAAGCAGAGGAAGAGAGAGAGAGGGAGGAAGGGAGAGAGAGGTAAACACAAGCAGAGGAAGAGAGGGAAGGAAGGGAGAGAGGTAAACACAGGAAGAGAGAGGGAGGAAGGGAGAGAGAGGTAAACACAAGCAGAGGAAGAGAGAGGGAGGAAGGGAGAGAGAGGTAAACACAAGCAGAGGAAGAGAGAGGTAAACACAAGCAGAGGAAGAGAGAGAGAGGGAAGGAAGGGAGAGAGGTAAACACAAGCAGAGGAAGAGAGAGGGAGGAAGGGAGAGAGAGGTAAACACAAGCAGAGGAAGAGAGAGGGAGGAAGGGAGAGAGAGGTAAACACAAGCAGAGGAAGAGAGAGAGGGGAAGGAGGAGAGAGAGGTAAACACAAGCAGAGGAAGAGTGAGGGAGGAAGGAAGGGAGAGAGGTAAACACAAGCAGAGGAATAGAGAGAGGGGAAGGAAGGGAGAGAGGTAAACAAGCAGAGGAAGAGAGAGAGAGGGAAGGGAGAGAGAGGTAAACACAAGCAGAGGAAGAGAGAGAGAGGGAAGGAAGAGAGAGAGAGAGGTAAACACAAGCAGAGGAAGAGAGAGAGAGGGAAGGGAGAGAGAGGTAAACACAAGCAGAGGAAGAGAGGGAGAGGGAAGGAAGGGAGAGAGAGGTAAACACAAGCAGAGGAAGAGCGAGAGAGGGAGAGGGAAGGAAGGGAGAGAGGTAAACACAAGCAGAGGAAGAGTGAGAGAGGAAGGAAAGGAGAGAGAGGTAAACACAAGCAGATGAAGAGAGAGGGAAGGAAGGGAAAGAGAGGTAAACGAAGGGAGAAAGAGGTAAACACAAGCAGAGGGAGAGAGAGGGAAGGAAGGAAGGGAGAGAGAGGTAAACACAAGCAGAGGAAGAGAGAGAGAGGGAAGGAAGGGAGAGAGAGGTAAACACAAGCAGAGGAAGAGAGAGAGAGGGAAGGAAGGGAGAGAGAGGTAAACACAAGCAGAGGAAGAGAGAGAGAGGGAAGGGAGAGAGAGGTAAACACAAGCAGAGGAAGAGAGAGAGAGGGAAGGGAGAGAGAGGTAAACACAAGCAGAGGAAGAGAGAGGGGAAGGAAGGGAGAGAGAGGTAAACACAAGCAGAGGAAGAGTGAGGGAGGAAGGAAGGGAGAGAGGTAAACACAAGCAGAGGAAGAGAGAGAGGGGAAGGAAGGGAGAGAGGTAAACACAAGCAGAGGGAGAGAGAGGGAAGGGAGAGAGAGGTAAACACAAGCAGAGGAAGGGAGAGAGAGAGGGAAGGAAGGGAGAGAGAGGTAAACAAGCAGAGGAAGAGAGAGAGGGAAGGGAGAGAGAGGTAAACACAAGCAGAGGGAGAGGGAAGGGAGAGAGAGGTAAACACAATCAGAGGAAGAGAGAGCGGGAAGGAAGGGAGAGAGAGGTAAACACAAGCAGAGGAAGAGAGAGAGGTAAACAAGCAGAGGAAGAGAGAGCGGGAAGGAAGAGAGAGAGAGGTAAACACAAGCAGAGGAAGAGAGAGGGGAAGGGAGAGAGAGGTAAACACAAGCAGAGGAAGAGAGAGAGGGGAAGGAAGGGAGAAAGGTATACACAAGCAGAGGAAGAGAGGGAGAGGGGAAGGGAGAGAGGTAAACACAAGCAGAGGAAGAGAGAGAGGGAAGGAAGGGAGAGAGAGGTAAACAAGCAGAGGAAGAGAGAGGGGAGGAAGGGAGAGAGAGGGGAGGGAAGGGAGAAAGAGGTAAACACAAGCAGAGGAAGAGAGAGAGTGGAAGGAAGGGACAGCGGTAAACACAAGCAGAGGAAGAGTGAGAGAGGGGAGGAAGGGAGAGAGAGGTAAACACAAGCAGAGGGAGAGAGAGAGGGAAGGAAGGGAGAGAGGTAAACACAAGCAGAGGAAGAGAGAGAGAGGGATGAAGGGAGAGAGGTAAACAAGCAGAGGAAGAGTGAGAGAGGGGAGGAAGGGAGAGAGAGGTAAACACAAGCAGAGGGAGAGAGAGAGGGAAGGAAGGGAGAGAGGTAAAGACAAGAAGAGGAAGAGAGAGAGGTATGAAGGGAGAGAAAGGTAAACACAAGCAGAGGAAGAGTGAGGGAGGGAAGAAAGGGAGAGAGGTAAGCACAAGCAGAGGAAGAGTGAAAGGGAAGGAAGGGAGCGAGAGGTAAACAAAAGAAGAGGGAGAGTTAGAGAGGAGAAGGAAGGGACAGAAGAGTGGTGTGATGAAGGTTTGTGATACCACAAAAAGTAGTGGGCTGGAGGCTTGTAGTGCCACAGAAGAGTGGTGGGACAGAGACATGTGGCATCACAGAAGTGTGGAGGGATTGAGGCTCACAGTGCAGTCCTTTCAAAGGTCATGGTGCCACAAATGAGTGGTGGGATGGAAGCAATATCTACCACAGAAGAATGGTGGGACGGAGGCTGTTGGTGCGGTCCTTTCAAAGGCTGTGGTACCAAAGTAGTGGTGGGACCGATGCTCATGGTGCAGTCTTTTGAGGGGCTGCGGTACCACAGAAGAGTGTTGGGACAGAGGTTCACGGTGCCTTCTTTTGAGGGGCTGCGGTAGCACGGAAGATGGTGGGACAGAGGCTCATGGTGCAGTCTTTTGAGGGGCTGCGGTATCACAGAAGAGTGGTGGGACTGATGCTCATGGTGCAGTCTTTTGAGGGGCTGCGGTACCACAGAAGAGTGTTGGGACAGAGGTTCACAGTGCCTTCCTTTGAGGGGCTGCGGTAGCACGGAAGATGGTGGGACAGAGGCTCATGGTGCAGTCTTTTGAGGGGCTGTGGTACTACAGAAGAGTGATGGGACTGATGGTCACGGTGCAGTCTTTTGAGGGGCTGCGGTACCACAGAAGAGTGGTGGGGCCGATGTTCATGGTGCAGCCTTTTGAGGGGCCGCGGTACCACAGAAGCGTGGTGGGACAGATGCTCACAGTGCTGCGGTACCACAGAAGAGTGGTGGGGCTGATGCTCATGGTGCAGTCTTTTGAGGGGCTGCGATACCACAGAATCATGGTGGGACCGATGCTCATGGTACACTCTTTTGAGGGGCTGAGATACCACAGAAGCGTGGTGGGACTGATGATCATGGTACAGTCTTTTGAGGGTCTGCGGTACCACAGAAGAGTGGTGGGACCGATGCTCACAATGCAGTCTTTTGAGGGTCTGCAGTACCACAGAAGAGTGGTGGGACCGATGCTCACTGTGCAGCTCTTTGAAAAGATGCAATATGAGAAATGAGGAGTGAAGAATGTCTGCAGTGTGAGTCTAAGAAATGCTGTTGGTACCACAGCTGAGTCAGAAGAGGAGTGGTGGCTGGTGTTGTGGTACTTTGGAAGGGTGTGGTGGGTGAAGACAGGTTGAGCTGTGGGTCTTTGAAAGACAGCGGTACCAATGGTGCCACAGAGGACTGGCGGGGACAAGGCTTGAGCTGTGGGCCTTTCGAAGGGTATGGTACCACAGATGACTGGCAGAGAGGAGGTGTGAAATGTGCTACCGCAGAGGATTGGCAGGGAGGAAGCTTGAGGTGTGCTCCTTTGCACTTATGCAGTGCAGCACCACTGAGGATTGGCAGGGATGAAACTTGGGCTGTGGACCTTTGAAAGACTGTGGTACCACAGACGACTGGTGGGGAGGAAACAGACACTGTGGTCCTTGGAAAGGCTGCAGTACCACAGAGGATTGGCAGGGAGGAGGCCTGAGATGTGGTGCTACAGGGGATTGGCAGAGAGGAGGCCTGAGATGTGGTGCTACAGGGGATTGGCAGGAAGGAGGCCTTAGATATGGTGCTACAGAGGATTGGCAGGGAGGAGGCCTGAGATGTGGTGCTACAGGGGATTGGCAGGGAGGACGCTTGAGCTAAAGTGCTACATGGGATTGGCAGGAATGAGGCCTTAGATATGGTGCTACAGGGGATTGGCAGGGAGGAGGCCTGAGATGTGGTGCTACAGGGCATTGGCAGGGAGGAGGCCTGAGATATGGTGCTACAGGGGATTGGCAGGGAGGAGGCCTTAGATGTGGTGCTACAGGGAGGACCCTTGAACTGCGTTGCTACAGGGGATTGGCAGGAAGGAGGCCTTAGATATGGTGCTACAGGGGATTGGCAGGGAGGAGGCCTGAAATGTGGTGCTACAGGGGATTGGCAGGGAGGAGGCCTTAGATGTGGTGCTAGAGGGGATTGGTGGGAGGAGGCCTGAGATGTGGTGCTACAGGGGATTGGCAGAGAGGAGACTAGTCCTGTGGTCCTAGGAAAGGCTGCAGTAACAGAGGACTGGACAGGTGGAGGCGTCCTGTGGTTCCACAGAAATCTGACTTGGAGGAGGCTTGACCTGTGGTACCACACAGGACTAGGAGGGTGGAGTCATAAGCTGTGGTACCACAGAAGCCTTTACCTGTGGTACCACACAGGACTGGTAGGGAGAAGTCTTAAGCTGTAGTCCTCTGTATGGTTGCAGTACCACAGGAGCTGTGCAGAACCACCGACAACCTGGCTGGGAGGAGACTTGATCTGTGGCCCTATGAAAGGCTGCTGTAACGCAGGATTGACAGGGAGGCGACATACCCTGTGGTACCACAGAAATCTGGCCGGGAGGAGGCTTTACCTGTGGTACCGCAGAGGACTGGCACGGTGGAGACATATGCTGTGGTATCAAAGAAGAATAGCAGGGAGGGCCCTTGATCTGTACTGCCACAGAGGACTGGTAGTAAGGAGGCTTGGGCTGTGGTCCTTTGAAAGGCTGTGGTACCAAAGAAGACTGGCAGGGAGGGCCCTTGATCTGTACTGCCACAGAGGACTGGTAGTAAGGAGGCTTGGGCTGTGGTCCTTTGAAAGGCTGTGGTACCAAAGAAGACTGGCAGGGAGGGCCCTTGATCTGCACTGCCACAGAGGACTGGTAGTAAGGAGGCTTGGGCTGTGGTCCTTTGAAATGCTGTGGTACCAAAGAAGACTGGCAGGGAGGGCCCTTGATCTGCACTGCCACAGGGGACTGGTAGTAAGGAGGCTTGGGCTGTGGTCCTTTGAAATGCTGTGGTACCAAAGAAGACTGGCAGAGAGGGCCCTTGATCTGTACTGCCACAGAGGACTGGTAGTAAGGAGGCTTGGGCTGTGGTCCTTTGAAAGGCTGTGGTACCAAAGAAGACTGGCAGGGAGGGCCCTTGATCTGCACTGCCACAGAGGACTGATAGTAAGGAGGTTTGGGCTGTGGTTCTTTGAAAGGCTGTGGTACCAAAGAAGACTGGCAGGGAGGGCCCTTGATCTGCACTGCCACAGGGGACTGGTAGTAAGGAGGCTTGGGCTGTGGTCCTTTGAAAGGCTGTGGTACCAAAGAAGACTGGCAGGGAGGGCCCTTGATCTGTACTGCCACAGGGGACTGGTAGTAAGGAGGCTTGGGCTGTGGTCCTTTGAAATGCTGTGGTACCAAAGAAGACTGGCAGAGAGGGCCCTTGATCTGTACTGCCACAGAGGACTGGTAGTAAGGAAGCTTGGGCTGTGGTCCTTTGAAATGCTGTGGTACCAAAGAAGACTGGCAGGGAGGAGACATAAACTGTGTCTTTTATAATAAAAAAAAGTCTGCAGTGCCACAAAGGACTAGGATGGAGAGACTTGATATTTGAGCCTTTGAGAGGTTGTGGTACCACACACGATTGGCATGAAGTACCAAATAGGAATGGCGGGTGAGCCTTGAGGTGTAGCCCTTTGAAAGGCTCTGGGACCAATGAGAACTGGCTGGGAGAACACATAAGCTGTGGCCCTATGAAAGCATACAGGCAGCTCATGCATGTGCACTCACAAAGGCCCGAGTATACTGGTTCAGGCCACTGTCCTCCTCACTGATGGCACGCACAAAGGCTTCCTTCAGGGCAGCCGGAGGGGAGAAATCAGGGAACCCCTGTCCCAGGTTCACCGTCTGGTACTTGGATGCGAGGCTAACCAGCTCCACCCTGCAGAGAAAAGAAATATGAATGAAATAATATGGCAGTGAGCAGTAAAATCAGAGCCCTGTCCCCTCCTGCCCTCCCAAGATACTGTAGCAACAAGAAGCACATCAGGGTTTGCCACATAATGTACTGCACCAGAAAATGGACTGCTGTGCACAGCTGCATATACAGCACTAGCTACAAGCCCCAAAGGCCCAGTATGAGCCTCTCAGGCCTCTGTAGATGGGACTCAGCCTCAGAGCACGGGTATGGGTTTATGGGTCTCTCAGGTTTGAAGTCAGGCCTCGGAGTGGGAGTATGAATCTCCCAGGCTGGGACCTGGCCATGGAGTGGGAGTATGGGTCTCTCAGGCTTGGACTCAGACTTCGGAGTGGGAGTATGGGTCTCTCAGGCTTGGACTCAGAATTCAGAGTGGGAGTATGGGTCTCTCAAGCTTAGACTCGGGCCTTGGATTGAGAGTATGGGTCCCTCAGGCTTAGACTCGGGCCTTGCAATGGGACTATGGGTCCCTCAGGCTGGGACTCGGGCCTTGGATTGAGAGTATGGGTCCCTCAGGCTTAGACTCGGGCCTGGGAATGGGAGTATGGGTCCCTCAGGCTGGGACTCGGGCCTTGGAATGGGAGTATGGGTCCCTCAGGCTGGGACTCGGGCCTTGGAATGGGAGTATGGGTCCCTCAGGCTGGGACTCGGGCCTTGGATTGAGAGTATGGGTCCCTCAGGCTGGGACTCGGGCCTTGGATTGAGAGTATGGGTACCTGAGGCTTAGACTCGGGCCTTGGAATGGGAGTATGGGTCCCTCAGGCTGGGTCTCGGGTCTTGGATTGAGAGTATGGGTCTCTCAGGCTTGGACTCGTGCCTCGGAGTTGGAGTATGGGTCTCTCAGGCTTGGACTCGGGCCTTGGATTGAGAGTATGGATCCTTCAGGCTTGGACTCAGGCCTTGGATTGAGAGTATGGGTCTCTCAGGCTGGGACTCGGGCCTTGGATTGAGAGTATGGGTCCCTCAGGCTGGGACTCGGGCCTTGGATTGAGAGTATGGGTCCCTCAGGCTGGGACTCAGACCTTGGATTGAGAGTATGGGTCCCTCAGGCTGGGACTCAGACCTTGGATTGAGAGTATGGGTCCCTCAGGCTGGGACTCAGACCTTGGATTGAGAGTATGGGTCCCTCAGGCTGGGACTCGGGCCTTGGATTGAGAGTATGGGTCCCTCAGGCTGGGACTCGGGCCTTGGAATGGGAGTATGAATCACCGTAGCATGTTGAAAAAGCAATTACTGTTAGAGAGTGCATGATGAAGTAAAACTTGAAATATAAACAGGGACTGCATCGCTGACATGGAGTACCGACAAGGTTTTAGTCATTGTTGAGAAAGCGATCAGTGTTTTGCCCATAAAGCCCACAGAGACCTTTTACAAAGTCAGTTTTTAATCACTTCCACCCTTGCTGGATCTGTTCCCTTTAAAGCCCTGATCCAGCATCTCTTTTCTCCCTGTAATCTCTGTATTGTTTTCAAATGTTCACACGCAGCTGCTCAACCTTAACTGTGCTCATGAATCCCTTTATGCTCCCCAAACCGGCTGGGGGTAAGCCTCAGACTTCAGAAGAGGTGTAGAGGTGCAGGGCATCTGCAACATGTCTCTGGGTCACAGGGCACAGGGTCAGCTGGGATCACAGTTCTTTGGGTCACAGGGCACAGGATCAGCTGGGATCCCAGTTCTCTGGGTTACAGGGCACAGGATCAGCTGGGATCACAGTTCTATGGGTCACAGGGCACAGGATCAGCTGGGATCACAGTTCTCTGGGTCACAGGGCACAGGATCAACTCCAATCACAGTTCTTTGGGTCACAGGGCACAGGATCAACTCCAATCACAGTTCTATGGGTCACAGGGCACAGGATCAGCTGGGATCACAGTTCTATGGGTCACAGGGCACAGGATCAGCTGGGATCACAGTTCTTTGGGTCACAGAGACACAGGGTCAGCTGGGATCACAGTTCTTTGGGTCACAGAGACACAGGGTCAGCTGGGATCACAATTCTTTGGGTCACAGGGCACAGGATCAGCTGGGATCACAGTTCTTTGGGTCACAAGGCACAGGATCCGCTGTGTCACAGTTCTTTGGGTCACAAGGCACAGGATCAGCTGGGATCACAGTTCTTTGGGTCACAGAGACACAGGGTCAGCTGGGATCACAGTTCTTTGGGTCACAGGGCACAGGATCAGCTGGGATCACAGTTCTTTGGGTCACATGGCACAGGATCAGCTGGGATCTCAGTTCTTTGAGTCACATGGCACAGGATCAGCTTGGATCACAGTTCTTTGGGTCACAGGGCACAGGATCAGCTTGGATCACAGTTTTCTGGGTCACAGGGCACAGGATCAGCTAGGATCACAGTTCTCTGGGTCACAGGGCACAGGATCAGCTGTGTCACAGTTCTTTGGGTCACAGAGCACAGGATCAGCTGGGATCACAGTTCTTTGGGTCACAGAGACACAGGGTCAGCTGGGATCACAGTTCTTTGGGTCACAGGGCACAGGATCAGCTGGGATCACAGTTCTTTGGGTCACAAGGCACAGGATCAGCTTGGATCACAGTTCTTTGGGTCACAGAGACACAGGGTCAGCTGGGATCACAGTTCTCTGGTTTACAGGGCACAGGAGCAGCTGGGATCACAGTTCTTTGGGTCACAAGGCACAAGATCAGCTGGGATCACAGTTCTTTGGGTCACAAGGCACAGGATCAGCTGGTGTCACAGTTGTTTGGGTCACAGGGCACAGGAGCAGCTGAGGTCCCAGTTTTTTGGGTCACAGGGCACAGGAGCAGCTGAGGTCACAGTTCTTTGGGTCACAGGGCACAGGATGAGCTGGGATCACAGTTCTCTGGGTCACAGGGCACAGGATCAGCTGTGTCACAGTTCTTTGGGTCACAAGGCACAGGATCAGCCGCGGTCACAGTTCTTTGGGTCACAGGGCACAGGATCAGCTGGGATCACAGTTCTTTGGGTCACAGGGCACAGGATCAGCTGTGTAACAGTTCTTTGGGTCACAGAGCACAGGATCAGCTGGGATCACAGTTCTATGGGTCACAGGGCACAGGATCAGCTGTGTTACAGTTCTTTGGGTCACAGAGGACAGGACCAGCTGGGATCACAGTTCTTTGGGTCACAGGGCACAGGATCAGCTGCAGTCACAGTTCTTTGGGTCACAGGGCACAGGATCAGCTGCAGTCACAGTTCTTTGGGTCACAGGGCACAGGATCAGCTGGGATCACAGTTATTTGGGTCACAAGGCACAGGATCAGCCACGGTCACAGTTCTTTGGGGCACAGGGCACAGGATCAGCTGGGATCACAGTTCGCAGGGTCACAAGGCACAGGATCAGCTGGAATCATAGTTCCTTGGGTCACAGGGCACAGGATCAGCTGCAGTCACAGTTCTCTGGGTCACAGGGCACAGGATCAGCTCGGATCACAGTTTTCTGGGTCACAGGGCACAGGATCAGCTGCAGTCACAGTTCTCTGGGTCACAGGGCACAGGATCAGCTGGGATCACAGTTCTTTGGGTCACAGGGCACAGGCTCAGCTGCAGTCACAGTTCTTTGGGTCACAGGGCACAGGATCAGCTGGGATCACAGTTCTTTGACCGCGGCTGATCCTGTGCCTTGTGACCCACAGTTCTTTGGGTCACAGGGCACAGGATCAGCTGGGATCACAGATCTCTGGGTCACAGGGCACAGGATCAGCTATGTCGCAGTCCTTTGGGTCACAGGGCACAGGATCAGCTGGGATCACAGTTCGCTGGGTCACAAGGCACAGGATCAGCTGGAATCACAGTTCTTTGGGTCACAGGGCACAGGATCAGCTGCAGTCACAGTTCTCTGGGTCACAGGGCACAGGATCAGCTGGGATCACAGTTCTCTGGGTCACAGGGCACAGGATCAGCTGCAGTCACAGTTCTCTGGGTCACAGGGCACAGGGCAAAGGATCAGCTGGGATCACAGTTCTTTGGGTCACAAGGCACAGGATCAACTCCAATCACAGTTCTTTGGGTCACAGGGCACAGGATCAACTCCAATCACAGTTCTATGGGTCACAGGGCACAGGATCAGCTGGGATCACAGTTCTATGGGTCACAGGGCACAGGATCAGCTGGGATCACAGTTTTTTGGGTCACAGAGACACAGGGTCAGCTGGGATCACAGTTCTTTGGGTCACAGAGACACAGGGTCAGCTGGGATCACAATTCTTTGGGTCACAGGGCACAGGATCAGCTGGGATCACAGTTCTTTGGGTCACAAGGCACAGGATCCGCTGTGTCACAGTTCTTTGGGTCACAAGGCACAGGATCAGCTGGGATCACAGTTCTTTGGGTCACAGAGACACAGGGTCAGCTGGGATCACAGTTCTTTGGGTCACAGGGCACAGGATCAGCTGGGATCACAGTTCTTTGGGTCACATGGCACAGGATCAGCTGGGATCACAGTTCTTTGGGTCACATGGCACAGGATCAGCTTGGATCACAGTTCTTTGGGTCACAGGGCACAGGATCAGCTTGGATCACAGTTCTCTGGGTCACAGGGCACAGGATCAGCTAGGATCACAGTTCTCTGGGTCACAGGGCACAGGATCAGCTGTGTCACAGTTCTTTGGGTCACAGAGCACAGGATCAGCTGGGATCACAGTTCTTTGGGTCACAGAGACACAAGGTCAGCTGGGATCACAGTTCTTTGGGTCACAGGGCACAGGATCAGCTGGGATCACAGTTCTTTGGGTCACAGAGACACAGGGTCAGCTGGGATCACAGTTCTTTGGGTCACAGAGACACAGGGTCAGCTGGGATCACAGTTCTCTGGTTTACAGGGCACAGGAGCAGCTGGGATCACAGTTCTTTGGGTCACAAGGCACAAGATCAGCTGGGATCACAGTTCTTTGGGTCACAAGGCACAGGATCAGCTGGTGTCACAGTTGTTTGGGTCACAGGGCACAGGAGCAGCTGAGGTCACAGTTTTTTGGGTCACAGGGCACAGGAGCAGCTGAGGTCACAGTTCTTTGGGTCACAGGGCACAGGATCAGCTGGGATCACAGTTCTCTGGGTCACAGGGCACAGGATCAGCTGTGTCACAGTTCTTTGGGTCACAAGGCACAGGATCAGCCGCGGTCACAGTTCTTTGGGTCACAGGATCAGCTGGGATCACAGTTCTTTGGGTCACAGGGCACAGGATCAGCTGTGTCACAGTTCTTTGGGTCACAGAGCACAGGATCAGCTGGGATCACAGTTCTCTGGGTCACAGGGCACAGGATCAGCTGCAGTCACAGTTCTTTGGGTCACAGGGAACAGGATCAGCTGCAGTCACAGTTCTTTGGGTCACAGGGCACAGGATCAGCTGGGATCACAGTTATTTGGGTCACAAGGCACAGGATCAGCCGCGGTCACAGTTCTTTGGGGCACAGGGCACAGGATCAGCTGGGATCACAGTTCGCTGGGTCACAAGGCACAGGATCAGCTGGAATCACAGTTCTTTGGGTCACAGGGCACAGGATCAGCTGCAGTCACAGTTCTCTGGGTCACAGGATCAGCTCGGATCACAGTTTTCTGGGTCACAGGGCACAGGATCAGCTGTGTCACAGTTCTCTGGGTCACAGGGCACAGGATCAGCTGGGATCACAGTTCTTTGGGTCACAGGGCACAGGATCAGCTGGGATCACAGTTCTTTGGGTCACAAGGCACAGGATCAGCCGCGGTCACAGTTCTTTGGGTCACAGGGCACAGGATCAGCTGGGATCACAGTTCTCTGGGTCACAGGGCACAGGATCAGCTGTGTCGCAGTCCTTTGGGTCACAGGGCACAGGATCAGCTGGTATCACAGTTCGCTGGGTCACAAGGCACAGGATCAGCTGGAATCACAGTTCTTTGGGTCACAGGGCACAGGGCACAGGATCAGCTGCAGTCACAGTTCTCTGGGTCACAGGGCACAGGATCAGCTGGGATCACAGTTCTCTGGGTCACAGGGCACAGGATCAGCTGCAGTCACAGTTCTCTGGATCTCAGGGCACAGGGCAAAGGATCAGCTGGGATCACAGTTCTTTGGGTCACAAGGCACAGGATCACCCGCGGTCACAGTTCTCCGGGTCACAGGGCACAGGATCAGCTGGAATCACAGTTCTTTGGGTCACAGGGCACAGGATCAGCTGCAGTCACAGTTCTCTGGGTCACAGGGCACAGGATCAGCTGGGATCACAGTTCTCTGGGTCACAGGGCAAAGGATCAGCTGGGATCACAGTTCTTTGGGTCACAAGGCACAGGATCACCCGCGGTCACAGTTCTCCGGGTCACAGGGCACAGGATCAGCTGGAATCACAGTTCTTTGGGTCACAGGGCACAGGATCAGCTGCAGTCACAGTTCTCTGGGTCACAGGGCACAGGATCAGCTGGGATCACAGTTCTCTGGGTCACAGGGCACAGGATCAGCTGCAGTCACAGTTCTTTGGGTCACAGAGACACAGGGTCAGCAGCTCTTGCAAAAATAGACACAGCTACACCGGGCAACCGTGATTCCACGATTCCCTCCTGGAACTAGGAATAGGAGAATCTGATGCCTTCAAAAACAGGCTGGGACCTGCCAGCAACACCCAGAGCCCACAGTCAGCCCACGTTACTGAGCCAAAAACAAGAAAATAAAAACCCAAAATTGCAGGAGCCTTGAAACGCCATGGGGTTTCTGAATGCCAAGGCTGCCCGGTCCCGATTGCACCTTATGCCTCCTTCTGCCACCACCCCACACCTCCTGTCCCTTTCTCTCACCCCTGCAGGTTCCTTCTCACCCCTCCTTCCTCCTTATGTCACTCTTCACAACTTTCTCTCAGTTAGATCTCCCTTTACTCGTTTCTCTCTCAGGGTCTGAATGAGTGGTGCCCCCAGCTGCATCTTTGTACAATTAAACACTGAACACAACCCTCGCCCAGACAAATCTCAGACATGTGACACTCTCCTGTGCCCCCCCACCCTGGCAGGAACAGGTGGGTATGGATGAGTGAATAGATCATTCCTATAGCCGAACCTACCCTCAGGCCTCGCAGCTCTGTACAGCATAAAGTCACTGAATGGTAAGACAGGAAGCTGCTTGTGAAGGTTGATGAATTGTGATGTAGTGTTCTTCCAGCTACACGGGTGGCCTGACTCCCTCCATGCCATGACTGGCATAATATTCAGAAACCTTCACTCCCCTCCCTACAAACCCCAGATCATGTAGACTTACCAGATGTTCTTCTCGGTGCCCTCCAGCCTCCGGGCAGGGGCCACACTGGACATCTTGAGCTGCAGGGGGGAGAGAGAGGAGGGTTCAGCTTCCAGGGAAGAGGACAGGTCACTGAGGGCCCCTTGAGATGGGACTGCAAGGAGAAGAGAGAGGAGGGTTCAGTTTCTGGGAGAGAGGACAGGTCACTGAGGGGCCCCTGAGATCGGACTGCAGGCTGCAAGGAGAAGAGAGAGGTGGGTTCAGCTTCTAGGAGAGAGGACAGATCACTGAGGGGCCCCTGAGATGGGACTGCCAGGGCAAGAGACAGGTGGGTTCAGCTTCTAGGAGAGAGGACAGATCACTGAGGGGCCCCTGAGATGGGACTGCAAGGACAAGAGAGAGAGAGGTGGGTTCACCTTCTAGGAGAGAGGACAGATCACTGAGGGGCCCCTGAGATGGGACTGCAAGGACAAGAGAGAGGTGGGCTCAGCTTCTAGGAGAGGGGACAGGTCACTGAGGAACCCCTGAGATGGGACTGCAGGCTGCAAGGAGAAGAGAGAGGTGGGTTCAGCTTCTAGGAGAGAGGACAGATCACTGAGGGGCCCCTGAGATGGGACTGTGAGGACAAGAGAGAGGTGGGTTCACCTTCTAGGAGAGATGACAGATCACTGAGGGGCCCCTGAGATGGGACTGCAAGGACAAGAGAGAGGTGGGTGTTGTATTCTAAAGATTCTATTCTGTTCCTCGCGCCGTGCGATGGAGATTGGTGCGTGTCGGCGCGAGGAATAGAATGAGGAAAAGAGAGAGAGGGAAAGAGCGAAGGAGGCAGCGGCAGTTGCGGTGTCTCCGTGTCTTCCTCCCGGTTATGTCCAGATCTAATCTCTGTAAATAAACAGACGTATATAGGACCCACTCTTTCGATTTGGATCATCAGAAGTTGTTTATTTTTGTGGCAGCCTTCCTATGGAACTGTGTTTACGTCTCTCGTAATTCCTGCAATTGATCTTCGTGAGGCTGCAGCTTCAGTGATAATTAACCCTGTCTCAAGGGAAGGATTATAGTGTTGCTAAGCAACAAGGCAAAGCATTTTCCTGGAGGTTTTCAACAGCAAGAAACTGTAGTTGCCTAGCAACCGTGAGTAGCTTTCTCAGAAAGGCTTTGGGCCTAGAATGTTGCTAGGCAACCGGTGTCATAAGGGTTTTGGCTGTTTTCAAGCCTAAATATGGTATATTCTAGTTACAATTTAACTTTTGAAGGGGTTGGAGCTGCAGTTTTATATTAAACAGCTGGAAGTGGCATTTTTTGTGGTGCTAAGACAAGTTTATTGAGAAAATGGAAGGATTTACTGCACCAAATTTTTTTTTTAACACTCCTGGAGAACCTATTGTAGCCTGGGAGGACTGGAAAGAAGGTTTTGAAGCGTATGTCCTGGCCGTGGGTGGAGATATATTTACTGCATCCAGAAAATTGGCCATGTTGAAGCATTGTTTGGGTGCGGAAGGAAGACGCATTTTGAAACATTTACCATACCCTTATGAGGATGGAGACCAGGATGAGGAGGAATATGAGGTTGCCATGGAACAGTTAAACTCCAATTTTGGAAAGAAGAAAAATGTTGTTGTGGAGCGTTTTAAATTCTTAAAAAGGAGCCAATTGCCAGGAGAGTCTGTGGAAAGCTATGTGGCAAGTTTGAGGATTTTGGCAGCCACCTGTAATTATGGGCATTTTCAGGATGAAATGCTGAGAGACCAGCTGGTTTTGAAAGTTAATGATAGGAAAATTCAGGAGAAACTATTGAATACAGAAGATTTGACATTGCAAAAAGCCATAGACTTTATAAAAAGGGTTGAAATAACGAATGATGGCTTAAAGGAACTATCTACCACGTCTGGAGTGGTGAACGTGGTCAATGCGGAAGATTCTAAGTCCAAGAAAAAGGATACATTTGGAACTTCTGGGAAGATGGATGGAAGGAAGGACATTATTTGTTACAAATGTGGCCTTAAAGGGCACATTGCGACTGATGTTTGTTGTCCTGCGGCTGGACAAGTGTGCAGGAAGTGCAAGTCCAAGGGTCATTTTGCAAGGGTGTGCAAAGGAAGGCAGATGAGTGCAAGAAGGGGTAGAGGTGCAATCAATTCAGTGGGGAGTGATAGTGAGGACTTTGACAGCCAGCAATTTATTTTGCAAGTGGTGGATGTTGGGAGTGTGAGTTCTTGTGGTCCGCATTGCGTAGTTAGAATTGATGGGGTAGATGTACTTGTGATGGCTGACTCAGGGGCAAAATATACTTTGATTGGAAAAGAAAACTTATCTAGTTTTCCATCTCATGAGATCAAACCACCGGATGTACGATTACTAGCTTATGGTAACAAGCAAATTGAGCTTGTGGGGTATATGGATGCTACGCTGGAGTTCCAAGGGACAGTTGTCAACTCTAAAGTATATTTTGTGGAGGAGGGTACAAATTTATTGGGTTGGCCGCAACAAAAAGATCTTGGCATAATTCTTGATCCAAATCACCCTGGTCAAGTTTTGGGTTCGAAGTCTAATGTACACATGGTGCATGTGTCTAACTTTGTAGGGGAATTCCCTCAAGTATTTAGTAACAAGCTAGGAAAGTTGAAGGGTTTTATGCATAAAATTGTTTTAAAGCGGGATGCTGTACCTAAGGCGCATAAACCGCGTCCAGTTCCCATTGTGATGAGGGAACAATTACGATGTGAATTATCCAAGTTATCCGAGCAAGGTGTGATTGAAGAAATTGAAGCGTCTGAGTGGTTGGCCCCAGTGGTGATCGCTAAGAAGGCCAATGGTGACATGCGTTTGTGTGTGGATTTGCGCGATCTTAATGCTGCTATTTGAGTGGATAGGCATCCTTTGCCCAACATTAGTGAGATGTTATCTACAGTGAAGGGGGCAAGTGTATTTTCTACTTTGGATTTATCATCTGCGTATCATCAGATTGAGTTACACCCTGAGTCACGAGCATTAACCTCTTTCATTACTCCAGAGGGGGCATACAGATTTAGGCGCATGCCTTTCGGCTTGGCATCAGCGTCGTCTGTATTTCAACGGGCAATGCACCATTTATTGAAGGATATCACAGGAGTAACTTACTTTCAAGATGATATCTTGGTGTTTGGGAGTGACCAGAAAGAGCATGATGAAGTTATGAGAAAGGTGTTGAGTGTTTTAAAGGAGAGTGGATTGACGATCAAGTTGGAGAAATGCAGATTGAGTGTGCCAGAAGTGGAGTATTTGGGTCATTGCATTAATAGGGATGGAATTTCGCCTAAACTGAATTTAGTAGAGGCGATAGAAAGCGCGCCTTCTCCAACTGGCAAGGATCAATTAAGGTCATTTTTAGGGCTAGCGGAATATTACTCAAAGTTTATTTCCAGGTTTGCTGACAAAACTGTGCACATGAGAAAGTTATTATGCGTGAGGGAGAAATTTGTATGGAGTGATGATTGTGAGAGGGAGTTTTGTTTGTTGAAAAAACAAATTGCCTCAGCTCCAGCTCTTAAGCCATTTGACACCAGGGATGAGATCATTATTAATACGGACGCTAGTTCCGTTGGGCTGGGTGCGGTGTTAATACAAAGAAGAGGGGGGTGAAGAAGTTACAATTGCATATGCTTCCAGACCGTTGAGCTCGTCTGAAATGAATTATTCCACCATTGAAAAGGAGGCATTGGCATGTTGGTGGGGTGTTGACCATTTCCGCAAGTTTGTCTGGGGTTTAAAATTTGTGATTCGTACTGATCATTGCCCATTAATAGAAGTATTTTCGACTAAAGGTGCAGGTAGGGCCACTCCTAGAATTGCTCGTTGGGTGGCCAGAATGTTGGAGTACAATTATGATTTGGTGTATTTTCCTGGAAAAAAAAATGTGTTGGCCGATTGTCTGTCTAGGCTTCCTGTGCGTTCAGTACTGGGGGGAAAGGGAGAACCTGAAGTTGATGAACTCATTGCATATGTTGGTGTGGATATTGGATGTGTGACAGAAGGTAGAATTTCACATGAGGAATGGGTGTCAATGGTTCAAAAAGATGTTGTGCTGCAAGAAGTGATGGGTTATTGCCATCATGGGTGGCCAAGTAGAGGTAGTGCATCTTGCGATGCAGAGCATTTCCGCTAGGTTGGTGTGGAGTTGTGTATGGTGGATGGAGTTATGTTCAGGGGCGAGCTGTTGGTGGTTCCTACTGGCTTGCGGAAACGAGTATTAGAATTGGCTCATGAGGGCCATCTTGGAATGAGCGCAACTAAAAGACGAATCAGATCGGAGTACTGGTGGCCAGGGCTTGATAGGGAGGTGGAACATTATGTAAAGGAGTGTGTGTTGTGTGCATGGAGTGATAAGTCACAAAAGGTTGTTAAAATGGATCCTGTGGTGTCCGACAAATCGGATGGGCCGTGGAAAAAAATAGCTATTGATATTATGGGTCCGTTTAATATTTTGGGAAGTGTACCAAAATATGCTTTGGTGGTTGTGGACTATTTTTCCAGGTGGCCAGTCGTGAAATTTGTAGAAAACATAAATACTGTGTGTGTTGTGGAGTTTTTGTCGGATTTATTTGACATAGAAGGTGTTCCGGAGATGATAGTTTCTGATAATGGTGTGCAATTTGTATCAAATGTTATGAAAGAGTTTTTGTGCAAATTTGATATAGAGCACATCAGAGCATCTGTTTATTATCCACAGAGTAATGGTTTGGTGGAGAGATGGAACAGAACGCTGAAAGAGGGGCTGCAATTAGCGATCTACAATCGTATAAATTGGCGGAAGGCTGTGAAGGACCTAGTTTGGTCATACCGTACAACTCCCCACAGTGTGACGGGAAAGTCACCTTTCGAGCTCATGAGAGGTAGAAGACCGAGGGCATTGTTGTCAAAAGGTGTGGTGAATAAAAAGTTTAATATGAGTGATATACCTGGTGATTACAAGGTTGGTGATTGGGTGCGAGTAGTGAAGGGTGCGTGGACAGCCAAAGGGGAGTCTAAGTTTTCAGAGCCTTTGGAGGTGAGAAAAGTCTATAGGTACGCTATGTTGCTGAGTGATGGTAATGTGTGGAACCATGGGAAGGTTATAAAAGTGCCTGGAGGGGGCAATCGGGAGAAGTTGCCCGACATGGGAAGTAAATCGGGTAACAGTGTGGATGATAATACCAGCACTGGGGAAACCTCATTGTGTAAAAGAAGGCAAGAAGGCGTGAAGGTGAGAGACAGGTCAATGTTGAAAAGGCCTAAGAGATTAGAGGATTATGTCGCACAGTAACATTGACAATGTGATTCTGTTAAGATATACTTTATTGAATTGCCGATATTTTATTTATTCTTCATAATTAATCATTTCGTCTCAGTGGGTTACAATTATTGTCACAGATCTGTTCAAGTTAGGCTAAAGCTTTCATGTTGTAAAATATGTTGATGTTATTTTATTTTGAAGAAAAGGGGGTGTGTTGTATTCTAAAGATTCTATTCTGTTCCTCGTGCCGTGCGATGGAGATTGGTGCGTGTCGGCGCGAGGAATAGAATGAGGAAAAGAGAGAGAGGGAAAGAGCGAAGGAGGCAGCGGCAGTTGCGGTGTCTCCGTGTCTTCCTCCCGGTTATGTCCAGATCTAATCTCTGTAAATAAACAGACGTATATAGGAGCCCACTCTTTCGATTTGGATCATTTCAGTGGGCTGAGCTTCTAGTAGACGGGACAGATCACTGAGGAGCCCCTGAGATGGGACTGCAAGGACAAGAGAGAGGTGGGCTCAGCTTCTAGGAGAAGGGACAGGTCACTGAGGAACCCCTGAGATGGGACTGCAGGCTGCAAGGAGAAGAGAGAGGAGAGTTCAGCTTCTAGGAGAGGGGACAGATCACTGAGGGGCCCCTGAGATGGGACTGCAAGGACAAGAGAGAGGTGGGTGTTGTATTCTAAAGATTCTATTCTGTTCCTCGCGCCGTGCGATGGAGATTGGTGCGTGTCGGCGCGAGGAATAGAATGAGGAAAAGAGAGAGAGGGAAAGAGCGAAGGAGGCAGCGGCAGTTGCGGTGTCTCCGTGTCTTCCTCCCGGTTATGTCCAGATCTAATCTCTGTAAATAAACAGACGTATATAGGACCCACTCTTTCGATTTGGATCATCAGAAGTTGTTTATTTTTGTGGCAGCCTTCCTATGGAACTGTGTTTACGTCTCTCGTAATTCCTGCAATTGATCTTCGTGAGGCTGCAGCTTCAGTGATAATTAACCCTGTCTCAAGGGAAGGATTATAGTGTTGCTAAGCAACAAGGCAAAGCATTTTCCTGGAGGTTTTCAACAGCAAGAAACTGTAGTTGCCTAGCAACCGTGAGTAGCTTTCTCAGAAAGGCTTTGGGCCTAGAATGTTGCTAGGCAACCGGTGTCATAAGGGTTTTGGCTGTTTTCAAGCCTAAATATGGTATATTCTAGTTACAATTTAACTTTTGAAGGGGTTGGAGCTGCAGTTTTATATTAAACAGCTGGAAGTGGCATTTTTTGTGGTGCTAAGACAAGTTTATTGAGAAAATGGAAGGATTTACTGCACCAAATTTTTTTTTTAACACTCCTGGAGAACCTATTGTAGCCTGGGAGGACTGGAAAGAAGGTTTTGAAGCGTATGTCCTGGCCGTGGGTGGAGATATATTTACTGCATCCAGAAAATTGGCCATGTTGAAGCATTGTTTGGGTGCGGAAGGAAGACGCATTTTGAAACATTTACCATACCCTTATGAGGATGGAGACCAGGATGAGGAGGAATATGAGGTTGCCATGGAACAGTTAAACTCCAATTTTGGAAAGAAGAAAAATGTTGTTGTGGAGCGTTTTAAATTCTTAAAAAGGAGCCAATTGCCAGGAGAGTCTGTGGAAAGCTATGTGGCAAGTTTGAGGATTTTGGCAGCCACCTGTAATTATGGGCATTTTCAGGATGAAATGCTGAGAGACCAGCTGGTTTTGAAAGTTAATGATAGGAAAATTCAGGAGAAACTATTGAATACAGAAGATTTGACATTGCAAAAAGCCATAGACTTTATAAAAAGGGTTGAAATAACGAATGATGGCTTAAAGGAACTATCTACCACGTCTGGAGTGGTGAACGTGGTCAATGCGGAAGATTCTAAGTCCAAGAAAAAGGATACATTTGGAACTTCTGGGAAGATGGATGGAAGGAAGGACATTATTTGTTACAAATGTGGCCTTAAAGGGCACATTGCGACTGATGTTTGTTGTCCTGCGGCTGGACAAGTGTGCAGGAAGTGCAAGTCCAAGGGTCATTTTGCAAGGGTGTGCAAAGGAAGGCAGATGAGTGCAAGAAGGGGTAGAGGTGCAATCAATTCAGTGGGGAGTGATAGTGAGGACTTTGACAGCCAGCAATTTATTTTGCAAGTGGTGGATGTTGGGAGTGTGAGTTCTTGTGGTCCGCATTGCGTAGTTAGAATTGATGGGGTAGATGTACTTGTGATGGCTGACTCAGGGGCAAAATATACTTTGATTGGAAAAGAAAACTTATCTAGTTTTCCATCTCATGAGATCAAACCACCGGATGTACGATTACTAGCTTATGGTAACAAGCAAATTGAGCTTGTGGGGTATATGGATGCTACGCTGGAGTTCCAAGGGACAGTTGTCAACTCTAAAGTATATTTTGTGGAGGAGGGTACAAATTTATTGGGTTGGCCGCAACAAAAAGATCTTGGCATAATTCTTGATCCAAATCACCCTGGTCAAGTTTTGGGTTCGAAGTCTAATGTACACATGGTGCATGTGTCTAACTTTGTAGGGGAATTCCCTCAAGTATTTAGTAACAAGCTAGGAAAGTTGAAGGGTTTTATGCATAAAATTGTTTTAAAGCGGGATGCTGTACCTAAGGCGCATAAACCGCGTCCAGTTCCCATTGTGATGAGGGAACAATTACGATGTGAATTATCCAAGTTATCCGAGCAAGGTGTGATTGAAGAAATTGAAGCGTCTGAGTGGTTGGCCCCAGTGGTGATCGCTAAGAAGGCCAATGGTGACATGCGTTTGTGTGTGGATTTGCGCGATCTTAATGCTGCTATTTGGGTGGATAGGCATCCTTTGCCCAACATTAGTGAGATGTTATCTACAGTGAAGGGGGCAAGTGTATTTTCTACTTTGGATTTATCATCTGCGTATCATCAGATTGAGTTACACCCTGAGTCACGAGCATTAACCTCTTTCATTACTCCAGAGGGGGCATACAGATTTAGGCGCATGCCTTTCGGCTTGGCATCAGCGTCGTCTGTATTTCAACGGGCAATGCACCATTTATTGAAGGATATCACAGGAGTAACTTACTTTCAAGATGATATCTTGGTGTTTGGGAGTGACCAGAAAGAGCATGATGAAGTTATGAGAAAGGTGTTGAGTGTTTTAAAGGAGAGTGGATTGACGATCAAGTTGGAGAAATGCAGATTGAGTGTGCCAGAAGTGGAGTATTTGGGTCATTGCATTAATAGGGATGGAATTTCGCCTAAACTGAATTTAGTAGAGGCGATAGAAAGCGCGCCTTCTCCAACTGGCAAGGATCAATTAAGGTCATTTTTAGGGCTAGCGGAATATTACTCAAAGTTTATTTCCAGGTTTGCTGACAAAACTGTGCACATGAGAAAGTTATTATGCGTGAGGGAGAAATTTGTATGGAGTGATGATTGTGAGAGGGAGTTTTGTTTGTTGAAAAAACAAATTGCCTCAGCTCCAGCTCTTAAGCCATTTGACACCAGGGATGAGATCATTATTAATACGGACGCTAGTTCCGTTGGGCTGGGTGCGGTGTTAATACAAAGAAGAGGGGGGTGAAGAAGTTACAATTGCATATGCTTCCAGACCGTTGAGCTCGTCTGAAATGAATTATTCCACCATTGAAAAGGAGGCATTGGCATGTTGGTGGGGTGTTGACCATTTCCGCAAGTTTGTCTGGGGTTTAAAATTTGTGATTCGTACTGATCATTGCCCATTAATAGAAGTATTTTCGACTAAAGGTGCAGGTAGGGCCACTCCTAGAATTGCTCGTTGGGTGGCCAGAATGTTGGAGTACAATTATGATTTGGTGTATTTTCCTGGAAAAAAAAATGTGTTGGCCGATTGTCTGTCTAGGCTTCCTGTGCGTTCAGTACTGGGGGGAAAGGGAGAACCTGAAGTTGATGAACTCATTGCATATGTTGGTGTGGATATTGGATGTGTGACAGAAGGTAGAATTTCACATGAGGAATGGGTGTCAATGGTTCAAAAAGATGTTGTGCTGCAAGAAGTGATGGGTTATTGCCATCATGGGTGGCCAAGTAGAGGTAGTGCATCTTGCGATGCAGAGCATTTCCGCTAGGTTGGTGTGGAGTTGTGTATGGTGGATGGAGTTATGTTCAGGGGCGAGCTGTTGGTGGTTCCTACTGGCTTGCGGAAACGAGTATTAGAATTGGCTCATGAGGGCCATCTTGGAATGAGCGCAACTAAAAGACGAATCAGATCGGAGTACTGGTGGCCAGGGCTTGATAGGGAGGTGGAACATTATGTAAAGGAGTGTGTGTTGTGTGCATGGAGTGATAAGTCACAAAAGGTTGTTAAAATGGATCCTGTGGTGTCCGACAAATCGGATGGGCCGTGGAAAAAAATAGCTATTGATATTATGGGTCCGTTTAATATTTTGGGAAGTGTACCAAAATATGCTTTGGTGGTTGTGGACTATTTTTCCAGGTGGCCAGTCGTGAAATTTGTAGAAAACATAAATACTGTGTGTGTTGTGGAGTTTTTGTCGGATTTATTTGACATAGAAGGTGTTCCGGAGATGATAGTTTCTGATAATGGTGTGCAATTTGTATCAAATGTTATGAAAGAGTTTTTGTGCAAATTTGATATAGAGCACATCAGAGCATCTGTTTATTATCCACAGAGTAATGGTTTGGTGGAGAGATGGAACAGAACGCTGAAAGAGGGGCTGCAATTAGCGATCTACAATCGTATAAATTGGCGGAAGGCTGTGAAGGACCTAGTTTGGTCATACCGTACAACTCCCCACAGTGTGACGGGAAAGTCACCTTTCGAGCTCATGAGAGGTAGAAGACCGAGGGCATTGTTGTCAAAAGGTGTGGTGAATAAAAAGTTTAATATGAGTGATATACCTGGTGATTACAAGGTTGGTGATTGGGTGCGAGTAGTGAAGGGTGCGTGGACAGCCAAAGGGGAGTCTAAGTTTTCAGAGCCTTTGGAGGTGAGAAAAGTCTATAGGTACGCTATGTTGCTGAGTGATGGTAATGTGTGGAACCATGGGAAGGTTATAAAAGTGCCTGGAGGGGGCAATCGGGAGAAGTTGCCCGACATGGGAAGTAAATCGGGTAACAGTGTGGATGATAATACCAGCACTGGGGAAACCTCATTGTGTAAAAGAAGGCAAGAAGGCGTGAAGGTGAGAGACAGGTCAATGTTGAAAAGGCCTAAGAGATTAGAGGATTATGTCGCACAGTAACATTGACAATGTGATTCTGTTAAGATATACTTTATTGAATTGCCGATATTTTATTTATTCTTCATAATTAATCATTTCGTCTCAGTGGGTTACAATTATTGTCACAGATCTGTTCAAGTTAGGCTAAAGCTTTCATGTTGTAAAATATGTTGATGTTATTTTATTTTGAAGAAAAGGGGGTGTGTTGTATTCTAAAGATTCTATTCTGTTCCTCGTGCCGTGCGATGGAGATTGGTGCGTGTCGGCGCGAGGAATAGAATGAGGAAAAGAGAGAGAGGGAAAGAGCGAAGGAGGCAGCGGCAGTTGCGGTGTCTCCGTGTCTTCCTCCCGGTTATGTCCAGATCTAATCTCTGTAAATAAACAGACGTATATAGGAGCCCACTCTTTCGATTTGGATCATTTCAGTGGGCTGAGCTTCTAGTAGACGGGACAGATCACTGAGGAGCCCCTGAGATGGGACTGCAAGGACAAGAGAGAGGTGGGCTCAGCTTCTAGGAGAAGGGACAGGTCACTGAGGAACCCCTGAGATGGGACTGCAGGCTGCAAGGAGAAGAGAGAGGAGAGTTCAGCTTCTAGGAGAGGGGACAGATCACCGAGGGGCCCCTGAGATGGGACTGCAGGCTGCAAGGAGAAGAGAGAGGTGGGTTCAGCTTCTAGGAGAGGGGTCAGATCACTGAGGGGCCCCTGAGATGGGACTGCAGGCTGCAAGGAGAAGAGAGAGGAGAGTTCAGCTTCTAGTAGAGGGGACAGGTCACCGAGGGGCCCCTGAGATGGGACAGCAGGCACAAGAGAGAGGTGGGCTGAGCTTCTAGGAGAGGGGACAGATCACTGAGGAGGCCCTGTGGTGTAACTGCAAGGACAAGAGAGAGGTGGGTTCAGCTTCTAGGAGACAGGACAGATCACTGAGGGGCCCCTAAGATGGGACTGCAAGGACAAGAGAGAGGTGGGCTGAGCTTCTAGGAGACAGGACAGATAATTGAGGGGCCCCTGAGAGGAGACTGCAAGGAGAAGAGACAGGTGGGTTCAGCTTCTAGGAGAGAAAACAGGTCACTAAGGGGCCCCTGAGATGGGACAGCAGGGACAAGAGAGAGGTGGGTTCAGCTTCTAGGAGACAGGACAGATCACTGAGGGGCCCCTAAGATGGGACTGCAAGGACAAGAGAGAGGTGGGCTGAGCTTCTAAGAGACAGGACAGATCATTGAGGGGCCCCTGAGATGGGACTGCAGGCTGCAAGGAGAAGAGAGAGGAGAGTTCAGCTTCTAGAAGAGAGGACTGATCACCGAGGGGCCCCTGAGAGGAGACTGCAAGGAGAAGAGACAGGTGGGTTCAGCTTCTAGGAGAGAAGACAGGTCACTAAGGGGCCCCTGAGATGGGACAGCAGGGACAAGAGAGAGGTGGGCTTAGCTTCTAGGAGAAGGGACAGATCACTGAGGGGGCCCTGAGATGGGACAGCAGGCTGCAAGGAGAAGAGAGAGGAGAGTTCAGCTTCTAGGAGAAGAGACAGATCACTGAGAGGGGCCCCTGAGATAGGAGAAAGGCTGCGGGTAGAAGAGGGGTGCTCTCATCTTGCAGGGTGAAAGACAGTTCACAGAGAGGCCCCTGAGGTGGGACTGTAGGCTGCAAGGAGAAGAGAGAAGTGGGTTCAGTTTCTGGGAGAGATGACAGGTCACTGAGGGGCCCCTGAGATGGGGCCCTTGAGCTGCAGGCAGAAGAGACAGGTGGGTTCAGCCTCCAGGGGAGAGGACAGATCAATGTGAGGGGCCCCTGAGATGGGGCCCTTGAGCTGCAGGGAGAAGGGAGAGGTGGGTTTAGCTTCTGTGAGACAGGACATGTCACTGAGGGGCCCCTAAGATGGGACAAGGGCTGCAGTGAGAAGTGGGTGCTCTCACCCTGCAGGGGAGAGACAGATTACTAACAGAAGGGCCCCTGAGAAGAGGGGTGCTCTCACCTTGCAGGTGGAGGACAGTTCACAGAGGGGACCCTGAGATGGGACAAGGGCTACAGGGAGAAGAGGGGAGCTCTCACCCTGCATGGGGGAGAGCCAGATCACTAAGATAGGGGGCCCTGAGAAGAGGGGAGAAGAGGGGTGCTCACTTCCTTGCCGGGGGTGACGTGGGGGGGGAAGAGACAGATCACTAAGAGAGGGGGGCCCGAGAAGAGGGGAGCTCTCTACTTGCAGGGGAAGGACAGCTCTCAGAGGGGCGCCAGTGCTCTGGTGAGGTATGCAGTACTCTGCTGATGTAAGGTATGTAGTGCTCTGTTGAGGTATGCAGTGTTCTAGTGAAGTATGCAGTACTCAGGTGAGGTATGTGGTGCTTTGGTGAGGTATGCAGTGTTCTAGTGAGGTATGCAGTGCTCTGGTGCTGCACTAAGAGAGGGGGGCCTGAGAAGAGGGGTGCTCTCTACTTGCAGGGGAAGGACAGCTCTCAGAGGGGCGCCAGTGCTCTGGTGAGGTATGCAGTGCTCTGGTGAAATAAGGTATGCACTGCTCTGGTGAGGTATGCAGTGCTCTACTGAGGTATGCAGTGTTCTAGGGAGGTATGCAGTACTCTGGTGAGATAAGATATGCAGTGTTCTGGTGAGGTGTGCAGTGCTCTGGTGGGATATGCAGTGCTCTGGTGAGGTAAGGTATGCAGTGATCTGGTAGGGTATGCATTTCTCTGGCGACGTAAGGTATACAGTGCTCTCTTGAAGTATGCAGTGATCTGGGGAGGTATGTAGTATTCTAGTGAGGTGTGCAGTGCCTTGGTGAGATAGGCAGTGCTCTGGTGAGGTAAGGTATACGGTGTTCAGCTGAGGTATGCAGTGATCTGGTGAGATAAGGTATGCAGTGTTCTGGTGAGCTCTGCAGTGCTCGGGTGAGGTATGCAGTGATCTGTGAGGTATACAGTGTTCTGGTGAGGTATGCAGTAATCTGGTAAGGTATGCAGTGTTCTGGTGAGGTCTGCAGTGCTCTGGTGCGGTAAGGTATGCAGTGTTATGTTGAGGAATGCAGTGTTCTGGTGAGGTGTGCAGTGCTCTGGTGAAGTATGCAGCGCTTTGGTGAGGTAAGGTATGCAGTGCTGTGTTGAGGTATGCAGTGATCGGGTGAGGTAAGGTATGCAGTGTTCTGGTGAAGTGTGCATTGATCTGGTGAGGTATGCAGTGATCTGGTGAGGTATACAGTGTTCTGGTGAGGTGAGGTGTGCAGTGCTCTGGTGAGGTATGCAGTGCTCTGGTGAGTTATGCTGTGATCTGGTGAGGTAAATTGTGCAGTGTTCTGGTGAGGTAGTGTTCTGGTGAGGTATTCAGTGCTCTGGTGAGGTATGCAGTGATCTGGTGAGGTAAGGCCTGGAGTGCTCTAGTGAGGTATGCAGTGTTTAGGTAAGGTGT
The DNA here is from genome assembly GCF_031143425.1 of Pleurodeles waltl. Classification (NCBI taxonomy): domain Eukaryota; kingdom Metazoa; phylum Chordata; class Amphibia; order Caudata; family Salamandridae; genus Pleurodeles; species Pleurodeles waltl. The sequence goes on from NC_090445.1 coordinate 12,583,440, forward strand.
GTCGTGCTCTGGTGAGGAATGCAGTGCTCTGGTGAGGTAAGGTAGTAAGGTATACAGTGTTCTAGTGAGTTGTGCATCGCTCTGGTGAGGTATGCAGTGTTCTGGTGAGGTATGCAGTGATCTGGTGAGGTATGCAGCGCTCTGGTGAGGTAAGGTATGCAGTGCTCTGGTGAAGTATGCAGTGTTCTGGTGAGGTATGCAGTGCTCTGGTGAGGTATGCAGTGCTCTGGTGAGGTAAGCAGTGCTCTGGTGAGGTAAGGTATGTAGTGCTCTGGTGAAGTATGCATTGCTCTGGTGAGGTATGGGTGCTTCGGTGAGGTATGCAATGCTCTGGTGAGGTATGCAGAGCTCTGGCGAGGTAAGGTATGCCATGCTCTGGAGAAAAATGGAATGCTTGTGCGAGGTATACAGTTGTCTAGCAAGGTATTTAGTGTCTGGTGAGGTATGAAGTGTTCTAGTGAGGTATACAGTGGTTTGGTGAGGTAGGCAGTGCGTGGCGGTATGCAGTGTTGTAGTGAGGTATACAGTGCTCTCAGGAGGTATACAGTGTTGTAGTGAGGAATGCAAAGCTCTGGGGAGGTGAGGTATGTTGTGCTCTGACAAAGTATGCAATGCTCTGGCGAAGTATACAGTAGTTTGGTGAGGTATGCAGTGCTCTAGCGAGGTATGCAGTGACCTGGTGAGATATGCAGTGCTCTAGCAATGTATGCAGTGTTCTGGTGAGGTATTCAGTGTTCTGGTGGGGAATGTAGTGTTTTAGTGAGGTATGCAGTGTTCTGGTGAGGTTTGCAGTGCTCTAGCGAGGTATGCAATGTTCTGGTGAGGTATGCAGTGCTGTAGCGAGGTATTCAGTGTTCTGGTGGGGAATGTAGTGTTTTAGTGAGGTATGCAATGCTCTGGTGAGGTATGCAGAGCTCTGGCGAGGTAAGGTATGCCATGCTCTGGAGAAAAATTGAATGCTTGTGCGAGGTATACAGTTGTCTAGCGAGGTATTTAGTGTCTGGTGAGGTATGAAGTGTTCTAGTGAGGTATACAGTGGTTTGGTGAGGTAGGCAGTGCGTGGAGCGGTATGCAGTGTTGTAGTGAGGAATGCAGAGCTCTGGGGAGGTGAGGTATGTTGTGCTCTGACGAAGTATGCAATGCTCTGGCGAGGTATACAGTAGTTTGGTGAGGTAAGCAGTGCTCTAGCGAGGTATGCAGTGTTCTGGTGAGGTATGCAGTGCTCTAGCGAGGTATTCAATGTTCTGGTGAGGTATGCAGTGCTGTAGCGAGGTATTCAGTGTTCTGGTGGGGAATGTAGTGTTTTAGTGAGGTATGCAGTGTTCTGGTGAGGTATGCAGTTCTGTGGCGAGGTATGCAGTGTTCTGGTGGGGAGTGTAGTGTTTTAGTGAGGTATGCAGTGTTCTGGTGGGGAGTGTAGTGTTTTAGTGAGGTATGCAGTGCTCTAGCGAGGTATGCAGTGTTCAGGTGAGGTAGAAAACATTACTTACCTGCGATAGCGGTCTTTCTAGTGTCTACTCTACCTGCATATTCCTCACATGGAGACTGGATCGAGAAACTTCAAAGCATCACAGTCGCTGGTAGAGGGCGCTGGGCTCCCACGGAGCCGGAAATGACATCATGTGACGCCACCCAGACCATGAAGCTTCCACCCCATCACACTGACCTCAGTTTCCCTCCATTTTTTTCCCAAGACTTTCCAGGCAAGAAGGTTTACTGACATCAATGATGAATTGCAGAGCCTGAATATTGCCCATCTGTAGAAGATTCCACAGCAGAACTCTACCCGAAGGAGGGTTGATGGATGACTTAGAACATCCTGCAAGATGGATCTGGTAACCATCCCCGTGCACCTCCAAATCAAGGCAGTAATGCTTTGCACGGATGTGCAAGGAAGCCCATATCGTTACATTACAGATCTGCGCAATCACGACACCCCAAGCTAGTGCAGCAGTGGTGGACCGAGCTCTGGTGAAATGGACTCTGATCCCTTGGGAGTCTCCTCAACGCAGAGGACCACCCATCGGAATAGGGTCCTCTTCCCCTTCTTGGCTCCACAAGAGCCCACAGAGAGTTGGTCATCTGAATGGCATTCCTTGGTGAGGTGCAGGTGAAAATGAAGCGCCCAACTAGCATCCGGCCGAGGCAGTGATCCTTCTTTGGAAAGGCTGGAAGGGCACTGACGAGGCAAGGTGGAAGCCTTGGTTCACAACACTAATTTGTCGGGGAAGAAGGAAGTGGAAGGAGCTAAGGGTCTGCTAAACTCACTCACCCTTCTAGCAGACACTATGGACCCCAAAGATGCAGCTTTGAGAGTCAACATGCGAAAGGTACAACCCTGCAGGGCTCAGAGTCCCCATGAAAAATATCAGAACCAAATGAGGAAACACAACTGAAGTGGGAGGAAAGAGGTTAGTCGGGAACTTAAGGAAACAGATGACAACAGGGGACTTAAACAGGGAGGCTGAGGCGGCAGAGAGAGGAAAGCAAACAGAGCAGCTAAATAGCCACTCACAGTGCCAATGGCACATCCCCTCTCAGCCGGGGAAAGCGCAAACTGTAGCACATGGATGAAGGAGGCTGGCCCTCTACGTAGTGTGCAACCTAGGTACACTGTGCTAAGAGTCCAGGCAACCACACGTTCATTTCCAGGGGTAAAATCTACATCACCTAATGCTCTAATTTTTAAAGTAGCTTTGTCGAACAGTTAGGCCAATCCTGGGGAAGTGCAAAGCATTTGCAATACTCACAGCATCAATCTTGCAACTCACACATTCAAAGGAATAACTCAAGACCAATTTACAAAGACATGTCAGATTTTTATATAAATTTTACGACCAGGCTCATCAAAATTGGTTAAGTATTTTTCGAGATATGATTTTTTTCTGTTTAATATGTCTTTCTCTGCGTAAGTACGCACCATAGGAATCATTGGAGGATAACCTTTAAAAATACACAGAAAATCACACAGTTGGTTTACCAAGTTCTTCTTTTGCAGGTTGATCGAGGTCGTCGGTGGAAAAGTTTGGGCGATTCTCAGTTCCGGCAGGAGCAGTGGAAAAGGTCTCTGGAGCTGGTGCAGGGCCACTGGAGGGACCACTTTGAAAAGCACTGCACAGGTCAGTTTAAAGGTGAATCCTGGGGGGTCCCCTTGGAGTGTCGAGGCCGCAGGGGAGGGGAACCATAGGGCACAGCTGGTTCTTCGGTGCAGGGCACAGGGCGGACAGGTGCAGAACGAATCGGAGAGCCAAAATCTGCGCGCAAAGATGCCCTCAGAAGCAAGAGGTAGGCTGGGTCAAGGGTCGTTGGCAGGACAATGGGGCACTCTGGTGGGAGGTCCAGGTTGTTTCTGAAATCCCTTGATTGGGGCTTCATCGTGGTCCTTTTTCAGCCTCGAGCATGATGTTGTTCCTGATGTCGGACGTGGGCTGACCAATACCCCAGGTAGTGGCACGGTTTGGCCGCTGGAGGTCGCAGTGCCACCAAACTTGGCACACTGGCAGGGTTTGTCCTCACGGTTGTCAGTTTGGTCCAGCTGTGGCATCCGTTTTCCGAGTTGGGGCTGGTCAGTGAAGTGGCCCTCACTGGCTTGCTGGTTTCTTTGTGGTTTTAGTGTTGTGTGGGAAACTGGCTCCTTGTTGCTGTACCCCCCCCCACACACACTTTTTGCCTGGTTTCTGAATGCAACTTGGACTGGAGCGCACTGGGATCCTGCCAACCAGGTTCCCAGTGCCAGTGTTCTTTCCCTAAAATTGCAAAGGTAATTGGAAACACCTTTAGCTATCACTATAAGTCCCTAGTAAGTGGGTACCTTGGTACCCAGGGCATGGGTACTAACGGTAGGCCCCTGAGGGCAGCATCACTGATTGTGCCACCCTCTAGGGCCATGCATCCAGATGCTGCCAGCACTGCCATAGCAGGCTGAGTGTCCTGGTGCAATCCTAAAAGACAAACTGGACTTGGCACACTCCCTGTGTGTCCTGTCCACCATACACTGCATGTACTATGGGTAAAACACCACTCTAGCAGGCCTTACAGCCCTGAGGCAGGGTGCTTCATACTATATGTGAGGGCACAGCTGCATGAGCACTATGCCCCCACTGTGTCCTTGCCAAACCTCGGACATAGTGAGTGAACAGAGCAGCCATTTTAATATATGTGCTGGACACTGGTCAACACGAGTTTCCCAGCTACATAATGGCTACTCTGAACCCTGGGTTGTTTGGTATCAAACAACTCAGAATAATAAATCCAAACTGTTGCCAGTATTGGATTTATCCCTAAATGTACCCAGGGTCACCTTAGAGGAGCCCCCTGCAAAATCTAACTATCCTGGCATGGTTGCTGACTGGTTCCAGACAGCCTGCCACATCCAGACAGCCAATACGCAAACCTTGGTTTGTAAAACAATGCCCTTCCTGGGTGGAGGAGCTAATACCCCCTCCCTCAGGAATGTGCACTGTCCTGGCAGTGAGCTTCAAAGGGCTACCGCCCTTGAAACTCGACCCCCAAGCCTGCTGATAGTACCAGCCGGCATCCCCCTTTGGAAACCCCCACTTTTGGTGGGAACAAAGGCGGCAACCCTAACAAAGGGTAGGAGGAGTGGCCTCACCTGACATGCACCACCCCTTAGGTGTTGCCTGCGAGGTGGACCATCAAATTCAGTTTCCTCCATCTTGGAATGAGGAAAATAGCCAATGAGGTTTAGGGAAGTAACCCTTCTCACAGGAAGTTGTCACTATATTTGGTGTAGCCACCCAAGGGTAAGTATCCCATTGGGCACTACCAGGTACCCTCTAAAACGCCCACTAAGTTCAGTATTTAGTGGGCATCCCTAGACCAAGAAATTAGATTTGAAAGGACAAAGAAGAAGACAACCCAAAGAAGATCCAAAGCAAGATAACTGAGGACCTGCTGCATCAGAAGAAGAGCCAAGACCCTGCCTGCTGCATCCGTGTCCCGACAATCGCCGCTGCGGAGGAGCCGACCACTGGACGGGCACATACATTAAAATGGCTGCTCTGTTCACTCACAATGTCCCAGGTTTGGGAAGGACACAGTGGGGGCATATTGCTCATGCATCTATGCCCTCAAATACTGTATGGTGCACCCTGCCTTAGGACTGGAAGGCCTGCCAGAGGGATGTCTTACCCATGGTGCATGCAGTGTATAGTGGACAGGGCACACAGGCAGTGTGCCATGCCGAGTTTATGTTTTTGGTTTGCAACAGTCTACAATGGTATGATTGGGTGTATCTGGATGCCTGGCTATACAGGGTGGCACAATCAGTGCTGCTGCCCTCAGGGGCCTACCCTTAGTACCTCATGCCCTGGGCACTTAAGTACAATTTACTAGGGGCTTATAGTGGCAGTTAAAGGAATTGCCAATTGTGCCAATGCATCGCAACAGTTTAGGGAAAGAGTTCTGGCCCAGGGAACCTGATTAGCAGGGGCCCTGGACACTACAATGTCTAGGCTACATCATACATCAGACAAAAAGTGGGGGATAACTGTGTCAAAAAGAGGCATCTCCTTGCACTGGGATAACTTGGCCTGCAAGGGATCCACACCATTGTCTGCACAACATGCAGCAAAGCTGTTCCATCTGCTGGAATAGTCCGACTTATTGAAGGGGCGACGCGCAAATTAGATGACATCTACTACATCTGGTCAAAGCTGAAAGAAGATCACTTGTCCTCGCTCAATCTCCAAGCATGTAGGAGGAAGTGTCGGAGATTGGGGTGTAGAATCATTCTCCCCGACTGGGAGAGAAGAACAAGCCTGAATGGCAGGCAGAGCAGAGATGTGGAGAAGCGCAAGAGATCTGCATATTACACCCTTCTCGATCAATCCGGTGCAATGAGAATGGTCTTGGCCAATCTTTTTCAGAACCTGAGGAATAAAGGGTATGGGGAGGAAATGCATAGTGAAGCTGAAGGTTCCTTCTCAACTGAAACGCGTCCCCAAGGTTCCCCTCTATGGATACTGGAGAGCACAGAACTGCGGGCACTGAGCATTTCCTGAGGAGGTGAATAAGTCCACCTGAGGAGTCCCTCACTGCATGAAAATGTCCTGGACCACCTCCTGTAGAAGACGCCCAATAATGCCAACTCAGGCTGCCGGCTCTGACATTCAGAGATCCCGTAAGGTGACTGTGAGTCATAATCCCTGGCGGTATGCCTGAGACCACTGTCTCGTCGCTTCCAGGCAAAGGAGGTGAGACTCTACTTCCCCTTACTTGTTCACAACCTACATCGCAGTTGCGTTGTACGTCAAGATCTGGACACATCACAATAGAGTCCGACAGGTCTCCCCGTAATGGTGCCACTGCCTGCAGAGGCACTACTCCAGGCCCCTCATATGCCAATATGCACGGGTGACTACGAGAATGCAGTAACCACAGGACTCTCCGGCTTGGAACTCTTTGTCTTGAGGGAAATATGGAACCATCCACTGGATGCCTCAGGAGGGAAGACGCAGAGAAGGGTGGTGTCCAGTACCAATCCTATGAACGGGAGTTGTTGGGAGGCCCACAAGTAAGATTTGTGCTCACTGACAGACAGGCCGAGGTCAAACAGCCCAGATGCAACTGACTGCAGATGATGCAACACCAACTCTGGTGAAGAGGCTTTGAGGAGCCGGTCTTCCAGCTACGGAAAGATGGGGGTTCCCAACAATCTGAGATGGGCAGCAACCGTTGCCATCATTTTCGTTAAGGCCAATGTCAAGTCAAATGTTAGTCCAGAAATTGGTAGTGCATAGAATCCACCACAAATCGCAAGTACTTCTGATGGGACCACGCAGCCGGGATGCGGATGTAAGCATCCTACAGGTTGAGTGACACTGTCTAGTCTCTAAGCTCCAACGGCAGCAGAACTTGTGGTAGGGTCAGCATCTTGCAACTTTTCCAATCTGAGAAAGATGTTCGGGCTCCTGAGATCCAGAATGTGGTGCAGGCCGCAATCCTCCTTGGCCACTAGAAAGTAATGAGCATAAGAACCCTGGCCTTTATCTTCTCTAGCACAAACTTCTTTGAGGAGGAGAGCTGAAACTTCATGGTGAAGAATGGACAAATGATCAGGAGATGGTGGAATGGGGGTGGAACCTGAAGGAAGGGAAGGGTGTAGCCCTTTTCTACGATTTGAAGAACCCACTGGTCCGAAGCAATGGCCTTCCAGGCTGGAGGAAGGAGGGACACCCTCCCTCCCATAGGCGCCACATGCAGTTATGGTAGGAACCTAGGTCTGCTTTCCTGCTGGTGAGAGGAGGAAGAAGAGGAAGAGGAGGAGGGTTGCAAGGTGAGTCCACATTGTTTGTTCTCTGTACTGCTGTATGAGTGGGTTAGGCTGCTGGAGAGTTGGCTGGTACTGTCCGGGATGAAACACAGATCCTCTCCCAAAGCTGCAAAAGTCCGTAAATCCTTGCTCAGAGATGGAAGCCGAAGGCCTAGGGATCGGACTGTGGCCTTACTGGTCTTGAAGCTTTCCTCTGCTGTGTTGGCTTTAATCCTGGAGGCGGGTACCATCAAAGAGAAGATCTATACGACTGGCTTGAACATTAGGTGAGAAGTTGGACCCCTGAAGCCAGTGGCTGAAGAACACATAGCTCATGCTATGGAGTCTGCCATAGCCAGTTCGGATTTAATTGTGTGTTGTGATGTATTTTGTCTGTCTGCTATCAGTTCCTGGAAGTGGTCTTTCCTACCTGTTTGGATATGTGAAAGAATCACGTGGGCCATGTCCCACAGTGCATGGTTATAGCATGTGAGGTTAATGACAGTTAATGTTAAAGGACTGTAGGGTCATACTCCCTGCAGTAAGCCTTATTCCCCAAGCATCCAGGCTCTTCGATTTGCGGTTTAAAGGGGTTGTAGGAAATGCACCACCTGACTGGGCTACCAAACATGAAGCCTGAATGACTAAACTATCCGGTGATGGTTGTGTGGAGAGGAAAGCCAGATCTCCAGGGGCACGATGATACCGGAGAGGCAACCTCCAGAACTGGTGGTCCTGTGGAAAAGTCCATTGTCAGTTCAAGGGAAGTATCTAGGCTACTGGCTGAGGAAATGCCTTGAAATTCTAGAGTGTCTGGGTCTTGAGCGGGATAGGATAAAACATTAATGGGATCAGAATCTGTCCCAAATATCTTGTAAATATGAGATCTACATGCTTCCCTCGTCTGTGAGTCGCTGAGCCTTCCTGCGAGAATGTATCCGAGATTCAATGTCAGGCTGAGGCACCAGTGTAGAGTTCAAGGATGCTGCAGGATCCGATCTCGGTGCCGGTGCCAGGAGCACAGATGGCTCCTGAGGGGGAGGTGGTGGCACCAAAAGGTTCTTGATGTGGAAGGAAAAGGGCTACACAAAAGGATCTCCTGGCGTAAGAGGGACGAGCTCCAGCTCTGAGGACAAAGGGTCTGTAGGCGAGGACTAGTATCTAGGTGACTTACCTCAGAAACATGTCTTCTCTTTCCTCCTATGCTTTCACATCTTACTATGAAGCCAGACAAGTGCGTTTGTACAGGGGGAGGGGGCAAAATGGGGCTCCAGGGGCTGTAACTACCAGTCTTAGATAATAAAATCAGACTGCTGCAAACACTTGCAATTACCAGAAGTGAAAGATTGGTGCCAAATCCGAAAATCATCTAGCAAAATGTTTTGCAAAGATGCTTTTACGAACCTCACCTCTCGAATCCATAGAGTGCATGCTAAACTCCAGGCGGCATCAAGAGAGGCACCTGGGAACATTACTGGGGCACCTCAAAATGAACCCTGTATCTAGACCAGCTTCACACGCCCAGAAGAGAAACTGATCTCTGCCAAGAAGCCTCAGCTGGCGCAAGCAGAGTGCGTCTCCATGTCAACTGGACATCCTGTTCCAGTCCCTGAATACCTTCATTTAGCCACTTGAGGCATACTGGGAGCTGTAGTCTTGATTCACTTGGCCTAATTAGACCCAAGTCTCCAAATACAATGGTTAACTGAAGAGAAACTAGGGATGAGACCGGACAGTCCACGGTGTGTGGAGTTGTGTGGTAACCCAGGAGCGGTCTGGAGAAATGGGACCTGCTCTCTGAAGTCAGATGATCATGCAAGAAGTGGGACTGTTTAATACAGGACCCTACAAATAACCTCCATGGACCCCACAGACATCATCCTGGAGACCCATGCGGAACCTCAAGAGACCCCAGGCAGGGCCAGGCAGGGCTCTGAGTGTCTTCAGGTAGGGCAAGGCAGGGCTTCAAGAGACCCCCATGCATGGCCATGCAGAACCTCAAGAGAGCCCGGGGAGGACCTTGAGAGACCCCAGGAAGGGCCTTGAGAGACCCCAGGCACAGCCTTTAAAAATCCCAGACAGGACCTCGAAAGATCCCAGGCAAGGCCTCAAGAGACCCCATGCAGGGCCTCAAGAGACTCCACGCAGGGCTGTGCTGTACCTCAAGAGACCCAAGGCGGGGTCTCGAGAGACTCCAGACAGGGCCTCAAGAGACCCAAGACAGGACCTCAAGAGACCCCAGGCAGGGCCTCACCTCGAGAGCCCCAAGCAGGGCCTTGAGACCCCAGGGAGGGCCAGGTAGGTCCTTTGGAGACCCAAGGCGAGGCCTCGAGAGACTCCAGGCAGGGCCGTACAGTACCTCAAGAGACCCCAGGCAGGGTCTCGAGAGACCCCAGACATGACTTCAAGAGACCCCAGGCAGGGCCTCACCTCGAGAGACCCCAAGCAGGGCCTTGAGAGACCCCAGGGAGGGCCAGGCCGGGCCTCAAGCGACCCCAGGCAGGGCCTTGAGAGACCCCAGGCAGGCCCAAGCAGGTTCTCAGGAGGACACAGGCAGGGTCTTGGAGGATGCACTCTGGTTATCCTCTGTGCCCAATGGCAGACACTCAATTTACTGGCCAATAATTCAGCAACAGTTCTCCACCCTCTGCCAAATGTCAGATGTAGTGTCTCGTCGACTAATGTACCAAATGACATGTCATTACGTCACATCAAGTCATTAGCATTATTAGTGCTGAGTCACAAGGGCGGCTTCTTGCAGTACCCAACCACATCCCAAAATAAATCCAGCAGAGAAGCCTGGCCTCAGCTAAGGTCACCTGAGAGGCAGGAAGTATCTGTCAGGACATGCTCCTTTCTGCCCAGTGCCCCCCCACTGACTGTGTCACATTTGTCCGAAATGTACACTTTGGAGGGGAAAAGATGGCAAATTCTACCAACTCTGTGACAGAGATGAACCACCATGGATGCAGCAGGGGGACAATGAGGGCTCTGAGAGCAGGGCCATCAACTGCACGTCTCGCAGACTGTCACCTAATACTGCCCCTCTGGTTCTACTTCTACAGATAAGGGCAGAAGTCACTCATGAACATCACCCCAAGAATCTATATTTTACAGAAAATGTATCCATAACTCTGCATGTGCACTGAAAACATAACCATCAACTCCCAAATTGGGCCACATCAGACCACAATTGACTATGGTGATCCAGGCTCCGAGCGATGCCATCATCATGAGATGGGTGTAGACTGGGCTACCCTATTGTGAGGAAAGGCCTCTTTTGTCATGGTTAGACCCTACTTTTTGCCTGGCATTCAAAGCAGTCTCAAAGTTGTTAGTGCCCTGCGCCCCTGCTAACCAGGTTTCCTGGGCCAGATATCTTTCCCAAAACTGGTGTGATGCATTGGCACAAATGGCAACACCTTTAGCTGCCACTATAAGTCCCTAGTAAATGTTACTTAGGTACCGCAGGGAATGGGGTACTAAAGGTAAGCCCCTGAGGGAAGCAGCACTGATTGTGCCACCCTCTAGAGACATGCATCTAGAAGCCGCCAGTAATCCATTGCAGGCTGAGTGTCCTGAGACAACCTTTAAAAGCATACTCGACATTGTACACTGCTTGGGTGCCCTGTCCACTACACACTACATGCACCATAGTTAAGTCACCCCTCTAGCATGCCATCCAGCCCTAAGGCAAGGTGCACTGTACTGTATGTGTGGGCATAGATGCATGAGCATTATGCCCCCAAAGTGTCCTTGCCAAACCTGGGACATAGTGAGTGAACAGAGCAGACATTTTAAATGCATGTGCTGGACACTGGTCAGTATGATTTTACCAGCTACATGATGGTCACTCTGAACCATGGGTTGTTTGGTATCAAACAACTCAGAATGATAAATTCAAACTGGTACCATCACAGGACGTATGACAAAATACCTTAGAGGTGCTCCCTGCAAAAGCTAACTACCCTAGCATGGTTGCTGGCTGGTCACAACTGACCTGCCACCGCCAGACAAGATTCTGGAACCCTGGGGTGAGCGATCCTGCTCTCGGGGTGGAGGTGCAAACACCCCCTCTCTCAGGAATGTGCACTGCCCTGCTAGTGAGCATCAAAGAGCCTACCACCCTTGAAAAGCGACTCCCAAGCCTGCTGCCCATTGCAAACCCCCACTTTTGGCGGGAGCAACTGTGGGAAACCACACAAAGAACAGGGGGAGGGGCCTTCCCCAGCTTGCACCACCCCTAAGATGTTGCATGCGAGGTGACCTCTCCATTTCATTTTTCTCCCTCTTGCATGGAAGGAAACTAGCCAATCAGGTGTAGGGAAGTGACCTCTGCCCACAAGAAGTGATGACTTAATGGGTGTAGCCACCCAAAGGTAGATGACCCATTGGTCACTACCAGGTGCTCCCTTAAACGTCCACTAAGTACAGTATTTAGTGGGCATCCCTAGACCAAGAGATTAGATTCTAAGGACAAAAGAATACCAGCAACAAAGAAGTTCCAAGGCTCATAAACTGAATCTCTGCTGCACACAAAAAAGGCGCCAAACCCAGTCTGCTACACCCAGGACTCGACAATTGCCACTGAGTGGTTGCTTGGACACTGGACAGACACTACAAACCCCCAGAGGACCTCCACACTTCTAAAATCACCAAAGATCTCCCTCCAGAGTGAAGGCATCACTCTCCTGCAACCCAAAACAAAAGACCCAGTAAAGACCACTTTACTGACAGGCTGCTAACCAAGGAACCGGACGCCGCAGCCAGACCACACACCACCCTATGGACCGTGAGGACAAACCCTGCAAGTGTGCCAAATTTGGTAGCACTGCCCTCTCTGGTGGACAGACCCTGCAATAGTTTTAGGTACTGGTCACCTTACAGTGGACACCAGGAAGGACATTAGAGACTGTAAAAAGACCAGAAGGAAGCCCCAGTTGAGGGACTTCAGAGACCACCAGGACCTCCCACCAGAGTGCCTCTACTGACCTGTAAGCGACCCTTAAAGAGACCTACCTCCTGCTTTCCAGGGCACCTTTACGCACAGCTCCTTGCTCACTGATTAGCTCTGCACCCGGCTGCCCTGGGCCCTGCACCAAAGATCCAGCTGTGCTTAAGGGTCCCGCGCACATTGCAACCTCCAAACTCTAAAGGGACCCACCGGACTTACCTTTAAGTCCACCTGTGCAGTGCTTTTCCAAATGGTCCCCCACAGTGGCTGGGCACCAGCTCCAACGACTTTATGCAGCTGCTCCTGCCTAAACCGGGAGCCACCCAAACTTTTCTAGCTGGTCCATAGTGCCCACCAACGACCTTGACATACCTGTAAAAGGAGACCTTGGTAAACGCATTGCCTGATTTCATATATCCATTTTCATAGTATTTTCTCCCTTGATTCCTAAGGTGTGTAATTACGCACAAAAATACTTTTTTTATTTAAACTTTAAAAATTCATAACTTAAAAAGTTCTTACCTGATTCTGATGATATTGGTCTTAAATTTTTTTTAAAAAATCTGAAGTATTTTTGTAAATTAGTCTTGAGTTATTCCTTTGAGTGTGTGGGTTGCATGACTGATACTATGAGTACAACAAATGCTTTGCACTTCTCCAAGATTGGCCTACCTGCTGGACCAAGCTACCATAACAATTGGAGCATTAGCTGATTTTGTTTTTACCTCTGTAAACCAACGTGTGGTTGCCCAGGGCCCCCTGCACCGTGTGCCTAGCTTTCCACACTAGATAGAGGGCCAGCCTCCTATGCCCAAGCCTTACCCAACCGTAGCCAATCAGGGAGAGAAGCTGTCCTTGAAAGAGATCAGGGTGAGATTCGGGATCCAAGACCAGGCTCAAGGTGACCAGGTTCAGGGAGATATCGTCAGAAGAAGCCCCTGGAGCAAATGAACGAGAGCAGCGAACCAGGAAATATAACACGATAAACAACAGACTGCTGCCTCAAGCTTATTTACAATGGGAATATCTTCTACAATGTATTTATATTAAACCACATTGGAGCAATATTCATAACAAAAGGAGACAAAAATAAATTGAAACAATTTTATTATATTCCTTCTCTTTTACATTATCTGGGTCACAGACATCACTCACTCTAAAATATTCCAAATATAAAAGAGTTGCCAGAGCCACCTTCTTCAGGGCGCAAAGATTTGCTGTAAAGCAATGTCTGAGAGCCGCAACCCAGAACGAACGTCAAGGCCAAGCAGTACCTTCACAGTGTCCCAAACTCGCTGGCCACATCATCTGCTTGGAATCCGGTAGAGGCAGGATCCTTTATAATCCAGGAAGCTCTCCATCACTCACTGCTTAAACCAAACGGCCTACTGCAGTCGCGTTAAAAAATGTGGGAAAGGGTGGTCCAAGTCCTTAACGTTAAGAAATTTGGAAAGGATATGCCAAACCATCCGCACAAAACATCCACGGAGATCGAAAACCCAGATAATGTATATATTATTTGCTAATGGACTCTACATGTCATGGACAATACTTATATTTAAATGAGAATGATTTCAGTAAGTGCACTATACATTTACGTACGTCATTATATATTGTTAAGAGAGAAGGAATATAATCTATTGTTTCAATTTATTTTTGTCTCCTCTTGTTATGAATATTGCTTCAATTAGATTTAATATAAAAAATTGTAGGAGATATTCCCATTATAAATAAGCTCAAGGCAGCAACTGCTTTTTGCGGCTCAGGATGAAACCGTCATGGCACCAAACTTGACTACCCTATGCCCAACCCTAGCCAACCCGGGAGCAGAACACTGACCTTGAGAAAGACTGTGATGCGGTCCAATGATCCAAGACCTGCCTCAGGACAGTGTCTTCATCGTAACATCAGACTGGGCTTCCCATGGAAGACCTTGTATAGGACGAGTGTGCTTGAGGCAGACTACGATGGGGTCTGGTGATCGAAGACCAACCTCAAGACAGTGGCCTCATCGTGACATCAGACTGGGCTTCCCATGGAAGACCTTGTACAGGACGAGTGTGCTTGAGGCAGACTACGATGGGGTCTGGTGATCGAAGACCAACCTCAAGACAGTGGCCTCATCGTGACATCAGACTGGGCTTCCCATGGAAGACCTTGTACAGGACGAGTGTGCTTGAGGCAGACTACGATGGAGTCTGGTGACCGAAGACCAGCCTCAAGACAGTGGCCTCATCGTGACATCAGACTGGGCTTCCCATGGAAGACCTTGTACAGGACGAGTGTGCTTGAGGCAGACTCCGATGGAGTCTGGTGACCGAAGACCAGCCTCAAGACAGTGGCCTCATCATGACATCAGACTGGACTTCCCATGGAAGACCTTGTATAGGACGAGTGTGCTTGAGGCAGACTCCGATGGAGTCTGGTGATCGAAGACCAACCTCAAGACAGTGGCCTCATCATGACATCAGACTGGACTTCCCATGGAAGACCTTGTATAGGACGAGTGTGCTTGAGCCAGACTACGATGGAGTCTGGTGATCGAAGACCAACCTCAAGACAGTGGTCTCATCATGACATCAGACTGGGCTTCCCATGGAGGACCTTGTACAGGACAAATGCCCTTGAGACAGACCATGATGGAGTCTGGTGATCCAGTCTTAGCCACGGGCAGGGTCCGCAAGCATGGTGCTGCCAGGCTGTGCCACCCTCTGTGACGGCAAAGCCAGTTCTTCTCTGGTGGAATCCAGCACCTTTATCCTGACAGAGCTGACAGCTGTGCACAAATATCAGATCTGTAAAGGAGTCATTCATCTGTAGAAGAGTGCTAGAACTGCCCTACCTTGGGGTCTATACCTTGGCCACGTGCTGCATCTTCTGTCCCACGATGCACCGGTTCAGGGTCAGGCCCAGGCTCCTGAGCATGGCAGTCACGTGTTCCGGTCCTCCTGAGCTTCACCCAGCTCTGCCAAGAGATAATAAATGAGAGGGGCTGTGAGACATGTGTAAGATCTGCACCCCAATGGCACAGACTGTGGCCCAAGGCTTAGTCAGAGAGTGCAGTGGGGGCCCTGAGGTCCAGACTACTTCCTAGGCTGGGGAACTGTGTGTGCAAAGAAGTCAAAACTCAAAATACCCTGCTCAAGTGCAACGTGCCCACCCATGGCAGCTGATAAAGTATTTCTATAAACTCCCAGAGATAAAGAACACATGCAGGCCCCTTACAGTGGGGGTTGGCACAGCAGTTCACAGACCTTGGGGGGTACAGCGTCAAGGCAGGTGGCAGTGGTAGAAGCCCTGGTACCCCTGTGGAAGGAGGGAGGACTGTAGTGGAGGGGGGCATAGTCCGTCTCCTGAAGGCCAGGAGCCAAGGGCACCAGGAGGTGCCCTGCAGGGGATGACTGCACAGATTACAGTATGAGGTATAACAGGTACCTGGGACCCCTGCAGCTGGAGGTCTGCAGAGGCACACTAGGTACCAGGGACCCCTGCAGCTGGAGGGAGGTCTGCAGAGGCACAACAGGTACCCGGGACCCCCGCAGCTGGAGGTCTGCAGAGGCACACTAGGTACCCGGGACCCCTGCAGCTGGAGGTCTGCAGAGGCACACTAGGCACCCGTCCCCTGCAGCTGGAGGGAGGTGTGCAGAGGCACACTAGGTACCCAGGAGCCCTGAGGGTGGTCGGAGTTCTGCAGTCACAGGGAAGAAAGGTACCTGGGATGATGTATGTGAATTAATGGAAAAAAAGAAAACTGAGAAACCACTTTGGAGGAAACCAAACTATAGAAAACCAATTCTAAGGAAAGAAAATGCAAATAAATTGAAAATAAAGGAAACATTTTAAAGGAAAGATAGTTTTAGTGAAACATCCAAAATCACAACCTTGGGTGATGATTGGGGTAGTGAGGTGTTTTTTTACTTCAGGGATTGGTGCTGTTTAGGGGCATTGAGGGGTTTTTAGGGTTCAAGGATGGGTGGAGTTTAAGGATGGTGAGTTTTTTTTTGTTCAGGGAAGGGTAGCATGCGGGGGTGCTGAGGTTGGATGAAGTTTGAAGCTGGTGTGTGTTTTTAAGTTTTGTTTCGGGTGGTGAAGGGGTTTAAGGGTTCAGGGATAGGTGGAGTTTATGGCTGGTGAGGGAATTTAGGGGCCGTGGATGGGTGTTTGTCATGTGAGGTGGGGATTTTGTCAGGCATGAGTGGAGTGTAAGGGTGGTGAAGGGTTTTAGGAGTCATGAATGGGTGGTCTTTGGGGTTGTGAGGGTTTTTAGGGTTCAGGGATGAGCAGAGTTAACGGACGGAAAGGAATTTTAAGGAATCAGGGATGAGTGGGATTTAGGCACAGAAAGTTTTTTTTAGTTCAGGAATGTGTCGAGTTTAGCAGTACGAAGGGCTTTTTGGGCTCAGGGATGAGTGGAGTTTAGGATCAGAGATGGGTGCAGTTTATGCATGGTGAGGGGAATTTAGGGTTCAATGACTGGAGTTTAGGGTTAGAAAAGGCATTAAGGGTTCAGTGATAGGTTGAGTTTAGGGGTCGGGATGGGTGGAGTTTATATGTGGGGGGCATTTTTGGGGACCAGAGATGGATGGTGTGTCAGGGTCATGAGACATCAGAGAAACAAAAGAATCCAAAGTAATTGCTTGACGCCAGGGGCCCTTCCTCTGTGACTTAGACTCTCTAAGGGCCTAAGCACAGTGGATCTGATTGTACCTACTGACATGTTTCCTGGTGTGTGGGGTGGAGGCACCATAAAAGCCATTTAAAAATGCTCATCCTTACTGAGTGGCTTTTCCTTTCCCTAGATCCCGCCCCTATTAACAGTTGTGTGAGACATAAGTACTAACATTGGTGAAAACATTACATGGATACCCTGTGTAATGCTGCTGGTGCTCACATAAACTATGCTTGTAATCTTTTTTATTGTATGCAGGAAAATTTCAATAAAAACTATTTTCAAAAACAATCACAAGTAATTGCTTGATAATGTAAAAGATATAAATCCGAAATAATGTTCAGTAATGTAAAGGATTGAAATAAATACCTTTGACAAAAATGTTTCTAAAAGCAAGACCTGCAACCATTTAATTTATGCCTCAAAATATAACTATGCAGAAGCGAATTTCAAGAAAAAAGGACTTTCTATTAATTGTTTTCTATGAAATAGCAAATGCCATTCATCCTGCAAATTTCCAATAAGCCCAGTATTGGCTTCCCATTAAATTGTTTTTCTATGAAATCACGTACAAACACCTACAACCAATGTGGATAGAGGAGGATAGCAGAGACTACGGTCATAGACACACTATGTATGTGAGACCCCTGTGTAGGGAGGGAGAACTGTGGAGACTACAGTCATAGACACAATAGGTACCTGAGACCCCTGTGGGTGGTGGGAGGGTAGCAGAGACTACAGTCAAAGGCACAATAGGTACCTGAGACCCCTGTGCAGAGAGTACTTCAGAGACTACAGTCACAGACATGATATGTACCTGAGACCCCTGTGGAGGGAGGACAGCAGAGACTACAGTCAGAGACACAATAGGTACCTGGGACACCTGTGGATGGAGGACTGCAGATTCTACAGTCACAGACATGATATGTACCTGAGACCCCTGTGGAGGGAGGGAGAACTGCGGAGACTACAGTCATAGCCACACTAGGTACCTAAGACCCCTGTGGACAGAGGGAGGACTGCAGAGATTACAGTCACAGACACAATTGGTACCTGAGACCCCTATGGAGAGAGTACTGCAGAGACAACAGTCATAGACACAATAGATAAGTGAGACCCCTGTGGAGGGAGGGAGGTCTGCAGAGACTACAGTCACAGACACAATAGGTACCTGAGACCCCTGTGGAGGGAGGACGGCAGAGACTACAGTCAGTGACACTATAGGTACCCGAGACCCCTGTGGATGGGGGTAGGACTGCAGAAATTACACTCAGACTCAATAGGTACCTGTGACTCCTGTGGATGGAGGACTGCAGAGACTACAGTCACAGACATGATATGAACCTGAGACCCCTGTGGAGGGAGGATGCAGAGACTACAGTCAAAGACACATTGGGTACCTGTGACCCCTGTGGATGAAGGACTGCAGAGACTACAGACACAGACATGATATGTAACTGAGACCCCTGTGGAGGGAGGTCTGCAGAGACTACAGTCAGAGACACAATAGGTACTTGAGACCCCTGTGGCTGGAGGGAGGGAATCAGAGACTACAGTCAAAGGCATAATAGGTACCTGAGACCCCTGTGCAGAGACTACAGTCACACACATGATATGTACCTGAGACCCCTGTGGAGGGAAGACAGCAGAGACTACAGTCAGAGACACAATAGGTACCTGGGACACCTGTGGATGGAGGACTGCAGATACTACAGTCACAGACATGATATGTACCTGAGACCCCTGTGGAGGGAGGGAGAACTGCAGAGACTACAGTCATAGACACAATAGGTACCTAAGACCCCTATGGACGGAGGGAGGACTGCAGAGATTACAGTCACAGACACAATAGGTACCTGAGACCCCTATGGAGAGAGTACTGCAGAGACTACAGTCATAGACACAATACATAAGTGGGACCCCTGTGGAGGGAAGGAGGGCTGCAGAGACTACAGTCACAGACACAATAGGTACCTGAGACCCCTGTGGAGAGAGTACTGCAGAGACTACAGTCACAGACATGATATGTACCTGAGAACCCTGTGGAGGGAGGACGGCAGAGACTACAGTCAGTGACACTATAGGTACCCGAGACCCCTGTGGATGGGGGTAGGACTGCAGATACTACAGTCATAGACACAATAGGTACCTGAGGCCCCTGTGGATGGAGGGAGGACTGCAGAGATTACACTCAGATTCAATAGGTACCTGTGACTCCTGTGGATGGAGGACGGCAGAGACTACAGTCACAGACATGATATGTACCTGAGACCCCTGTGGAGGGAAGATGCAGAGACTACAGTCAAAGACACAATCGGTACCTGTGACCCCTGTGGATGAAGGACTGCAGAGACTACAGACACAGACATGATATGTACCCGAGACCCCTGTGGAGGGAGGACGGCAGAGACTACAGTCAGACACACAATAGGTACCTGAGACCCCTGTGGAGGGAGGAAGGACTGCAGAGACTACAGTCACAGGCACAAAATGTATCTGGGACTCCTGTGGAGGGAGGACTGCAGAGACTACAGTAGGAGACACAATAGGCACTTGGGACCACTGTGGAGAGAAGACTACCGTCATAGACACAATACGTATCTGGGACCCCTGAGGATGGACGGAGGACTGCAGCGAATACAGTCATAGATACAATAGGCACCTGAGACCTCTGTGGATGGAGGGAGGACTGCAGCGAATACAGTCATAGACACAAAAGGTACTTGAGGCCTCTGTGGATGGAGGGAGAGTAGCAGAGATTACAGTCATAGACACAATAGGTACCTGAGGCCCCTGTGGAGCGAGTACTGCAGAGACTACAGACACAATAGATACCTGAGACCCCTGTGGAGGGAGGACTGCAGAGACTACAGTCCTGAGCAAAAATAGGTACCTGAGACACCTGTGGATGGAGGGAGGAACTGCAGAGACTACAGTCACAGGCACAATAGGTACCTGGGACCCCTGCGGGTGAGGGAAGGACTGCAAAGTCTACATTCAGAGGCACAATAGGTACCCGAGACCCCTGTGGATGGAGGGAGGAACTGCAGAGACTACAGTCACAGGCACAAAATGTACCTGGGACTCCTGTGGAGGGAGGACTGCAGAGACTACAGTAGGAGACACAATAGGCACTTGGGACCACTGTGGAGAGAAGACTACCATCATAGACACAATACGTATCTGGGACCCCTGTGGATGGAGGGAGGACTGCAGCGAATACAGTCATAGATACAATAGGCACCTGAGACCTCTGTGGATGGAGGGAGGACTGCAGAGAGTACAGTCATAGATACAAAAGGTACTTGAGGCCTCTGTGGATGGAGGGAGAGTAGCAGAGATTACAGTCATAGACACAATAGGTACCTGAGGCCCCTGTGGAGCGAGTACTGCAGAGACTACAGTCACAGACACAATAGATACCTGAGACCCCTGTGGATGAAGGACTGCAGAGACTACAGTCCCAAGCAAAAATAGGTACCTGAGACACCTGTGGATGGAGGGAGGAACTGCAGAGACTACAGTCACAGGCACAATAGGTACCTGGGACCCCTGCGGGTGAGGGAAGGACTGCAAAGTCTACATTCAGAGGCACAATAGGTACCTGAGACCCCTGTGGATGGAGGGAGGAACTGCAGAGACTACAATCACAGGCACAATAGTTACCTGGGACCCCTGTGGAAGGGGGAGGACTGCAGAGTCTACAGTCAAAGGCATAATAGGTACCTGAGACCCCTGTGGAGGGAGGACTGCAGAGACTACAGTCATAGAAGATACAATAAGTACCTGAGACCCCCAAGGGGAGAGTACTGCAGAGAATACAGTCACAGACACAATAGATACCTGAGACCCCTGTGGATGGAGGACTGCAGAGACTACAGTCCCAAGCAAATATAGGTACCTGAGACACCTGTGGATGGAGGGAGGAACTGCAGAGACTTCAGTCACCGGCACAATAGGTACCTGGGACCCCTGCGGGTGAGGGAAGGACTGCAAAGTCTACAGTCAGAGGCACAATAGATACCTGAGACCGCGGTGGATGGAGGGAGGAATGCAGAGATTACACTCAGACACAATAGGTACCTGGGACCTCTGTGGATGGAGGACTGCAGAGACTACAGTCAGATATGATATGTACCTGCGACCTCTGTGAAGGGAGGACTGCAGAGACTACAGTCAAAGACACAATAGGTACCTGAGACCCCTGTGGATGGAGGGAGGACTGCGGAGACTACCTGAGACCCCTCTGGAGAGAGTACTGCAGAGACTACAGTCATAGACACAATAGGTACCTGAGACCCCTGTGGAGAGAGGACTGCAGAGACTACAGTCAGAGAGACAATAGGTATCGGAGACCCCTGTGGATGGAGGGAGGACTACAGAGATTAAAGTCATATACCGAATAGGTACCTGGGACCCCTGTGGATGGGGGTAGGACTGCAGAGACTCCAGTCAGAGACACAATAGGTACATGAGACTCCTGTGGATGGAGGACTGCAGAGACTACAGTCAGAGGCACAATAGGTACCTAAGATCCCTGTGGAGAGAGTACTGCATAGACTAGTCATAGACATAAGAGGTACCTAAGACCCCAGTGGATGGAGGGAGGACTGCAGAGACTACCGTCAAAGACACAAGAGGTACCCGAGACCCCTGTGGCGAGAGTACTGCAGAGACTACAGTCATAGACACAATATGTACCTAAGATCCCTGTGGAGGGAGGACTGCAGAGACTACACTCTGAGACACAATAGGTACCTGGTACCCCTGCGGGTGGAGGAAGGACTGCAAAGTCTACAGTCAGAGACACAATAGGTACCTGAGACCCCTGTGGATGGAGGATGGACTGCAGAGACTATAGTCAGAGGCACAATAGGTACCTGAGACCCCTGTGGATGGAGGGTGGACTGCAGAGACTATAGTAAGAGGCACAATAGGTACCTGGGACCCCTGCGGGTGGAGGAAGGCCTGCAGAGACTACAGACAAAGGTGCAATAGGTACCTGAGACCCCTGTGGATGGAGGGAGGACTGCAGAGGCTACAGTCACAGGCACAATAGGTACCTGGGACCCCTTTGGAGCGAGGGCTCCAGAGACTACAGTCAGAGGCACAATAGGTACCTAGGATCCCTGTGGGGAGAGTACTGCAGAGACTACAGTACCAGCAGTGGCTGGTGTGATCCAGTGGTCATTGATCACTTCCGCATAGGACCTGGTCATCTCTGGAGCTGGCAGTCCTGGTTTGAGGGTCCAGGATCTCACAAGTGCTGGTGCACACACATCTTACTGTTCAGGGGTCTCTATGGAGTGTTCGGTCCAGGTGGGGGTAGGGATGGCCCCACAGCAGTGGCTGGTGTGATCCAGTGGTCATTGATCACTTCCGCATAGGACCTGGTCATCTCTGGAGCTGGCAGTCCTGGTTTGAGGGTCCAGGATCTCACGAGTGCTGGTGCACACACATCTTACTGTTCAGGGGTCTCTATGGAGTGTTCGGTCCAGGTGGGGGTAGGGATGGCCCCACAGCAGTGGCTGGTGTGATCCAGTGGTCATTGATCACTTCCGCATAGGACCTGGTCATCTCTGGAGCTGGCAGTCCTGGTTTGAGGGTCCAGGATCTCACGAGTGCTGGTGCACACACATCTTACTGTTCAGGGGTCTCTATGGAGTGTTCGGTCCAGGTGGGGGTAGGGATGGCCCCACAGCAGTGGCTGGTGTGATCCAGTGGTCATTGATCACTTCCGCATAGGACCTGGTCATCTCTGGAGCTGGCAGTCCTGGTTTGAGGGTCCAGGATCTCACGAGTGCTGGTGCACACACATCTTACTGTTCAGGGGTCTCTATGGAGTGTTCGGTCCAGGTGGGGGTAGGGATGGCCCCACAGCAGTGGCTGGTGTGATCCAGTGGTCATTGATCACTTCCGCATAGGACCTGGTCATCTCTGGAGCTGGCAGTCCTGGTTTGAGGGTCCAGGATCTCACGAGTGCTGGTGCACACACATCTTACTGTTCAGGATTCGCTATGGAGTGTTCGGTCAAGGTGGGGGTAGTGGTGGTACTACAGCAGTGACTCGTGTGCTCCAGTGGTTCTTTAGTGATGGCTTGGACCTGGTCTTCTCTGCAGCTGGCGGTCGTGGTGTCAGGGTCCCGGCTCTCACGAGTGCTGGTGCACACACATCTTACTGTTCAGGAGTCACTATGGAGTGTTCGGTCCAGGTGGGGGTAGGGGTGGTCCTACAGCAGTGACTCGTGTGCTCCAGTGGTTCTTTAGTGATGGCTTGGATCTGGTCATCTCTGGAGCTGGCAGTCCTGGTTTGAGGGTCCAGGATCTCACAAGTGCTGGTGCACACACATCTTACTGTTCAGGGGTCTCTATGGAGTGTTCGGTCCAGGTGGGGGTAGGGATGGCCCCACAGCAGTGGCTGGTGTGATCCAGTGGTCATTGATCACTTCCGCATAGGAAATGGTCATCTCTGGAGCTGGCAGTCCTGGTTTGAGGGTCCAGGATCTCACGAGTGCTGGTGCACACACATCTTACTGTTCAGGAGTTGCTATGGAGTGTTCGGTCCAGGTGGGGGTAGTGGTGGTACTACAGCAGTGACTCGTGTGCTCCAGTGGTTCTTTAGTGATGGCTTGGACCTGGTCTTCTCTGCAGCTGGCGGTCGTGGTGTCAGGGTCCCGGCTCTCACGAGTGCTGGTGCACACACATCTTACTGTTCAGGAGTCACTATGGAGTGTTCGGTCCAGGTGAGGGTAGGGGTGGTCCTACAGCAGTGACTCGTGTGCTCCAGTGGTTCTTTAGTGATGGCTTGGATCTGGTCATCTCTGGAGCTGGCAGTCCTGGTTTGAGGGTCCAGGCTCTCACAAGTGCTGGTGCACACACATCTTACTGTTCAGGAGTCACTATGGAGTGCTCAGACCAGGTGGGGGTAGGGGTGGTCCTACAGCAGTGACTCGTGTGCTCCAGTGGTTCTTTAGTGATGGCTTGGATCTGGTCATCTCTGGAGCTGGCAGTCCTGGTTTGAGGGTCCAGGCTCTCACAAGTGCTGGTGCACACACATCTTACTGTTCAGGAGTCGCTATGGAGTGTTCGGTCCAGGTGGGGGTAGTGGTGGTACTACAGCAGTGACTCGTGTGCTCCAGTGGTTCTTTAGTGATGGCTTGGACCTGGTCTTCTCTGCAGTTGGCGGTCGTGGTGTCAGGGTCCCGGCTCTCACGAGTGCTGGTGCACACACATCTTACTGTTCAGGAGTCACTATGGAGTGTTCGGTCCAGGTGAGGGTAGGGGTGGTCCTACAGCAGTGACTCGTGTGCTCCAGTGGTTCTTTAGTGATGGCTTGGATCTGGTCATCTCTGGAGCTGGCAGTCCTGGTTTGAGGGTCCAGGCTCTCACAAGTGCTGGTGCACACACATCTTACTGTTCAGGAGTCACTATGGAGTGCTCAGACCAGGTGGGGGTAGTGGTGGTACTACAGCAGTGACTCGTGTGCTCCAGTGGTTCTTTAGTGATGGCTTGGACCTGGTCTTCTCTGCAGCTGGCGGTCGTGGTGTCAGGGTCCCGGCTCTCACGAGTGCTGGTGCACACACATCTTACTGTTCAGGAGTCACTATGGAGTGTTCGGTCCAGGTGGGGGTAGGGGTGGTCCTACAGCAGTGACTCGTGTGCTCCAGTGGTTCTTTAGTGATGGCTTGGATCTGGTCATCTCTGGAGCTGGCAGTCCTGGTTTGAGGGTCCAGGCTCTCACAAGTGCTGGTGCACACACATCTTACTGTTCAGGAGTCACTATGGAGTGTTCGGTCCAGGTGAGGGTAGGGGTGGTCCTACAGCAGTGACTCGTGTGCTCCAGTGGTTCTTTAGTGATGGCTTGGATCTGGTCATCTCTGGAGCTGGCAGTCCTGGTTTGAGGGTCCAGGATCTCACGAGTGCTGGTGCACACACATCTTACTGTTCAGGGGTCTCTATGGAGTGTTCGGTCCACGTGGGGGTAGGGGTGGTCCTACAGCAGTGACTCGTGTGCTCCAGTGGTCCATGGTCACTTGCCCATAGGACCTGGTCATTTCTGGAGCTGGCGGTGCTGGTGCGGGGGCCCGACTCTCGTGTGGGGGTATCAGAGTACCAATCCTAGGGTCACAACCGTGGGGGGAGGGGGGCACCTCACCGGGTGCTCATCACAGGGCCACACACTGGGCCTTGTGGTTGCAGGGTGCAAGGACACACAACACTGCCACAGGGCGCCCCCCGCAGTACCTCAAGCATGCTGCTGTGAGCCCACTTCACTTGTCCTCGTGCGCTCACATGCAGTATGTGATGGGGGGGTGGGGGGGTCTTCCAGTTGTGATCTACTCGGAGGCTCGACCAGGGAAGCCAGTGCCTGCTGAGGGGTTCTTTAACGAGCCCTGAGCCGGAGGCAGCAGCGTTAGGAGGAGGACCCCTTGGAGTGTACTCGCCCCCCCAACACCTCCCAGTCTGGTAGTGGGGCTGTTACCACGGGGTCCCCCTCAAAGGCGCTACAAACGCGCCACTCCCCAGCGCCTGGAGTCGGCGGCCCCTGCCTCCCCTCGCCCAGGAGACACAATCACATTGTAAGGCAGGAAGGAGGTCACAGAGTCTAAACTGGATCACTAGATAAAGAAAGTCACATCAGAGCCACGCGCCTTGAAGTGAAATGAAAACCCCCGAGAAGAAAGCGCTAGAGACAGGGGAGGCTGCAGCAAGGCGCATCGAAGCACAAAGCACCTACCACTGAGCCTGCGAGCGCCTAGAAGGAACCACAGACCGCTCCGACGCTCCACTTCAGCAGTGAGGAGGGCAGTAGCTCGTCCTGGACAGAGAGAGCTCATCTGTGAATATTTAACTCGGATCTGGGGGTCGAAAGTCCCTTGTGAGTTCACCACGCGCCTCCCTGCTCCTGTGCACCACGGCCCCCTGCCAGGCGCTATAAATGCGGAAAACTATCAGGCCTCAGGACTGCAGGGTGACTCCTGTGTCTGGGGGATGAAGGCTGCTGCACCAGTGCATACGTCACCGTGGCACGCTGCCCTCCACTCCCCTAGGCCTGCCCTGTCCTGCCCCAAGCTCTGTCCCATCCCCTGCATCTGCTCCTGCCCCAAGCTCTGTCCCATTCCCTGCATCTGCTCCTGCCCCAAGCTCTGTCCCATCCCCTGCATCTGCTCCTGCCCCAAGCTCTGTCCCATTCCATTCCCTGCATGTGCTCCTGCCTCAAGCTCTGTCCCATTCCCTGCATGTGCTCCTGCCCCAAGCTCTGTCCCATTCCATTCCCTGCAGGTGCTCCTGCCTCAAGCTCTGTCCCATTCCCTGCAGGTGCTACTGTCCAAAGCTCTGTCCCATTCCCTGCAGGTGCTCCTGCCCCAAGCCCTGTCCCATTCCCTGCATGTGCTCCTGCCCAAAGCTCTGTCCCATTCTATTCCCTGCATCTGCTCCTGCCCCAAGCTCTGTCCCATTCCCTGCATCTGATCCTGCCCCAAGCTCTGTCCCATTCCCTGCATGTGCTCCTTCCCCAAGCTCTGTCCCATTCCCTGCATGTTCCCCTGCGCTGTCCTCCCCTCTCCTGCCCCCAAGCTCTGTCCCATTCCCTGCATCTGCTCCTGCCCCAAGCTCTGTCCCATTCCCTGCATCTGCTCCTGCCCCAAGCTCTGTCCCATTCCCTGCATGTGCTCCTGCCCCAAGCTCTGTCCCATTCCCTGCATGTGCTACTGTCCAAAGCTCTGTCCCATTCCCTGCATGTGCTCCTGCCCCAAGCCCTGTCCCATTCCCTGCCCAAAGCTCTGTCACATTCTATTCTCTGCATCTGCTCCTGCCCCAAGCTCTGTCCCATTCTCTGCATCTGCTCCTGCCCCTAGCTCTGTCCCATTCCATTCCCTGCATGTGCTCCTGCCTCAAGCTCTGTCCCATTCCCTGCATGTGCTACTGTCCAAAGCTCTGTCCCATTCCCTGCATGTGCTCCTGCCCCAAGCCCTGTCCCATTCCCTGCATCTGCTCCGGCCCCAAGGTCTGTCCCATTCCCTGCATCTGCTCCGGCCCCAAGGTCTGTCCCATTCCCTGCATGTGCTCCTGCCCCAAGCTCTGTCCCATTCCCTGCATGTGCTCCTACCCAAAGCTCTGTCCCATTCCCTGCATGTGCTCTTGCCCAAAGCTCTGTCCCATTCCATTCCCTGCATGTGCTCCTGCCCAAAGCTCTGTCCCATTCCATTCCCTGCATGTGCTCCTGCCCCAAGCTCTGTCCCATTCCCTGCATGTGCTCCTGCCCCAAGCTCTGTCCCATTCCATTCCCTGCATGTGCTCCTGCCCAAAGCTCTGTCCCATTCCATTCCCTGCACGTACTCTTGCCCAAAGCGCTGTCCTATTCCCTGCATGTGCTCCTGCCCCAAGCTCTGTCCCATTCCCTGCATGTGCTCCTGCCCCAAGCTCTGTCCCATTCCCTGCATGTGCTCCTACTCAAAGCTCTGTCCCATTCCCTGCATGTGCTCCTGCCCAAAGCTCTGTCCCATTCCATTCCCTGCATGTGCTCCTGCCCAAAGCTCTGTCCCATTCCATTCCCTGCATGTGCTCCTGCCCCAAGCTCTGTCCTATTCCCTGCATGTGCTCCTGCCCCAAGCTCTGTCCCATTCCATTCCCTGCATGTGCTCCTGCCCCAAGCTCTGTCCCATTCCCTGCATGTGCTCCTGCCCAAAGCTCTGTCCCATTCCATTCCCTGCACGTACTCTTGCCCAAAGCTCTGTCCTATTCCCTGCATGTGCTCCTGCCCCAAGCTCTGTCGCATTCCCTGCATGTGCTCCTGCCCCAAGCTCTGTCCCATTCCCTGCATGTGCTCCTGCCCCAAGCTCTGTCCCATTCCCTGCATGTGCTCCTACTCAAAGCTCTGTCCCATTCCCTGCATGTGCTCCTGCCCAAAGCTCTGTCCCATTCCATTCCCTGCATGTGCTCCTGCCCAAAGCTCTGTCCCATTCCATTCCCTGCATGTGCTCCTGCCCCAAGCTCTGTCCCATTCCATTCCCTGCATGTGCTCCTGCCCCAAGCTCTGTCCCATTCCCTGCATGTGCTCCTGCCCCAAGCTCTGTCCTATTCCCTGCATGTGCTCCTGCCCCAAGCTCTGTCCCATTCCATTCCCTGCATGTGCTCCTGCCCCAAGCTCTGTCCCATTCCCTGCGCTGTCCTCCCCTCTCCTGCCCCCAAGCTCTGTCCCATTCCCTGCACTGTGCCACATGGGCTGTCACCATATGTCTCAGTGGTAATCCAGGTAATTTAAAAACAATGGAAATAAAATCTGGACCTTATGCCATTATTCTGCATCCATCATCAGTGCCTCATACTGAAATAATAATCTCAAAGGTCATTTCCAACTGTCAACATTGAAAACATCACCACATCAACATTTAGGGCACAAGCCCGATGACCAATCGGCACACAGGAGAGGGGAGGGGTAGGAGAAAGGGAGGTAGGGAACATGGGAGCAGGTAAGAAAGGGAATGGAAGATACACTGTGTGACTGTGTACATGTGCATTAAAACATGACATCTCCCTTCTTCACAATATTTAAAAACAAGTTCATCAAACAATATTTTCTTTGATGGAACTCCAGACCATGGAGCAATTCTCACACAGATGGTTCTAGCGTCATCGTCACTTGCTTCTGGGCTATCAGAGTCTACAGAACATTCTTCTGTCACAGGCAGGTTAGTTACCTTAGCTCGTGGCTTCGAGCTATTTTCATTTACTCGCAAATTCTCCTCAATGAACAACTCACTATTGGATCCATCTGGTTCATCCATAAAATCATGCTCTGTAGCCTTCTGCGCATTTTGCTTATCCCATCATTAGTGCACTTAGAAAGTCTCTTCCTACGCCAACATTTGCCATCTTGGGTGATCACTGCCCTTATTCATTTTGATCACCTTGACGGGTTTAGAGAATTTGCCCATGCCCTTACTCATTCATCATCCCCATCTTATTCTCACAGTCACCCACAGACATATTGTAGAGTAACTTTATGTGCTGCATCATATTGTCTCTTTAACATGCACTGCTTGTTGCTGACCTTTCTTCTGACAACATTCATATTTTTCTCATTCATTTACTTGTGCTTAGACAACCAGAGTTTGAACCACCAAGGACAGATCAATGAGGTAGGTGGGTTGTCTTTCTTTCATCAGCACAGAGGGATATACCCGTGACAGTATGTGGTGTGAATCTATACACCCACAACCTTTCACGGACAGATACAAAGAAAGGAATCTTTCCCACAGCCAAGTGCAAACTTTTTCTTCAAATAACGATTAAATCAGTCTACCAAACCGTTGCATTGTGGATCATATAAGGTTGTACGTACATGCGTTATCTTATGAGTTTTGAGAAACTGTGTCATCTCCACTATCAGTAACTAATTTCTCAGGGAAGCCTTCTCTACTAAATACTTCCATGAAAAATTCAATCACAGCACTGGTATTTACATGTTTCACAAAGTTTACCTCAGGTCCCACAATGTCTAACCTCACATTTTCCCATGTGCACTATGCTTATGGCATTACCTGCATAGGGGGGAATTTGGGTCTTGCAATTTTTGTTTGCGACTTTGCACACATCACACTGTCTCACAAAGGATCAGCATTAACATCAATCCCTGGCTACCAGTACTGTCCCCGCATTTGCTTTTCCAATCCAGTCATTCCCATGTGCCCTTGGTGACACCATTCGAGGAGGCAGTACCGCAATTTCACTGTGGGATACATTTGTCATTACGAAAAAGGAATTCAAAATTCATGGACAACTCAGACGCAACCTGTGCAAAGTAATGTAAAAGACATACAAGACTTTTGATACTGGGACAGCTTTCCACAAGGTATTTTTTTACCGTGTTCAATTCCTCATCCTTGACATATTCGTTAATCCAAATATCGTTGTCGTTAATTTCTGCATTATCTCCACATACATCATTCACAATGGCCACCACATCAAAATCCTCACCCTCACTCACTTTCACACTCTCCTTTCATTGGGGCAACCTGGACAGGAAATCCACTGCTTGATTTAATTGGCCAGGCACATACCTTAACATAAAAAACATACTTCTGTAATTTGGAGGACAATCTGGCAATGCAGGCAGTAGAATTTCTTCCACTATCAGGGGATAAAATTGGTATAAGGGGCTTGTGATCTGTCACAATAGCAAAACATTTCACCTAAACGAAGTGTCTGAAATGGTTTGTAGCCCACACACAGACTAATACCTCATGTTCAATAAAGGAATACTTGCGTTCTGCTTCGTTAAATGTCTTAGAGGCATACAATATCACCCACTAAGATTCACCTGATCTCTGTGACAACACAGCACCTAGCCCAAAAGCACTTGCATTTACTGAGATCACACACTTCTTACCTTCCGCAAACGGTTAAAGAGCAGCTGCATTTACAATTTGTGACTTGATCCACTCAAATGCATTATGCTGATCAGTTTCCCACACAAATTCACAACCCTTGCGTAACAACTTCCTCAATGGTTCCATCACAGTGGCAAAGTCTTTCACAAATCTCCCATAGTACTCACAGAACCCGATAAAGTACATAAATTATTCTTTATCATCAAGTGCGGGTGCTTGTTTGATAGCATTCACAAGATTTTCTTTTGGTACCACACCTTTGGCAGATATTGTATATCCCAAGTAATCCACCTGGGGCTCAAACAATCTACATTTTTTAACACACAAAACATTACCCTTTGTGGACAGCCTACTGCAAACCTCTTGAAGTACACCAAAATACTGCACCTCTGTTTTGGCAAATACAAGGATATCATCCTGGAAGCATCTTATTTGATTTTCCATATCCATGAACATATGTTGCATGGCTCTCTGGAAAACTGAAGATGCTGATGCCAGACCACATGGCATCCTTTTGAACTGGTACACACCATAAGGTGTGATAAAAGCCATCAAATCCTTAGAGTTCTCTGCCAAGTTTATTTGGTGGTAGGCACTACATAAGTCTAAAGTGGAAACCCCTGTGGCTCCACTGAACAAAGAAACCCAATCATTTATCTTTGGCAAAGGATGCCTGTCATCAATGACGTTTTCATTAAGCGCCCTCAAGTCTATGCATAACCGGAGTTTGTCATTATTCTTCTTGGCCAAAACCACAGGGGAAATCCACTCTGATGTTTCCTTCTCTTCAATGACTCCCTCTTTCAGCATTTCATCCAAAAGAACTTGTAACTACTTTCTAACACTGAACGGCACCATTCTCAATTTTTCTTTGATGGGTTCAGTGTGAAAAAAGGCCTCTTTTTGACATGGTTAACCCCCACTTTTTGCCTGACGTATGAGGTAGCCTAGCAGTTGTAGTGCCCAGGGCCCTGCTAACCAGGTCCCCTGGGCCAGAGCTCTTTCCCTAAAACTGTTGTGATGCATTGGTACAATTGGAGACACCTTTAGCTACAACCATAACTCCCTTGTAAATGGTACCTAGGTGCCCAGGGCAAGAGGCCCCTGAGGGCAGCAGCACGGACTGTGCCACCCTCTAGGGCCATGCATTCATGTGCACCCAGTACTGCCATTGCAGGCTGAGTGTCCTAATGTAAACTTAAATTGCAAATTCAACATGGCACACTGCCTGTGTGCCCCGCCCACTACATACTGCATACAATATGGGTATGTCGCCCCTCTGCCAATCCTTCCAGCCCTAAGGCAGGGTGCACCATACTGTATGTGAGGGGATAGATGCATGAGCATTATGTCCCCAATGTGTCCTTACCAATCCTTGGGCATAGTGAGTAGACAGAGCAGCCATTTTAATACATTTACTGGACACTGGTAAACACAAGTTTCCCAGCTACATGACGGCTACTCTGAGCCCTGGGTTTTTCAGTAACAAAACAACTCAGAATGATAAATCCTGGTCCCAGTATTGGATTTATTACTAAATGTACCCGGGGTCATCTTAGAGGGGCCCCTGCAAAAGCGAACTACCCTGGCATGAGTGCTGGCTGGTCACAACCAGCCTGCCACTGCCAGAAATCCAATCTACAAACTTGGGTGAGAGGAACTTTCCACCTTCCTGGGTGGAGGTGCTAACACCCTCTCACTCAGAAATGTGCACTACCAGGTTCCCCCTAAAACGTACACTAAATACAGTATTTAGTGGGCATCCCCAAACCAAGAAATGAGATGTGACAGACCCACTTGCCAGGCCTAAACCTTCCCTTTTTAGTACATGTCAGGCACCCCTAAGGTAGGCCCTAGGTAGCCCTGTGGGCAGGGTACAGTGTATGTTTAAGGTAGGACATATACTAGTGTGTTTTATATGTCTTAACAGTGAAATACTGCCAAATTCGGTTTTCACTGTGCAAGGCCTCTCTCTCTCACAGGTTAGCATGGGGGGCTGCCTTTAAATACCCTTAAAGCGCAGATTCCCTTTGAGAGCAGATAACATTGTGGAGTTCAGGGTCTCTGAACTCACAATTTAAAAATACATCTTTTATTGAAGTTGGCTTTTTAATTGTCTATTTAAAAATGCCACTTTTAGAAAGTAGGCATTTTCTTGCTTAAACCATTCTGTGACTCTGCATGCTGGTGGATTCCCCGTCTGGGTCAGTTTGACAGTTGGGCTGCTTTGCACCTCTCTAGACAGTGACACAAAGGGGGCAGGGGTGTAGCCTGCATATCCTGATGAGCCATCTGAGCTAGAGGGGAGGGAGGAGTGGTCATTCACACCTGAAAGGACTGTGCCTGCCCTCACACAATGCCATCTCCGACCCCCTGGTAAGTGTCTGGGGCCGGGCCTGGACAAGGAAGGTTCTTGCAAGCACTTGAGACTTTGCTTTGAAGTTTGCCAACTTCAAAGGCAGAACAGGGTATAAGAAGACGCCCCAAAACACCAGACTTTTAGAATCTTTCTGGAATCAAGAGGAACCTCTGCCCAAGAGAAGAGCTGAAGGAGGAGTACTGTCCCTTTACTGTGTTGCTTTGCTGGACTGGCCTGCAGTTGCTGCTTCTGCCTGAAAAGAGTGCAAAGGATGAACTTTGCTGTGTGTCCTGCTTGAGAAACTTCTTCAAGGGCTTGGAGTAGAGCTTGCCTCCTGTTGGAAGTTTCAGGGACACTAAAGACTTCAGTTTCCTCGACCTGCAGCACTGGGACCTGTATGTTTTATGCTGTTCAAGAGGAGAAACCACTACGATGCCACCAACGAAGCTGCTGGCCTGCACTGTGACCTGCCGAAGCCGCACGGAGCTGCACTGCGACCCTGCTCTCACCGACGCCGTCATCGGACGACTTCACCGAGCCGCTGCTCACACAGCGACCTGTGGGCCCGCACTCCGGCAGAGCCTGCTCACACCACAGCCTGGGCATCCCCAAAGACGCCGCACCTGCCGACACCAGCGCCGCTGCCTACACCGTGGCCTATGGACACCGCTCGTGAGGAGCACGAAGCACCGTCCCATCCCGCACTGCAGCCCCAGTCCACCGACGCCAGAACCATTGACTCCAGTGTTACCAGGCATCCCTTCCTGCACGTGGCCTGTGGATACCACTCGTGAGGGTCACAAAGCACCGTCCCGCATCGCTGGCTTGGGCCTACTGACAACAGCGCTTCCGCAACGATGCCGCCACTGCCTGTACTGTGACCTGGTGACACCGCATGTCGCCCCACCCCACTTCACACCGCAGCCCTGGTTTCACTGACGCCGCTGGACGCTGTCACCTAGCCGCTGCCTGCACCTTTACCAGTGGACACCGCATGTCGTATCGTCCCGCTTCGCACCGCAGCCCCGACGCCATCTTTGCCAGCGCTCCTGACTTAATCAGCCCGGAGTGATTGGCAACACATGTGACTTCAAGGGCCTGACAACTCCTGCACCAACTCTGGAACCAACACCGCGACGTCAGCGACGCCGCCCTCCGGTGCGCACCATGAGGATCATGACGCCCTACAAATCCAAAGTACTGTTTGCGATTCTTCCCGACAACGTGGCTGGTCCGCGCCGCTGCGGCCGGCCTGAACTGTTGCTTTTGTTGATCAGCAACTGTATGTCGGATTTTTATTGTATTTGGTCTTGTTTTAAATAGATAAATATTGGTTATTTTTCTAAAACTGGTGTGGTGTCCTTTTGTAGTGTTTTCACTGTGTTACTGTGTTTTAAGTGCAAATGCTTTACACATTGCTTCTGAGATAAGCCTGACTGCTCGTGCCAAGCTACCAAGGGGGTGAGCAGGGGTTATCTGAGCGGGTATCTCCCTTATCCTGACTAGAGTGAGGGTCCCTACTTGGACAGGGTGCAAACTGAATGCCAACTGGAGACCCCATTTCTAACACAGGTAATTTACATGGCGATGCCAATAAAACTTGAACTAGTCAGGAGTACCTTTATTCTGCATCAATCATCAACACCTCATACCATAATAATAATCTCAAATGTCGTTTCCAACTGTCAACATTAGAACCCTCACGACATCAACATTCAGGGCACACGCCCAATAACCAATCGGCACATGGGAGAGGAAAGGGTTAGGAGAAGGGGAGGTAGGGAACACGGGGCGGGTAAGAAAGGGAATGGAAGATATACTGTGTGATGACTACATATGCATTAAAACAGGACAGTCTCCCCAGGCAGATATATGGCGGTTCCCTCAGCGCTGCATGATGCAAGGGTCATGAGGGTCAGGCGCAAGGGGAGCTCTGCCATTTTCATCAGAATCCCACTCTGACAAACCTAACCGTCCCCTCCCCTATAAAGCCCACACCATGGCTGGAAGTAACAGCCTCAGAATAACGTATAAATGTATACGGGCACGGTGCAGCCTAACCAACAGGCCCTTTCCAAGATGGTGGTCAGTGCATCTGATGGATTCATAAAACCCCAATCCAAGATGGAAGGCGTCTCTTTCTCTGATGTCAGCTGGTGTAACTAAGACATTATAGAAGGAGGCAGTTCTCAGTGACCGGTGTCTTGCGATGCAGTCCTGCCCTCATTTTTCATTTCCTTATTCACCCCCTTCCTACTATTTTTGTTGACGATTTTACTCAGTATAACTGGAACTTCTACTGGATTTAGGGCGTCAAGTGGGAGTAGGGGGTCTCCGAAAGGGGCGTGGTCTAAGAGATAAAGGCGCGACTTAAACATGTAAACTACATTTCTGTAATTCCCATAATGTGCCACGCAACTGGTATTGTGGTGCCTGTGTGAGCTTCCTGTTATTGCATCCAGAGATATAACACAACTACTGACAAACACCTAAAACCAGCCAGAACTATTGGCTTTGTCAGTGGCTGTTCACTGTTTATGATAAATGATCAACAATAATGATTTAGTAGTATTCAATTACTTTCAATTCTGAAATGGTGAGACTGTGAATGAACCATCACTGAGGCCCGTGGAAGGGGCGGTGTCTTCGGAGTGTCAGTCACTCCTGACATGTTCACTCGATTGGACGTGGTCGCCCTTTTTCTCTCCACGTGTCCCCCATCTGTATACCTTACACCCCATCTCTTTCCTCCTCAGCGCCCTCCTTTCACTCTCTCCTGATGCACACCCTGGCATCTCCATCACTTCACACCCCAGACACACAGCGCCCCTCACCTGCAGGCACAGCGTGTTCTCTCCCCTCGCCTTGTCAGTAGTTTGACATCTGTGCGCCTCAGCATGAAAGGTGCAACTGGAATATGTGACCCCAGCCCTGTGCGCTCTGCAGAGAGGCCAAGGATTGGATGGCCACGTTTTCTGAGCACGTTTTCGAGGCACTGGGAAAAACCGGCACTGCCTTGAACTTCAAGTGCAGATCTCTCAAGCGTGGCCCCTTCTTAGAAACCCCTGGAGAGGCCGGAGTCCAAAGTTCGAGGAACTACAGAAAGACAACATCTGGAAGTGGGGAACACTTAGGGGTGCTCGAGTGAGACCTGGGAAACATTAACAGCAACTAAGCCACTGACATTCACTCTTCCGCAGCTCAGGGTTGTTCTGCAGTGAAGTTAATAACAGGAATACAGGGCCCGACAGAGGCCAGCTTCAATGTCCCTTTGTATTTGCTACCACGTCTGGGATCCGGAGGGACCCGGCACACTTCAAGCCCCTGACTGTATTCTTACTCTCGAGTTTCCCGGCATGTTTCTCCTCCTAGTTCCTGCTGGGGGTGGGCAACGCTCGCCTGTAATCCACATCTTCAGTAAGGAGTCGCCAGTGAGGTTTGTTCTACACCTTTGAGTGACTTTCCTCCTGTTTGGGGCCCCGTTGAGGAGTCACCAGACACCCCTCAGAGACCCCGCCCTGCGACTCCTGTCAGGGCGCCCACTCTCTGACAGCAAGAGAAGGGGTGCCCGCCAGCCCCACATCCCGGACCCGGGGAGGTCGGAGCAAGGGTGCCAGGGTTCGCCACGCCGCCTGCCCCCCGAAGAGCATTCTGGGGGTACTGGAGGTGCAAAAGGGGGTGCAGCCGGGGTGGGCAGAGGTCTAGAGGTGCTTCAGTGGGGGTAATGATGAGGGGGCGCTCCACCTCTGGCACTTGGATATGGCAGGACACCAAACACGGGAGCTCTGATAAGAGGTAATAGAAGGGCAAGAGGGGGAGGGGGGGGGGCTGGAGGGAATGAGACAGCACTGGGGCGAAGAGATGGGGCGCTGGAGACTGATGGGGGTCGTGGGGTACCTGGGGTGCTGCTTGTAGAAGGAGCTTCACGCTGGGTACAATGTGTGACACAGAGGGACACATGGGACAAGGAGGGGGGCCGGGAGGGAATGAGTTAGTATTGGGGCCAAGAGATGGGGCGCTGGTGACTGATGGGGGTCACGGAGTACCTGGGGTGCTGCTTGTAGGAGTAGCTTCACGCTGGGGACAATGTGTGGCAAAGAGAGGGACACATGGGGCAAGGAGGGGGGCCGGGAGGGAATGAGTCAGTATTGGGGTGAAGAGATGGGGCGCTGGTGACTGATGGGGGTCACGGAGTACCTGGGGTGCTGCTTGTAGGAGTAGCTTCACGCTGGGGACAATGTGTGGCAAAGAGAGGGACACATGGGGCAAGGAGGGGGGCCGGGAGGGAATGAGTCAGTATTGGGGTGAAGAGTTGGGGCGCTGGTGACTGATGGGGGTCACGGAGTACCTGGGGTGATGCTTGTAGAAGGAGCTTCACGCTGGGGACAATGTGTGGCAAAGAGAGGGACACATGGGGCAAGGAGGGGGGCCGGGAGGGAATGAGACAGCATTGGGGTGAAGAGATGGGGCGCTGGTGACTGATGGGGGTCGTGGAGTTCCTGGGGTGCTGCTTGTAGAAGGAGCTTCACGCTGGGGACAATGTGTGGCAAAGAGAGGGACACATAGGGCAAGGAGGGGGGCCGGGAGGGAATGAGACAGCATTGGGGTGAAGAGATGGGGCGCTGATGACTGATGGGGGTCGTGGAGTTCCTGGGGTGCTGCTTGTAGAAGGAGCTTCACGCTGGGGACAATGTGTAGCACAGAGGGGGACACATGAGACAAGGAGGGGGGCCGGGAGGGAATGAGACAGCACTGGGGCGAAGAGATGGGGCGCTGGTGACTGATGGGGGTCGTGGAGATCCTGGGGTGATGGGCGTAGAGGGAGCTTCACGCTGGGGACAATGCGTGGCACAGAGAGGGACAGATGGGACAAGGAGGGGGGCCTGGAGGGAATGAGTCAGTATTGGGGTGAAGAGATGGGGCGCTGATGACTGATGGGGGTCACGGAGTACCTGGGGGGCTGCTTGTAGGAGCTCCACGCTGGGGACAATGTGTGGCACAGAGGGGGACACATGGGACAAGGAGGGGGGCCCTGGACGGAATGAGACAGTATTGGGGTGAAGAGTTGGGGCACTGATGACCGCGGAGTACCTGGGGGGCTGACTGTAGGAGTAGCTTCCCTGTGGGGGCTCCAGGGACAACGTGGGGCACAGAGAGGGACACATGGGACAAGGAGGGGGGCCGGGAGGGAATGGGACAGTATTGGGGTGAAGCGTTGGGGCGCTGGTGACTGGTGACCGCCGAGTACCTGGGGGGCTGCTTGTAGGAGTAGCTTCCCTGTGGGGGCTCCAGGTACAACGTGTGGCACAGAGAGGGACCGGTGGGGTTCCAGCTCCAATGGTCACAGCAGATGGGTGCGGCTGAGATTGGGGAGGCAGGTGAAGTACTGTCCTGGGGCAGGTGCGAGGACACAGAGACTGGCAGTTCCGGGGCAGTGAGGGGTCGATGGGGTACATACATCTGGGAGTTCAGCTGGACAGTGCCAAGTCCACCTGTACCTGGAGGCGCTCCCAGGAGGGATGGGGCCCTGCGCCGATGCGCTCACGAAGATCTTTCGTCACCACGGCCAGTTTTGCCAAAGCTGACCAGAAGAGACCGTCCGCGTCCTCTTGGGAATGGGTGCGGTTTATCAGGGGAGGGGGGCATTTTAGTGAATCTTTTTGGTTTGATCTCTGCCACCGGCCCTGAACCTGCAGGACTACTTCCCTTGCTTGAGCTGGTCCAGAGAACCAAGCTACGGGCCCGACACGTGAAAGCAACAGTGCCCCCTGCCCTTGTCTGGGAATAGGAACCCGAAGTCTACAAACACAAGCCCCGGAAAGACCAGAGGGTCCTCTCACCTGCTGTGGGTAGCATCAGGGCAAGAGGCAGCAGCGGTGCCCCAGGACGCTGCATCGCAAACCTGGCCTTCGAAAAGTGGCCTTTATTATTGGGGCCATCTGGCTAAGAATCAACCAACCTGGGACTATCTGGACACAAGATGCAGAACCTTCAGTATTGTGCACAAACCTAGGATTGCCTGGGCAGAAGATACAGAACCTTCAGTTCTGTGCACAAACCTAGGATTGTCTGGGCAGAGGATACAGAACCTTCAGTTTTGTGCACAAACCTAGGATTGACTGGGCACAAGACACAGAACCTTCAGGTTTGTGCACAAACCTAGGATTGACTGGGCAGAAGATACATAACCTTCAGTTTTGTGCACAAACCTAGGATTGACTGGGCAGAAGATACAGAACCTTCAGTTTTGTGCACAGACCTAGGATTGACTGGACAGAAGACACAGAACCTTCAGTTTTGTGCACAAACCTAGGATTGATTGGGCAGAAGATACAAAACCTTCAGTTTTGTGCACAAACCTGGGATTGCATGGACAGATGATACAGAACATTCAGTATTGTGCACAAACCTAGGATTGACTGGGCAGAAGATACAGAACCTTCAGTTTTGTGCACAAACCTAGGATTGCATGGGAAGATGATACAGAACATTCAGTACTGTGCACAAACCTAGGATTGACTGGGCAGAAGATACAGAACCTTCAGTTGTGTGCACAGACCTAGGATTGACTGGGCAGAAGATACAGAACCTTCAGTTTTGTGCACATACCTAGGATTGACTGGGTAGAAGATACACAACCTTCAGTTGTGTGCACAGACCTAGGATTGACTGGGCAGAAGATACAGAACCTTCAGTTTTGTGCACAAACCTAGGATTGACTGGGCAGAAGATACATAGCCTTCAGTTTTGTGCACAAACCTAGGATTGACTGGGCAGAAGATACAGAACCTTCAGTTTTGTGCACAGAGGATTGACTGGACAGAAGATACAGAACCTTCAGTTTTGTGCACAAACCTAGGATTGACTAGGCAGAAGATACCGAACCTTCAGTTTTGTGCACAAACCTGGGATTGCCTGGGCAGATGATACAGAACATTCAGTTTTGTGCACAAACCTAGGATTGACTGGGCAGAAGATACAGAACCTTCAGTTTTGTGCACAAACCGAGGTCTGAATGGGCAGAAGATACAGAACTCTTTAGTTTTGTGCACAAACCTAGGATTGACTGGGCAGAAGATACAGAACCTTCAGTTTTGTGCACAGAGGATTGACTGGGCAGAAGATACAGAACCTTCAGTTTTGTGCACAAACCTAGGATGGACTGGGCAGAAGATACAGAACCTTCAGTTTTGTGCAAAAACCTAGGATTGGCTGGGCAGAAGATACAGAACCTTCAGTTTTGTGCACAGACCTAGGATTGACTGGGCAGAAGATACAGAACCTTCAGTTTTGTGCATAGACCTAGGATTGACTGGGCAGAAGATACAGAACCTTCAGTTTTGTGCACAAACCTAGGATTGACTGGGCAGAAGATACACAACCTTCAGTTTTGTGCACAGACCTAGGATTGACTGGGCAGAAGATACAGAACCTTCAGTTTTGTGCACAGAGGATTGACTGGGCAGAAGATACAGGACCTTCAGTTTTGTGCACAGAGGATTGACTGGGCAGAAGATACAGAACCTTCAGTTTTGTGCACAAGATACACAACCTTCAGTTTTGTGCCCACACCTAGGATGGACTGGGCAGAAGTTAAGTTCTGTGCACTGTTGTCAAACCTGCTGGCTTCGAACTGGGTACTGCTTTGCCAATAATTGCCTGGTTCGCCCTACAAGAAAAGAGAGAGATCCCTCATTTTCCACAAGCGTATTCAAGAAGCTTTCATCGTACCGTTGTATTTACGTATGCAGTAGTGATCTACACCTTCAGACAAATATTTCTCATGGACCCATCTACCCGCTGACCCCGAAAGAAGACGAGGCTCTGAAAGTCTGCCTAGAAGGAGCTCTTGTAATGGGATTGGTGTCACTCAGTTTCACCTGCAGGAGAGCTGATATTCCTCATCCCTTAACCAGATGACGAGAACTGGCCTTGTGTGGATTACAGGGAATTACACCCGCAACAGACACTCTCTCCCTCAAGTGGAGAAGGACAAGTTATTTCAAGATTAGATACTAGGGGCGCCTACGATCTGGTGAGGATCAAAGGGGAGGTGACTGGAAGATGTACTTCAGCACGTAGGGTGAGATTTATGAATACTGAGTCATGCCATCTGGGCTGTGCAATACCTGGCCACCTCCCAGCATTTCATAAGGGATGTATTTCATGAAATGCTGGATATGTTTGTTAATATTCTCTGACACATTGGAACAAAATCAACATCATGTGAGAGGAGTCCTCCCTTGAGTCCAGAACAGCTCACTGTATGTAGGTGTGTGCAAAATTCACTGAATTTGCTTTCGCATAATTATGCAACATTTTGGTAAAATTATGCAAAACACAAATGCAAAATGGAAAACCATCATTTAGCACTATAGTTTATTACAAAATGGGTCCTTGTGACACATTTTGCAGCAGGGACACATTTTAGACTACAAAACAAATAGAGCAAACAAAATAAATGCGCAAACAGCAGGTTCAGTTCTGGTGGCCATGTTCTACCCAAGTTACAACTTCGCCACGGATGGTACCATATTATTATCATTGATCTGCTCTTGTAGAGCACATAGATACCCAAACACGGGCCTCCCAGCGCTGACCGAAGTCCTAAGAAACGCAGTGATGGGTTTATTCTACAAACAGGTGAGTCTTTAGAAGCTTTCTGAAGTGGAACAGCTTCCTGGTGGCCCTTATAGGAATGGGGAGGGAATTCCAGAGCCTGGCCACCTGGTAGGCCATAAATTGTCCTCCACTTCTGGCCCTTTTGATTTTAGGGACCGTCAAAAGAAGGCAGTTGTTGGATCTTAAATTCCGTGCATTGCTATAAGAAAGAAATGACTCAAAATATGAGGTCCCTGTGCACGTTTGATCTTATGTGCAATGCAGAGAGCCTTAAAGTCAATCCTTTTACTTACTGGCAACCAATGCAGACTGGCCAGGACTTGAGGTACAGACTCTCATTTAGGAAGGTTCATCAAGACGCGAGCTACAGCATTTTGAATGGTCTGCAACCTCTTAAGAATGTGGGCAGGGCTACCAAGACAGAGAGAATTACAATAATCCAACCATGAGAGTATTAAACCTTGTACAACTATTGTAGGACGTTGGCTCTGTATATACTATCTCAAAGTGAGAGATCGAGTGCAGAGAGTCCAATGGTTCCCCTTAGAGGTCGATAGTGGCAAAATTAGATAATTCTATTGCTCTATTTTGTGGTAGTGTGGTCGAGCAGTAGGCTTATCAGAGGGGCGTGTTAAGCATTTGTTGTACACACGCAGGCAATAAACGAGGAACACACACTCAAAGACTTAACTCCAGGCCATTAGTTTTTATACAGAAAAATATATTTTCTTAATTTATTTTAGAACCACAAGATTCAAGATTTGAGGTAAGTACATAAAATGCAAGGTACTTCACACAGGTAAGTATAGAACTTTGATTCAGAGCAGTAGTACACACAGTTTTAGTTAAAATGGCAATAAACTATTTTAAAAGTGGACACAGTGCAAACATCAACAGTTCCTGGGGGAGGTAAGTTTGGTTAGGTTTCTCAGGTAAGTAAAGCACTTACACAGTCAGTCTCCTGGGCATAGGCAGCCCACTGTTGGGGATTCAAGGCAACCCCAAAGCCACAGGACCAGCAACACAGGGCTGGTCAGGTGCAGAGTTCAAAGGAGGGCCCAAAACACATAGGTGCCTATGGAGAACAGGGGGTGCTCCGGTTCCAGTCTGCTTACAGGTAAGTACTTGCATCCTCGGGGGGCAGACTAGGGGGTTTTGTAGAGCACTGGGGGGGGACACAAACAGGCACACAAAACACACCCTCAGCGGCACAGGGGTGGCCGGGTGCAGTGTGCAAAGTAGGCATCGGGTTTGCTATAGAAAGCAATGGAGGGACCCGGGGGTCACTTAGGGGATGCAGGCAGGCCACGGGGGGCTTCTCGGGCCAGCCACCGACTGGGCTAGGATGAGGGCCGCCTGCTGGTCACTCCTGCACTGGAAGGTGGTTCCTCTCGGTCCTGGGGACTGAGGGTGCAGTGCTAGGTCCAGGCGATGGTTCCTTGTTACCAGGCAATCGCGGTCAGGGGGAGCCTCTGGATCCTCTCTGCAGGCGTCGCTGTGGGGGGTGCAGGGGGGTCGACTCAGGGTACTCATGCCATCGTAGTCGCCTGGGAGTCCTCTCTGCAGTGTTGATTCTCTGGAGCTCGAGTCAGGGGCGTTGGGTGCCGAGGGTGAAGTCTCGCGCTTCTGGCAGGAAGGGAGAGTTCTTTGAAAGTTGCTTTAAAGTTGTTGCAGTTTTTGAACACTGCCTCTGGTCTCAGGAGTTTCTTGGTTCTTCGGGGTCAGGGCAGTCTTCTGGGTCCTCAGAGGTCGCTGGTCCCTGTCGGATGTGTCACTGTGCAGGTTCTTTGAGTCTGGAGACAGGCCGGTAGGGCTGGGGCCAAGTCAGTTGTCTCTGTGGGGCTTTCAGGTCAGCAGTCCTCCTTCTTTCTTCAGGTTGCAGGAATCTGATTTCCTGGGTTCAGGGTTGCCCCTAAATACTGAATTTAGGGGGGTGTTTAGGTCAGGGGGGCCAGTAGCCGATGGCTACTGTCCTGGAGGGTGGCTACACCTTCTTTGTGCCTCCTCCCTGAGGGGAGGGGGGCATATCCCTATTCTTATAGATGGAGGATTTCTAAAGGCAGGAGTCACCTCAGCTCAGGGCACCTTAGGGGCTGTCCTGACTGGTGGGTGACTCCTCCTTGTTTTCCTCATTATCTTCTTCAGCCCTACCGCCAAAAGTGGGGGCAGTGGCCGGAGGGGCGGGCATCCCCACTAGCTGGGATGCCCTAGGGTGCTGTAATAAAAAGGTATGAGCCTTTGAAGCTGGTGAAGGTGTTACAGTTCCTGCAGGGGGAGGTGAGAAGCACCTCCACCCAGTACAGGCTTTGTTCCTGGCCACAGAGTGACAAAGGCACTCTCCCCATGTGGCCAGAAACTTGTCTGGTTGTGGCAGGCTGGCAGAAACTGGTCAGCCCCACACTAGAAGTCAGATTGGTATTCAGGGGGCATCTCTAAGAAGCCCTCTGGGTGTATTTCACAATAAATCCCACACTGGCATCTGTGGGCATTTATTGTGCTGAGAAGTTTGATACCAAACTTCCCAGTTTTCAGTGTAGCCATTATGGAACTGTGGAGTTTGTATCTGACAAACTCCCAGACCATATACTCTTTATGGCTACCCTGTACTTACAATGTCTAAGGTTTTGCTTAGACACTGTAGGGGCATAGTGCTCATGCACCTATGCCCTCACCTGTGGTATAGTGTACCCTGCCTTAGGGCTGTAAGGCCTGTTAGAGGGGTGACTTACCTATGCCATAGGCAGTGTGAGGTTGGCATGGCACCCTGAGGGGAGTGCCATGTCGACTTAGTCTTTTTCTCCCCACCAGCACACACAAGCTGGCAAGCAGTGTGTCTGTGGTGAGTGAGGGGTCTCCAGGGTGGCATAAGACATGCTGCAGCCCTTAGAGACCTTCCCTGGCATCAGGGCCCTTGGTACCAGGGGTACCAGTTACAAGGGACTTACCTGAGTGCCAGGGTTGTGCCAATTGTGGAAACAAAGGTACAGTTTAGGGAAAGAACACTGGTGCTGGGGCCTGGTTAGCAGGGTCCCAGCACACTTTCAATCATAACTGGCTTCAACAAAAGGCAAACAAATCAGAGGGTAACCATGCCAAGGAGGCATTTCCTTACAACTATTCTTCGCGTGTTTGCAGGGAGCCATTTAAACACCATCCTTAGGGCTCTTAGTAGACCAAAACA
Organism: Pleurodeles waltl; assembly: GCF_031143425.1. NCBI lineage: Eukaryota > Metazoa > Chordata > Amphibia > Caudata > Salamandridae > Pleurodeles > Pleurodeles waltl. The sequence continues at coordinate 12,627,888 of NC_090445.1, forward strand.
AGTCCTGGCAACCTTCTTTGTCTGGGAGGCCACTGTAAGATCCTTTGCCCAAGACAACTACCAAGCTCTTAAATTCCGGAGTTGGGGACGGACGGGCCCCCAGACATGGAGCAAATATAAGACAGTCCCATGGGGATGGGCTGCATCCCACCACCATGACCTCAGTCTTGTTGCCATTTAATTTAAGGCAGCTTGACAACGTGGTCTAACGCTGTAACTTCATGAATTTCCTGTACTCAAAACTCCAGCAATTATGCTAATTACACTGGTATAGTTTAAGTTTCACCAGGGCCCGACTGTATTCCAGCGGCATACTATTCAATAACATTATCAGCTCCAGTGAAAGTCAACACCGTTTTTAAGAAGTATTCGCAATTAAGTAAAGGGGCTTTTGCTAATTGGTAGGTTCTAATTATCCTGTGACACTGCGGACAGACCAGAAGAATATGAGTTGTTTTTTTTGATCAATGGAGTGTGCAAACGCTAGACAAGCAAGACGGTCTTTGTTTTTATACAATATCCAGTGTCGACCATGTACTCAAGACCAGAAATTATTTAATCTCTTATTTCAAGCCAATAGGAGGTTCATACAAGATAAACGATTGAAAAAGACCCGTATTCAACGCTGCCTTGACAACCCATGATCAGGACCTCCTGGTGTAGAGAAGATGAGTATGTCACTATCACCTGTAGCCAGAACACAGCATCTCAAAGGACATCTGAAGGACATCTGCTGAAACCATGGCCACCTCGGACTTAGATATATATGGACTTTATTGTTATTCGTGTTTATCGTATTTTATAAATGTCATAATGTCACAACCGTTGGGATATCCTAGCCTTCAAACTAAGAAGACAGCCCCTCTGAAGCAACTACAGAGGATAGGAGAGAAGACTTGTAGATTTGGAATTCAGAACAATCGCTGATCTGTAATTTCAATCGCTGATCTGTGGGTAATGGTGGATCCAAAAAACTAGAACATCTGGGGCCATATGTATGAACACATTTTCCCATAGACATAGAATGAGTAAAAACATCTGGCCCCTAGTCCTTTGCCTAAGTTACCAGTGCCATCAAGTCAGCCCAGAACTCTCGGAAAGAGATGCTACGGCACCGTGCACGGCCTGAAGTCATCGTGATAGAAGAGGGGGGCTCAGTTTATGTCTAGATTTGGGAATACTTTATTAGAACAATTAGGAACTAGCAAATTTAAAAATCAAGTGTGCACCTGGAGGCAGACGGAGGGACTCAATCCGACCAGTGATCAATACTTCTGCTGTTTTATGCCAAGACATCATGAAGAAGTATCTCTTGGGCTCCACTCCCTTACCTTCAACCTTCACAAAGTCTATGGCGACGCTCTCAGGGTGGCTTCTGAAAGCTCTTCTTTAAATAAGCAAGGCTGGTTATCCCCCTCTTTTTATCAGGTGTCATCCTTGTCATGCCTTTCTCCTGCACCAGGAAGCAATTCTTTGTGCGATCCATAAAGAAGCATAGCCTCTGGCCAGACGCCATGAGAACTGAACTCAACTGTTGCCTTGAAAGCTTAGATCCGCCTCAGCCGCAGCCAGATGCCAAGTAATACAAGTCCAGCAAGTTCATCCCCGCAAGCCTTTGGATTATGGCCAAACACTCCTGTGTGTGCGCCTTCTGAGCATTACTGGAACGCCGCACTGGTTGCTCTTCGCCAATACTCATGCCTTCCACTCCAAAGAAGCACCACACTTTGGTGTAAGGATCTTGTATACTCTTCAAAGGCACAGTCAGACCCCCGACTATGGTCACCCTTGTATGCTAACCAGCAACCTTCGCTTCACCAGGCTCACTTCTCCACCATCCTTCCACAACCCCCTGGAGGTACTCAGATCACATGTCTGGAATCCACTCCCAGTTCAACAGCGCCCAAGATTCCCAAACGCGCCTGTATGACTCACTGCTTAGGCTTGAAAAGTCTCACTTCTTACCAGGTCACCCTTGACTACACTGACTTCAGAGTGCACATGCAACTGTGCCTGTACATACTGAGATGTCTAACCTATTAACTGCCTGTGCAGCCTGTGTGCATACTGAAGAATGGACAAATGGTCAGGGGGCGGGGAGAAGGTGGAATGTGGGCAGAACCTCCAAGAAGGGAAGGGTGTAGCCCTTTTCTACGATTTGAAGAACCCACTGGTCCGAAATAATCGCCTTCCAGGCCGGAAGAAAAAGGGACACCCTCACTCACACAGGTGCTGCATATGATTGGGGTATGATTTCCTGCTGGCGCGGAGAGGAAGAAGAGGAAGAGGAGGAGGGTTGCAAGGTGGATCCACACTCTGTACTGCCAGATGAGTGGGTTAGGCTGCTGTTCGAGCGTTGGCTGGTACGGACTGGGACGAAATGTAGATCCTCTCCCAAAGCTGTGAAAGAGGAGAAAAGGTTGAAGGTCCTTGCTAGAAGGTGGAAGCTCAAGGCCTATGGATCAGGCTTTGGCATTACTGGTCTTGAAGCGTTTTACGGCTGTGGCGGTCTCATCCCCAAAGAGGTGGGTACCATCAAAGATCTAGAAGACTAGCTTGAACACCAGGTGAGAAGTTAGTCACCTGGCCAGAAGCCATGGGAAGTACCCACAGCTCGTGCTACGGAGTCTGACGTATCAATCCAGATTTAATTGTGATGTGATGCATTTTGTCCATCTGCAATCAGTACCTGGAAGTGCTCTCTCGTATCTGCTAGGACATTTGGAAGAGTCAAATGGGCCATATCCAACTGTGCATGGCTATAATGTGGGAGAAGGCAGGTTGCATTAAGGGACTTGAGGGCCATACTCCCTGCAGTGAAAGCTTTCTTTCCCCAGCTTCCAGGTGCTTTGATTCAGGGCACAAGGGGGGTGTAGGAAACGCACCATCTGACTGGGCCCCCAAACATGAAGCCTGAATGATTAAACTCTCCGGTGATGGGTGCATGGACGGGGAAGCCAGATCTCCAGGGACAGGACGATACCAGAGGGCCACCAGCCTTGGTTGTAGGCAGCTGTGGTTCCAGAATCTCTGCTGCCTTCGAACAATTTTATGCAATAAGACAACCTCAGGAGAAGGTGGTTCTGTGGAAAACTCCATCGCTGGCACAAGGGAGGTACCTTGGCCCCTGACTAAGGAAATGACTCCATATTCCAGAGTGTCCTGGACGTGGGTAGGATAAGATTAAAAATGTATGGGCTCTGAATCTGTCCCAAATATCTCTTGAATACAAGATCTATATTATTTCTCTTCTACGAGTCACCGCGTCTCTCTGCAAGAATGTAGCTGAGGTTCGATGCCTGACTAATTTTTGCAAAAATACATGAAAGCAACTTATTTGAATATGGCACATCCCTAGAAAATACATGCCTACATGCTTTAGCAGAGTGTAATAACAATCCACCCTGCAAGGCTTATAGCCTTTAGAACATGCTTTTCACAATGAGTCACTAGGGCCACCTCCACTTGCTTCATCATAACTTTGCAAACTGTCTTTATCGTAAAATTTCTCACTAAACAATCAGGCAGATTGCCTGTATCATTGGCCTGTCACCATAACAAACCCAGACCTGCTGTGCTGAGCATTCACACAAGGCAACCAGCAGGTGTACGGTAATACCATTAGAAAAATGTACAAAATTACAGTTGTCAACACAATATAAGATTCCTGCTAATAGAGCCTGTTGACAAATACCATTTGTATTTGCTCATGTGGGTCACCAGCTGTGGTAATCTGCAGGATTCAGTTAAACAAAAAGCCTGCCTACAGGCTTTAGCACAGTGTAATAAGAACCCCTGCCTAAAAGCCTTCTGACTTGAAGGGAGAGGTAAGACTTACCTGGCGGTCTGGAGCTCTTCTCTGTTCAGTGGGAGGCCAGGGAACGGCAGCACCTGAGAAACAAGAGATGAAAGCGAGGACGGTGAGACAGAAACAGAGAAGGGAGATGGGAAGAGGGTAAAACGTGAAGACGGCGTCTCTTGGCCCTTCCAGAAAGCCAATGCAACGCTGATGGTGAGGACTGGTCGGGGGACACAGAAGGCAGCAGGAGGCAACCACAGAGGAAAAGGAGAAACGGGCCAGACAGAGAGACCCTCAACACAAGTGAGACAGAGAATGACAGCCGACAGAAGCTGAGAAACGCAAACACCGACAGCTGAGAGTCTGGCACTCCAAGAAGGGACCAGCCCTGCACTCGGCTCCCGCCACATCCCCAGAGGAACTTGGCTCACCCATGTGGGTGCAGAGGTAATTGTGCACTATAGCGCCGGAGCACACAAAAGGGGTGTGGGAACGCTATTGAGAAATCAGGCCTCAGAAGGGTCGAATTAATACGCTGTGGAAAGTGTACCTTGATTAAAGAAACCAAAGTAGTTTCAAAATAAGAGTCAAGTACAAATTGTTTCACTGTTTTATTTTTTGTTCATTCTTGATTGTTTTACATTGCAACGTGTCCAGAAGAGTAGAGCGGACTACGAGGGTGAAGTGGAGAGATAAAGAATATCTGCTAATACCGATGTCCCTCCCTCCGGTGTGTCACCGCGCTCTATTGTCAGTACTCCAGGGGCTAGAACATCAGCTCAATCCATCGGTTAGCAGCTCCCTCCAAAGTCGCCCCAGCAACCTCAGGACAGGCATTTGGACAATATAGATCACTTAAGTAACCGTATGAGAGCCTCACGTTTCTGGCCCTGCTGGGTTCTAGCCATCAGTGGGGCCTCATGGCCAGGGCCAAGCTGTGCATCGTGAAGATGCCCCAGTGGCCGCAAATCTCCCCCTCCTTCTGTAAGTCCCTCTTAGATGGGGCATAGTGGCGAGTGATGGCGTTTATGAGAGGTGAGTGTGTAACCACCGCTGTTGCATAAGGAACTGAGGCTAAGAGTCAGGAAGTCCCAGGAACGGGCCCCACGTGTCCTCACATTGGGCGAGTTTGTTCTGGACTTTGTACCTGCGCTTCTTGTACGTGGCTAATCGGAAACATATGGTTAACCATTCTTGGTGCGCTGGGAGTGTCTGCAGGCGCCAGTGCTGGAGGACACAGATCTTTGCAACTATCAAGGCTGTCAGCACCCACCTCCTCCAATGAGCGGAACTGTCCTCCACAGCTAGTGTGGCCGATGCGATACAACGGATGGGGCTGCTATGTCACCTACACCTCCAGTAGAGGCCAGTTTAGTACAGGACCACAGTGTATGAAGGAGGTTGCAACCAGGTTCTCGGCACCTCCAGCAGTTGTCATGAGGCAGTGAATTTACTCTTCTTTCCCTTTGTTTCAAAAGAAACACCAAGCTTCTGTGAGGCAAAGAGAGTTTAAGTGACAGAATCCACCTGGGAAAACACGACAAGGAGTAAGAGGGAGTCCGAGGAAAGGAGTAAGAGGGAGTAAAAGACCAATTTAAGAAACTGATCGCTGAAAAAACCCAAAGAGGAGTCACAAAAGGCTTGGCAGGGACGGGAAAAGAGGGCAAGAACGGAAATGCTAACTAACTACCAAACCACACACGTGACAAGTGTCACTTTTTTTGAGAGATCATGGGTATGGTGTCTTTGCAATCTACGAGTAGCATTTATGCATGGGCCGATCGGTTGTTTCGTCTGCTAGGTAAAACGGTGTCTCGTTCAGGAGGTATTCGGCTAATCACTAACAACAATAAGTGAGCACATTTGACCTGTGCTACGTGGTGTTTAAGCATGCCTCACTTGGACTGGGTAAGTATGTGGGGTGACGGTACATATAGAATGCCCCGCACAGAGTACTGAATGGTATTGCAGTCTGTTGAGCAGATGAGGTGATGGTTGCATGAATGGAGAGGTCAACACAGGTATTGGTTAACATCTTCTGAGACTGAGTAGTGGACTATTAGAATAGCGCACTGAAGCGTGTATTTGAAGGATTGGATGTACTGGATATTGATTGAATTCAACTTTGAAGTCGCTCAGGTGTTATCATGACTAATGTTCTGCTTCGTTGTCTGTTTCTCCCTCCTTGTCGATGTCTTTTTTGTTTTGTTTACACAAACTAAGGTACAAAAATACCCCTGAAGAAGTAACACTTTGTCCCGAAATGCACTGGGTATTAGGAACCAGCAGTGATGCTGTTCTGCTAAACGAACTGTGAATTTTGCATTTTGAAGTATACGTGACGGTATATCATCCACGAAGCAAGCATGGACTCGAGTTGAAATGAAACCAATTTGTTTTGCTATTAAATATTGTATGACATTTTGAAAGGTTGATATCATTTTTTACATTTGTGAATGTTAAAATTTTTCATGCTGTGCACATTGAGTCTTCACCAGGTGTATGGTTTAGTAGTCAGTTAATGTTACGTGCTTCTGGCAGGGCACGACCCTCTGTAGCATGCAATTACTTGTATATAGTGGTGAAATATTGGATTATTTTGTTCTATTAGCTGGTTGTGCAGGACACACACTTTCAAGAGTGGAAATGCTACCAAGGCAGAAAAAAATACAAGCAAAGTCCCAGGAAAGATTAAATCCAAAGAATGAAGGAGAGCGAGAGTGAAATCCACTTGCCTGATGCTTTTCTCTTGCTCCTCTGAGGGTGAGAGCGTCAAGGATCAGTCTACCTAGGAAAACCAGAAAAGAAAGATAACTCGGCCCTTACATCACAATTTAGAAGGCTAGCAGGAAGAACAGATCAAACTATACCCACAGCATAAGTGGATGAAGGAAAAGGAGCCAACTGAGGTTTGAGAAGTCAGCACCTGTTCAGTAAACAAAACTTGTAAAAAAGACTTCCTGTCTCAAATTGAATCATACATTTTTATTCAGCCAAATGCCGACCATAAAAGAATATAAAAACAATTTTACCACACAATTACATAATAAGATTCATGAGAACCTCAACTACAGTTCATAGCTAATTACAATATCTAGTACATGTTTTATGTGCAACCCACCGCACCTGCAACATGGCTTTAACAAATGTGTTTTCATCATAAAAAATGTCATACCTACTTGCTGTGTCATGACTTTTCATTATAAACAAATCACCCCCAAGGAAAGTGACATAACTTTTCCCAGTGAACCAATAAAATATATCGCCTTTACAATTGGTTTCACATTATAACCAACACATGCTTACTGAAATCCACATAAACTGGCAATCATCATCCATAATTATAAAATTACAAATATTTGCAGAATTAAAGTTGGCAAAACAATATACAACCCCTCACAAAATGGACTAACAAGGATCATCGCATGAAATCCCTTTACTCCCTGGATTTGTCAGAGGGGGTGTCCGAAACTAAAACGCTTGTCTACTATGATAATCTGTGACATTACATGTAACCCAATATCAGGCTTTAACAAATGTTGTTCACAATAAATACCTATTGCCTCTGTGATAACTTTTCATAATAAATACACCAGGCCTATAACATGTGGCATAATATCTCCCTACACAGTCATCAGGCACTTAAGTGTTCTCATTGGCTCATCATTATAACCAATGCAGGCCTACTGTACTGAGAGTTAGCTTTCCCACAAAGCAACAGTCAGGCACACGTCAAACGTATACAAAATTTCTGTTGCCAAAAACCTATGTTGCCTAAAAAAGCTTAACAAGTCTTCTCACAGTGCAAATCTATGTGCATGTGTTGTCAGTGGAGCTAAAGAACATCAAAGTACTTGCCTTCTGCTGTAATTTGGGAGATTCCATGTAACAAAATACCTAACCGTAGGCTTTTATTCAGAGTAATAACAATCCACCCTCAAAGGCTTATTGTCTTTAACATGCTTTTCAGAATAACTACATCAGACCTACTGCCTTATAACATATTATGAAAAAACAGTTCAGGCCTATTGACAGGATCATTGACTTGCCACCATGCGTAACTCATGGTGTACTGGGTAAAAGCTTTGCCACAAGCCAAAAAGCGCAATACAAGCACTCTTTTAGTGGAAGAACACAACTTTGACCCAATCAAAATACTCTATGTAGAGAAAGCAGGATGTGGGTGGGACCTATGCCTCTCTCTCAGTAATACCGTAAAAGTTCTCAAGAGTCAAGAGACACCTAAAATGTATGTGGATTACTCCAGCACTGGGCATCCATTACAGCTCTAAAATACGTAAAATTCCAAACTTAACGATGGAAACAGAAGCAGTATTTGCTGTTGCCTGAAAAAAAAAAAAACACAAAAACATAAATGATCTTCTTATCTAAGACACTTTAAGAGTGCAGGAGGGTGTACAATGTGCCAAAGTTACAGCTCCATCCCACTATAAGCTTGATACTTTCTGAGTTTTACTGAGCCTTTTCCTGGACACGCTACAGCTGACTAAAAATACAAGTAAATACATAATAAGAACAAGCATTTGCAATGCAACGGGTCTCGCATTTTTCCGAGTTAGAGCTATAAGCAGTTGTAAGCTTCCAACCGGACTTTTCTTGCCCCACTAAATGGAAAAAAAGAGCGCGATCGCGCTGCTACAGTTCACTCGAAGTGAAACCTATCCACAAAAGTGCAATTATCTACATAACTGGCAAAAGTGCAATTAACTATGTAACAAGGTCGATGTCATGGAAAGCTCTCGACTTCTGCCAAGCAAGATAGCGCTGCAAAAAAAGATACAAAAATAGTCCACAAACCAGACGGAAAACAGCGATCCTCGCATGTTTTCTGTACTTGGTCGCTGCGCTTGAGGAGGGCTAACCACCGAAAAAGGCATGACGTATGCGTGCCTTCCACTAATGAAAGCAAGCAGATTTTAACAGGCAAGCCCATGAACCAGTGACATGGACGGGGCTCTCAGCCCTTTCCTAACTACTAAAGCGTCTCGCAAGCATGCGAGGCAGGCTCGACCCTAAAAGTAGTCACAGCTGCCCAATTGGATGTGTTTTTTCTGCGGAGGCACACAACTTCTACCCAATGAAAACGTGTACTTGGGTCCTAAATCATGTGGGCGGAGCTAAAGCCCCTCAGCAGTGCTGCAGGAAGCTGTTTATAAGTTGATCACAGAAGGACAGCCAGAGCTGCGCTGTCACCAGACCTAATACTCATGAGTTAGCAGGAGCCTCTCGCTAGCTGCCCCCGCCCGGCTCCTGCCCCTCGGCCCCCTCACCTCCCTACGAGCTGCCCCTGCCCCTCCATACTTTTCTTGTTGACTTATCTGCCTCTGCCACTCAAGAGCAGCGAGAGCTCAACTTCCGGCCGGGGCGAGCAACCCGCCCTTCTCATTAGAGGAGCCAAGGAAGAGCCCGCCCCACAGCGTCCGTGCTGTGCTATTCGCTGGTGCTGGTAAAAGGGGCGGGATCATTTGGCTCCCATAGAAAAGGGACAAAGAGCTGTGCGGCCATCATAAGTTGGGACGGAGACCTCTGTAGGATGAATGAGCGGCCATGCTGGGTTGGGTTCAGGTAGGGACCACATTCCAGTATATACTATTGAGTAGCACGGTGACGGAGCATGTACCTGTATGGGCATTCGCACACATTATTCATGGGCGGAGGCGAGCACTGCCCGTCCTAAAGGCGGGAAGGCACCGCTGCTTGTGATTCATATGTCACTTTGGATCCCTCTTTGGGAGGCCGCAGCGCGCGCCGCAGCACTTCCTGTTATTGTGGTGCTTTGCTTTCGTTCCCTCCTGTCGTTGTGTGGGCGAGGCTTGTTTCGGGCTTGTTTTCACGGGTGATGGTTCTGTATTCTCGGCCTGGAGGTGTCTGCTCGCCGGTACCGGGAGGAGCGAGGGGGCTCTGCGGGGCCACAGGATCCGCTCACGGAGGTCCTGCGCCCTGAGTGCCGGCTTCTGACAGGTGAGCAACCGGGCGGAGCAGAACTTGTCTGTGTCGGGGCTTTGCTGAGGGAGGGCCTCTTCCGGGTATGAGGAGCCCCCCCCGGTACAGGGGTGAGGAGCCCCCCCCCCCGGGTACAGGGCGAGGGGAGCCCCCCCAGGGTACAGAGGTGAGGAGTCCCCCCCCCAGGGTACAGGGCGAGCCCCCCCCCCCCCCAGGGTACAGGGGTGAGGAGCCCCCCCCCCCCCCAGGGTACAGGGGTGAGGGGAGCCCCCCCCACCCCCCCAGGGTACAGGGGTGAGGGGAGCCCCCCCCACCCCCCCAGGGTACAGGGGTGAGGGGAGCCCCCCCAGGGTACAGGGGTGAGGAGCCCCCCCCCCCCTGGATACAGGGGTGAGGAGCCCCCCCCCCGGATACAGGGGTGAGGAGCCCCCCCGCCGGATACAGGGTGAGGCGAGCCCCCCCCCCCCCCCCATCCCCGGTACAGGGTGAGGAGCCCCCTCCGGGTACAGGGCGAGGACCCCCTGGGTACAGGGTGAGGAGCCCCTGGGTGTGAGGATCCCCTGGGTACAGGGCGAGGAGCCCCTGGGTGTGAGGACTTGGGTACAGGGTGAGGAGCCCCTGGGTGTGAGGATCCCCAGGGTACAGGGCGAGGAGCCCCAGGGTGTGAGGACCCCCCGGGTACAGGGCGAGGAGCCCCTGGGTGTGAGGACCCCCTGGGTACAGGGCGAGGAGCCCCTGGGTGTGAGGATCCCCAGGGTACAGGGCGAGGAGCCCCTGGGTGTGAGGACTTGGGTACAGGGTGAGGAGCCCCTGGGTGTGAGGATCCCCAGGGTACAGGGCGAGGAGCCCCAGGGTGTGAGGACCCCCCGGGTACAGGGCGAGGAGCCCCTGGGTGTGAGGACCCCCCGGGTACAGGGCGAGGAGCCCCTGGGTGTGAGGACCCCCCGGGTACAGGGCGAGGAGCCCCTGGGTGTGAGGACCCCCTGGGTACAGGGCGAGGAGCCCCTGGGTGTGAGGATCCCCAGGGTACAGGGCGAGGAGCCCCTGGGTGTGAGGACCCCCCGGGTACAGGGCGAGGAGCCCCTGGGTGTGAGGATCCCCAGGGTACAGGGCGAGGAGCCCCTGGGTGTGAGGACCCCCCGGGTACAGGGCGAGGAGCCCCTGGGTGTGAGGACCCCCCGGGTACAGGGCGAGGAGCCCCTGGGTGTGAGGATCCCCAGGGTACAGGGCGAGGAGCCCCTGGGTGTGAGGACCCCCCGGGTACAGGGCGAGGAGCCCCTGGGTGTGAGGATCCCCAGGGTACAGGGCGAGGAGCCCCTGGGTGTGAGGACCCCCTGGGTACAGGGCGAGGAGCCCCTGGGTGTGAGGACCCCCTGGGTACAGGGCGAGGAGCCCCTGGGTGTGAGGACCCCCAGGGTACAGGGCGAGGAGCCCCTGGGTGTGAGGACCCCCCGGGTACAGGGCGAGGAGCCCCTGGGTGTGAGGATCCCCAGGGTACAGGGCGAGGAGCCCCTGGGTGTGAGGATCCCCAGGGTACAGGGCGAGGAGCCCCTGGGTGTGAGGATCCCCAGGGTACAGGGCGAGGAGCCCCCCTCCCCCCTCCGGGTACAGGGCGAGGACCCCCCGGGTACAGGGCGAGGACCCCCCGGGTACAGGGCGAGGAGCCCCTGGGTGTGAGGATCCCCAGGGTACAGGGCGAGGAGCCCCTGGGTGTGAGGATCCCCAGGGTACAGGGCGAGGAGCCCCTGGGTGTGAGGACCCCCTGGGTACAGGGCGAGGAGCCCCTGGGTGTGAGGACCCCCCGGGTACAGGGCGAGGAGCCCCTGGGTGTGAGGACCCCCCGGGTACAGGGCGAGGAGCCCCTGGGTGTGAGGACCCCCCGGGTACAGGGCGAGGAGCCCCTGTGTGTGAGGACCCCCTGGGTACAGGGCGAGGAGCCCCTGGGTGTGAGGACCCCCAGGGTACAGGGCGAGGAGCCCCTGGGTGTGAGGAGCCCCTGGGTGTGAGGATCCCCAGGGTACAGGGTGAGGAGCCCCTGGGTGTGAGGACTTGGGTACAGGGTGAGGAGCCCCTGGGTGTGAGGATCCCCAGGGTACAGGGTGAGGAGCCCCTGGGTGTGAGGACTTGGGTACAGGGTGAGGAGCCCCTGGGTGTGAGGATCCCCAGGGTACAGGGTGAGGAGCCCCTCCCCCCCCCCCCCCCCCCCCCCCCCCGGGTACAGGGCGAAGACCCCCTGGGTGTGAGGAGCCCCTGGGTACAGGGCGAGGAGCCCCTGGGTGCGAGGATCCCCAGGGTACAGGGTGAGGAGCCCCTGCCCCCCCCCCCCCCCCCCCCCTCCCCGGGTACAGGGCGAGGAGCCCCTGGGTGTGAGGACCCTCTGGGTACAGGTGTCAGGAGCTCCTGTGTGGGAGGAGACGAGTCAACTCTTTTTGACAGTTTTTTCTTCATTTCTTGTCCTTACACACATCAGCATCTCCCTGTGTGCACCACAGCCGCCTTCCTCCCTCCCAGCCTTGGCATCTGCACTGCCTCTCCCCTTGTGCATCCCGGCGCACCCTGACCTTCACAGCAGGAAATTCCCTTTGTCCGGAATTCATCCGCCTCTCACTGATTGATTTTCTTTTTTTAACTGTCTTTTCATCTGTGTAGAATTTCAGTGTAAAAGGCTAATTTGTGTCACATTGCCTCAAGATCAGGAGTAACTAGGAACAGTGGGCTTGTCTGCTTCCTGGCGCAGCACTGTGGGTTCTCAGATTTAAGCACCTCTTGGGTATTGTTTTTTGTGTTATAGCCAAGGCTTGATGCAGTTTGTCAGTATGTCACTGCAGGGACTAGATCCTTTGTGCACAAGAAAGATGTGCTGTGCACAAACAAAGCGGCATTCTTTTGCTTTGGGGGAGATATGTGCACTCACAGAGATAATGTCTGGTCCTGGTTCTACTAGATCTCTTCTTGCTCACAGCAGAGATATTGTGTCCTACTAGATCTCGTCCTGCTCGCTGCTGACACAAATATTGTCTGGTCCTGCTCGGTCTGGTTCTACTAGATCTCTTCCCGCTCACTGCTGACATGCCTAGTACTAGATCTCGTCCTGTTTGCTGCTCACAGAGTTGATGTCTGGTCCTGGTTCTACTAGCTCTTCTTGCTCACAGCAGAGATTATGTGCCTCATCCTGCTGGGTCTGATTCTACTAGATCCCTTACTGCTTGCTGCTGACAGATATAATGCTCCTGGTTCTACTACATCTCTTCCTGCTCACTGCTGACAGATGTCTGGTCCTGCGGGGACTGGTCCTACCAAATCTCGTCCCGCCTGGTTCTGACAGAAATTATATGTCTGGTGCTGGTGGGTCTGGTTCTACTAGATCTTTTCCTGCTGACATGCGTGGTTTGCTGGGTCTGGTTCTATTAGATCTCTTCCCGCTCACTGCTGACAGATGTGCCTGGTATTGCTGAGTCTGGGTCTACTAGATCTATTCCTGCTCGCTGCTGTCAGATGTCTGGTGCTGCTAGATTTCTTCCCGCTCACTGCTACCTCAGAAGAGATACCTAGTCAAGCTCCTGACCCATGCCTACAAAGCCCTCCACGACCAAGGACCCACCTACCTGAACCACCGGCACGCCATCTCACCGCCAAAGCCTGGAACACCCTACACCTTGACCCCTCGCCCACACTGGCCGAGTTCTGAAAGGGGTTAAAGACTTGGCTCTTCGAATGAGACCCGCAGCAAGCACCTGGATGCCATCACCGGTGAATTGTCACGCTATACAAATAAAACTTGATTGATTCTGCTGCTGACAGATCGTGTCTTGTTCTGCTGGGTCTGATTCCTAGATTCCTTCCCACTCACTGCTGACAGATAATGTACCTGGTTCTACTAGATCTCTTTCCGCTTGCTGCTGACATGCCTGGTCCTACTGGATCTGGTTCTGTTAGATCTCTTCCTGCTTGCTGCTAACAGAAATTATGTCTGGTCCTTCTGGGTCTGGCTCTACTAGATCTGTCCCCGTTCACTGCTGGCGTGTCTTGTTCTGTTTGATCTCTTCGCGCTCACTGCTGACAGATGTGCCTGGTATGCCTGGGTCTGATTCTACTAGATCTCTTCCTGCTCGCTGCTGACAGATGTCTGGTCCTGCAGGGTCTGGTTATACTAGAACTCTTCCTGCTCACTCCTGACAGATGTCTGGTCCTGCTTGATCTGGTTCTACTAGATCTCTTCCTGTTGCGGACAGTTGTCCGGTTCTGCTAGGTCTGGTTCTCCTAGATCTCTTCCTGCTCACTGCTGACAGATTCTGTGTCTGGTCATGCTGAGTCTGATTCTGCTAGATCTCTTCTTGTTTGCTGATGACAGCGATAATGTGTCTCATCCTGCTTGGTCTAGTTCTCCTAGATCTCTTCCTGTTGCTCCTGACAGATGTCCGGCTCTGCTAGATCTGTTCACGCTCGCTGCTGTCCAAGATAATGCATCTGGTTCTACTAAATCTCTTCCTGCTCGCTGCTGACAGATGTGCCTGGTGATGCTTTGTCTGGTGATGCTGGATCCGGTTGTGCTGGATAGTTTTCTTCTCACTCACTGCTGACAGATGTCTTGTCCTGTTGGGTCTGGTTCTGCCAGGTCTCTTCCTGCCTGATACTGATAGAGATAATGTGTCTGGTCCTGCTTGGTGTGATTTTTCTAGATTTCTTCCCACTCACAGTTGCAGACCGAGATAAATTGTCTGGTGCATCTGGGTCTGGTTCTCCTTGATGCCTTCCCACTCCCTGTTGACAGCGATTGCTATGTCTGGTCCTCCTGGGTCTGGTTCTGCCTTATGGCTCTCTTCCTGCTGACAGATGTTGTCTTGTCCTGCTGTGTCTGGTTCCACCAGATAGATCTCTTCCTGCTCGCTTCTGACATACATGCTGTGCCTTGTCCTGCTTGGTATAGTTCCACCAGATAGCCCCTTTCTTGCTCGCTGCTGACAGATATGCTGTGTCTGGTCCTGCTGACTCTGGTTCCACCAGATAGATCTCTTCCTGCTCGCTGCTGACAGATATGCTGTGTCTGGTCCTGCTGAGTTTGATTCTGATAGATAGATCCCTTCCTTTTCGCTGCTGACAGATAATAATTTATAGAGAATAGTGCAAGCAGTAGGTAATCTTTCATGCTATATCAATGAGGTGAAGTTCTTCTATTTGGTGAAACGATTAAAGTCATAATCTACATTGCAACCATAGTTGTTTATTTTAATCAGATGTACAAACAACAGATTTGGCCAGACTGGTGTTGAAAACTGGCAGTGGTCCGAGGTCTTGTGAGGGGCATTAAAGTGCAGGGGTCCAAATAATTGAAGTGAACGGTAGCAGCAGGGCGTGTTAGCTAGTTTGGGAACAGAGCACAGTGATCCATCAAGAGAGAACTGGCCAAGGGAATGGGCTAGATGGTGGGTGATAGGCAGTGAGCTCCCTTGAAGACCAGGATAAAAGGCATGACCTGAGCTCTGTGGCTTGCAGAGCCAACCTGATTGGAGGCAGTGGTGGGGGAGGTTGTGTTGAAGATTTAATGGTGCCTTATGCCTTAGATTGAATGTGGGTCACCCTGTCGAGGTGAAGGAGTAACTTGGGGGTATATTGTGGTGATCCATGTTTCTATTACGTGCATTGTTTTTTGCCTTGGTGATATACAGTGGGAGGTTGGTGGCAGCTTTCCTAATGCTGAGCTGCTACAAACTGGTGACTGAGGTGGAGGTAGTAGAATCAAGCACAAGGGATGGTGGTCACGGCGAGGACTGGTGTGTTCGTTGGGGTGGCAGTTCTGTCTGCCACACCAGGCGGATGCGGACCCTGTGACAACTAAGGCTGTTTGGACTCATCAAACACTATAGGTAAAGACGGAGTGGACAGAGGCCCTCTGGCGGATGGCAGTGGGAAGACCCAGGGACCGTGGGAACCACTGGGTGCCCAGATCCTCGTAGCTATTGATGCATCAGGTTAGACTGTGCAGGTGAAGATCGAAGCCGTGGCGTTGGGCATCAACCTACTGAGAACAGATGTCCGCAAGGTGGCCGAAAGATCTATCGAAACAGTACAGCAGGTGTCCAAGATGCAGGAGCAAATGACTAATTGAAATCAAATCAAATCATTAGCATTTATAAAGCGCGCTACTCACCCGCGCGGGTCTCAAGGCGCTAGGGACAAAGGGGGTGGTTATCGCTGCTCGAACAGCCAGGTCTTTAGGAGTCTCCGGAAAGCGGAGTGGTCCTGGGTGGTCCTGAGGCTGGTGGGGAGGGAGTTCCAGGTCTTGGCCGCCAGGAAGGAGAAAGATCTCCCACCCGCCGTGGAGCGTCGGATGCGAGGGACGGCGGCGAGTGCGAGGCCAGAGGAGCGGAGGGGGCGGGTGGGGACGTAGAAGTTGAGGCGTCTGTTGAGGTATTCCGGTCCCTTGTCGTGGAGGGCTTTGTGTGCGTGGGTGAGAAGTCGGAAGGTGATCCTTTTGCTGACTGGGAGCCAATGCAGGTGTCTCAGGTGTGCGGAGATGTGGTTGTTGCGGGGTACGTCGAGGATGAGACGGGCTGAGGCGTTTTGAATGCGTTGCAGGCGATTTTGGAGTTTGGCGGTGGTCCCAGCGTAGAGGGTGTTGCCGTAGTCCAGGCGGCTCGTGACGAGGGCGTGGGTCACGGTTTTTCTGGTGTCGGCGGGGATCCAGCGGAAGATCTTGCGGAGCATGCAGAGGGTGAGGAAGCAGGCGGAGGACACGGCGTTGACTTGCTTGGTCATGGTGAGAAGGGGGTCCAAGATGAAGCCGAGGTTGCGGGCGTGGTCTGCGGGGGTTGGTGCGGTGCCGAGGGCCGTGGGCCACCAGGAGTCGTCCCAGGCGGACGGGGTGTTGCCGAGGATGAGGACTTCAGTTTTTTCAGAGTTCAGCTTTAGGCGGCTGAGCCTCATCCAATCTGCGACGTCCTTCATACCCTCTTGTAGGTTGGTCTTGGCGCTGGGGGGTCCTTGGTGAGGGAGAGTATAAGTTGGGTGTCGTCGGCGTAGGAGGTGATGATGATGTCGTGCTTGCGTACGATGTTAGCGAGGGGGCTCATGTAGACATTGAAGAGTGTCGGGCTGAGTGATGAGCCTTGAGGTACGCCGCAGATGATCTCAGTGGGTTCTGAGCGAAACGGAGGGAGGTAGACTCTTTGGGAGCGGTTTACGAGGAAGGAGGCGATCCAGTCCAGGGCCTGGTCTTGGATCCCGGTGGAGCGGAGGCGGGTGATTAGGGTGCGGTGACAGACGGTGTCAAAGGCAGCCGAGAGGTCGAGAAGAATGAGGGCGACTGTTTCACCGTTGTCCATCAGGGTTCTGATGTCGTCTGTGACTGAGATGAGGGCGGTTTCAGTGCTGTGGTTGGTTCGGAATCCGGTCTGTGAGGGGTCGAGCAGGTTGTTGTCTTCCAGGAAGGTGGTCAGCTGTTTGTTGACGGTCTTCTCTATTACTTTGCCTTGGAAAGGGAGATGGGGCAGAAGTTTTTCAGGTCGCTCGGGTCAGCCGTAGGTTTCTTTAGTAGGGCGTTGACTTCGGCGTGTTTCCAGCATTCGGGGAAGGTAGCAGAAGAAAAAGAAGAGTTGATGACGGTCTGGAGGTGCGGGGCGATGATGTTGTCGGCTTTGTTAAAGATGAAGTGCGGGCAGGGGTCCGAAGGGGCCCCGGAGTGGATAGAGTTCATGATGGATTTGGTTTCTTCCGTGCTGATGTGAGTCCAGTTGTTGAGGGTGATGGTCGGGGATGTGGGTTCGGTGGTGTTAGGTTGGGTCTGGTGTCCGAAGCTGTCGTGGAGGTCGCTGATCTTGCGATGGAAGAAAGTGGCGAGGGATTCGCATAGATCCTGTGAGGGCGTGACGGCATTGGCGCTGGGGTTGGAGAACTCCTTGACGATGCTGAAGAGTTCTCTGCTGTTGTGGCTGTTTTTGTCCAGTCTGTCGGTGAAAAAATTCCTTTTGGCAGTGCGGATCAGGTGGTGGTGTTTGCGGGTAGCGTTCTTGAGGGCGGTCATGTTGTCAGCGGTGCGGTCCTTGCGCCAGGCTTTCTCAAGTGCGCGACAAGTTTTCTTTGATTCTTTGAGGGTGTCAGAGAACCAGAGGGGTTTCTTGGTGTTGTTCTGTCGCTGCGAGCGTTTGAGGGGAGCAAGGTTGTCTGCGCAGTTGGAGATCCAGTTTGTGAGGTTGAGGGCTGCGACGTTGGGGTCGGTGGTGAGGGTGGGTTGGTTGGCGGCGAGTGCGGCGAAGAGTTGCTCTTCAGGGATCTTGTTCCACTGTCGGCGAGGGATGGGTTGAGTGCAGAGGTGGCGGGTCTCGCGTCGGAATGTGAAGTGGACGCAGCTGTGGTCGGTCCAATGAAGGGCGGAGGCGTGGCTGAAGAAGACGTGTTTGCTGGCGGAGAAGATAGGGTCGAGTGTGTGTCCGGCGATGTGGGTGGCAGTGTTCACCAGTTGTTTGAGGCCGAGGTTGGCGAGGTTGTCGAGCAGGGTGGTGGTGTTGGGGTCGTTGTTTTGTTCCAGATGGAAGTTGAGGTCGCCTAGGAGGATGTAGTCCGGTGAGGCGAGGGCGTGCGGGGAGATGAAGTCGGCGATGGTGTCGCTGAAAGGGGTGCGAGGTCCGGGAGGACGGTAGACGAGGGATCCTCTGAGGGTGGTCCTCGGGTCGGTGCGAATCTGAAAATGCAGGTGTTCAGCGGCAAGAGGGGAGTCTTCAGTGGAGGTGGTGACGCTGATGGAGTCTTTGAAGACGATGGCGATACCTCCTCCTACTTGGTTGGTGCGGTCTTTCCTGGAGATCTTGTAGCCTTCGGGGATGGCGGTGGCGATGTCTGGAGCAGAGGAGGCGTTCATCCAGGTCTCCGTGATGAAGGCGACGTCCGGTGCTGTGGAGTCTAGGAGGTCCCAGAGTTCAACGGCGTGTTTGTGAACGGAGCGAGCGTTGACTAGGATGCACTTGAGGTGGTTGATGGCGCGTGGGCTTGTGGTCGTAGTTGTTGAAAACAGCAGTGACCGCACTCGAAGCCCGATCAAACAAATTGGAAGCAAGAACGGAGGACTCGGAGAGACGATCCCGTGGTGCAATCTGAGGTTTGTGGGATTCCCAGAGGGGGTTGAATTGGGTGCCCTGGAAACATTCCTGGAAGACTGGATCAAGGCAGCACTCTCAGCTGTGAAGCTATTGCAGTTTTTTGCAGTGGAGAGGGTGCACAGGTCCCTAAGCCCTGTCTCTGCTGCCAAGGGGCACCCCAGAACCGTCCTAGCAAATATTTTTAGTTACAGAGACCAGGATGCCATTCTACAGGCAGTATGCTACTGAGGGGATCCGTCCTTCGAGAACCACACCATGTGCATCCCTCCGGGCTACTTTAGAGCTGTTCAACTACAAAGGAAATTCTTTAGTGGGGTTAAACAAAAATCGAAAGCATTTGGACTCACTTATATGTTGCTTTACCCCGCTAAACTGAAGGTGCTCCATGGTGGCCGTGCGCACTTCTTTATGACAACAGAGGATGCATGGGATTTGCTGGAGATAAGAGGAAGCTACAGGACTTCTGCGACAACACTGGGAGGCACCCAGGGCAGAGCCCCAAAAGAAAGGGAGAATGCACCTACACGGAGAAGTAGATGTAGGCAATAGTCCGACACAAGAGCAAAGGTGGTGGTGCACCCTGATGGTACCCTGAACTTAGAAGTACAGTGTTAGCGGAGGGAGGAGGCCAGGGCACTGGTAGAGACTGGTTCAGATCTGGTAGATGAAACTCAGACCCCTGGGACCGACAATGATTTGGTTTATCTGGTGACACTCGGTGCTGTGTTCCATCTGCAACACTGTGGGAGCAGGTGTCGTAAGTGTCGAGCGGGTGCCCTCCTGCGGTGGATGCACGGCAGGTAAGGTACTGTGCA